>NC_039246.1:26949117-27272867 GCF_003368295.1 Carassius auratus | reverse complement strand
GTCACTTGACTGTATGAACTGCATTTTTAATGTAGCATTCAAAGATCTGAAAATAAAGATAAGCCTAGTTTCAGACTGAACTCTCTCTTCAGATGCTATCATTTCTTTCATCGTATTTTTATCTTAAACTCACTGAATCTAAAATCTTGGTGTGTGTGTGTGTGTGTGTGTGTCTCCAGAGAAGATCTTTGGATAAGCGTCTGGACTGATTAACTGAAATGTTGAAGAAATTAAATTATAAAAACAGATAAAGTACATGGAGATTAGATGGTTTGTGGACAACAACAGAACTTTGTGAGTTTGGGCTCCAGTTGGAAACTTGCACATATGCCTGAGTACCTCCAGAAAGAAAAATAAAATCCCCCAGAAAACTCCAAGCAGAGACAAAACACCTTAAAAGACTCACATCAGTGTCTGATTCTCAAACATGTGGAGAACATAACACTCTGATGACATTTATTCAGAAGACTACAACATAACAGGATGTTTTCACCTGCGCAGAGAAAGGCAGGCAGCATCTGAGAGTTCCTTGGGATGAATCTTCTGGAGATTTCCTCTACTCTCTAGATCCAGGGAATAGAGATCCAAGTGTTTCTGATATCTCTCCATCTTCCTCTTGAATGTGCATCCTCCTTGGGTTTCTGTGATAACAGACAAGTGAACTTGAAACAAGACACTTTAGACTGCAATAGATGTTAACAATCTAAACAATAACTGAGAGGTGCTGCCTGTGTTTTATTATCCACCAAGTGAATATAATTCTGATCACAAAGTACAGTAACAACATATCTATCCTCAACCTGACTGTCAAGTGCAATGTCCCAGTGTTTCCCCATAATTGCAAAAGCGTGCTTTATCCACATAACTGATTGCCTTATTACCTCATGTGTTCATGGATTAATGACTTTGGTAGGGTTGTTGCGGGATTTATTCTTCAGAGAGACAAACCCTGGCCTGGCCGAATGAAGCATATTCCAAACTTGATGAATTTCAAAGGAAAAATGATCTGGCAGAGGGGAGGTGACAAAGTAGTTCAGAAACACAGCTTTTGTGACATAAAGCCATGTTAACTATTTTGTTTGCAAACTTTTAACTCTACAATGATCCTGACTGTATGCACTTGCATAACGAGAAAAAATAAATACTAAAAAGCTAAAAACTAAATATAGTTTTTTTTGTCTTTTTAAGAAAATGTACAAAGCATCATATGCAGTACCACTTTAATTAGAAATAAGCATAATTGGAAAATTTTCTTCGCACTTCCATATTATCGGTTGCAAAAATATTCTGCGAACCTACATGACAGCGTAAATATAGAGACCTAAATATTTCTACCTTGGACTTTTGAAACTAAAACCAACATTTTACTTGCTGTAGTCACTTTAAAACTTTCTAAATTTAATTCTTTCTGGTTTTAGTGTGTATGTAACAGCTTTAAGGTCATCGATGTGCTAGTGCTATTATAAACATTAACAAAATTAGTTTTCAGAATAAATTTGAAAACAACTGTCACTCACCTCCGGCTAAACAGATGAAGGGAAAATCACAAAGTGACGTCCAATCAACTGCTTTCTGTAACATGGACATCCCCTCCTACTTATATTGTACCATCTGCTTCAGTCTACATTTGATTCAGGAATTTTTATATAATGCAGAAATTATGCAAAGATTTGTACAAGCATATACAACTCACAAAAAGTACAAAAACAAATAAGCATTTATAAGAATATGTAAAGTGGAACAATGTAAAATTACAATTTAAAGTAAAAAAAAAAAAAAAAAAAAAAATCTTCATAGGTCTTTCTGGTTTTTTGTTCTTAATGTTGTCTAATGTAGTACCATGTTGTTTAATCTCTTTTATAAAATGTTCAAAGTTTAGTTTTGCCGTAGACCATTTTTCACATGAATGTGATATTTTCCATGCAAAAATGAAAGGGGTGTAAGAAAGCACATCGCATTTCTGGAATAAACATTGTCCTCTGGTTTCCAGAATCAGTCCCTCGTTTACTCTGTTTACTACATAGTGAGTGACAAGTAATACGCTATATTAGGCTATATCCATTTGCAGCGAGTAATGCTGCAAAAATCCACCACATCGCAGCACAGCTTCTCTCAATAGCGTGGTATAACCTAAACATTAAAACTTATCTGACTGATTTGAATGTTTACTTCATATTCATATTCAGCTAGGCTACTGCATAAACAAAGCTCTTATATGATCCGGTTGATTTCTACATTGAGAGCAATACAAATTCTCATATCACAAACGGCTTTTTGCTTTTTTTATTTTACCCATAAAAAGGGTAAAAGAGTTCAGACTGTAACGCATCAGAATAGGATTGCAGGGCTTGAATAAGGAAGGACACATTATGAATATTATTAATATTTGACTAAGGCAGCCTGTTCATGCAAATATTTTCAAAATAAACAGCAGCTCTGACTGAGTATCAGGAGGAAAGTTCTAGCTCTAGCTCTGTTAGCTGTCCACATGCAACAATTCAATCAATTTTAAAGCAACAACAACAACAAAAACATTACATAATTTAATAGTATATATTTGGTATATAAAGAAAAGAGCACATGTATGGTTTCACATTTATTCTAGTCTCAAGTGGCATTTAATACACATTCTCACTGATGAACTCAAATTGAACCAAAGTAAGCTTGTTATAGTAAGCTATAAATAACAAATATTGTTAGAAATGTTTGTTGAAACATCATCGAGACAACTTTTTACTAAGCACAGAGGATTTGGGACCGTTCTTTTGGTGAACTCTTCATTCATCACTTATCACATCATTATGTTTGCATTATATTTTGCTTTCTGTAACTTATATATAACAGCAACTGTAGGTTTTTAGCCACAACAAGAGCATACTTCACAAGTATAGTATGGGCTACAAAAAATAAAAATGTGATTTGAAATGTAAACTTGAAAAACCTGTTTACTTGTGTATTCCTGATATCTTGTTTATATGCAGTGATACAGCAGAATATGACTGATTATGACGTTTATGATGAATGACAGTGCTGTCTTTCTGTCCCTGCCCTGAAATGATTTGAATAAGTCTGTTATTTCCTTCAGTTCAGCACACAACCCACAACCAGTCAAGCGGTTTACTATTAACCTGCTCACCAGGTAAGAAGGAACTTTATATCAGCTTTATTAACCTTATTCCTTTTTAAAATGAAATTAAATTATTAACACACTGTTTTTAAAGTAAGTAAATTATCTGATCACATTGTCTGTGTGTTGATACGATCCTCTGAGAGCAGACTCTTACACACTGTTTAGATACAGTATGTCACACCAGAAGTGTTAAGCTTTTGTATTAATAACAGAGGATCGTAATGAATTTAGAATGACTTCATTTCACAGTTACTGAGCCTGTTTTTTACATTCGCTTACTTTCACTCCAATGCACTGATCAGTCCAACTCCTATTAGAGTTACCAGATAAAACAAACGTTTCTTCTTTAGACTGAATCATCGCACCACGTGAATAAGATTGATAGCATTTACCAAATATCTAAGCTGAGCTTTACCATGGTACTTCTACCTGCCCTGCTTCTTCTCCAGGGTGAGTATTCAATTCGACCTGTTTGAGAAGCTTTCCATTATTAAATCATCATCTTATTTATTCCTCACACACCACATGTTTATGCGCCTGAAAAATGCATGAGTATTTGTCTTGTTTTACTAAGATATTGTAGATTGATTAAAGTTTAAGTCCTAGATGAGAACTATTCTAGTGCATATTTAAATGAATTGTTAAAGTCTACAATATGTTGCACATGTGTGCATGTTTTTTTTAAGATATGATTTTTTCTTCCAGTCAAGATGTCAATAGTATTTCATTAAAAACTGACCATCTCTTCTCAGTTGTTTTCATTTCAAGCCAGGCCCAAAAAGATCGACTTCAAAAAAAATTCTTCTTACTTGAACCACAAAAGCAGATAACTGATGCACTGGCTGCTTGTAAACGTAACTACACTGACCTCGTCACAATCTATGATCAAGTAGAGAATGCGAACCATTCTGAAGCGGTAGTGAAAGGATCTTACAGCTGTAGCTGGATTGGAGCCAATGGCTGTACATGGTCAAACGGCGACCCTGTCACATTCATCAACTTCTCCAGAAACTTTACTGAGGAAAGGTGCTGTGGTGCGCTGACCGCTCATGGAGCATGGGAGTGTTTCAACTGTAGTTCCAAAATGTATTTCATGTGTCATAAACAAGACCATATTTTAATCTCTCTAAACAAAACCTGGATTGAGGCTCAGTTGTACTGCACAAAGAATCAAAGCAATTTAGTCAGTATCACAAATGAAATGGAAAATGAACGAGTGAAGGAAGCAGTAAATGGGAGTGACTCTGTCTGGATTGGCTTTCAGTATAATTACAAGGTTGTATGGTCTGATGATGGATATTCCCATTACAAAGAAGATGTTAAAGCAGCATGCCTTACATTTCTCCCAAATAATTGCAGCACAAGGAGTCTGAGTACCTGTGCTCCTCTTTGCTACAGTAGGTTAAGTCCATATGTTATGCTCTCTACACTATGCTTTAACGAATCAAAGCATGCAACTATTTTTTTTTCTTCTCTTCAGAAAGGTTCATTTATGTCAGTACTGAGAAGAAGTCCTGGGAGGCTGCGCTGAATTACTGCATGAGTTATCCAAAAAAAGATGGACTACTGCGTATCCAGTCTGAGGATGATCAGAGAGAAGTGGAGCGAGAGCTAAAAAGACAGAATATCACTGAACCAGTGTGGGTGGGGCTTAGAAAGAGTCGACTTTTCGGATTCTGGATTTGGTCCAGTGGTTTAATGGTGGGACCCTGGACCAACTGGCAAGATGGAAGAAAAGACCCTGAAACATCTTACTTCTGTGGTGCCTTAGAGAAAAACAATGGTACATACATGTGGAGTGATAAAGACTGCAGATTGGAATTAAGATTTTTATGTGAGGTAAAGTAATACACCTCTGTTTTATGCTCTTTTGCTTATCGTATGCTCAGTTTTCAGCGCTCATGCTTTTAATAGTAAACAGTGGTATCATTCATGTCCTGTATAAAGAAGCTCTTAGGTAGAACTAGAAGCTAAGTGATGCTATACTTCTGTTGCCTTCTTTCCTTGTATCATATTCCTGCTGTAAACCTTTATGCCTCATATTAAGAATTAACATTAAAAGTTGTTTATCAATGCACATTGCCTCACGGAGTCCCTTTATTGCAAAATTTTGTTGATAGTATTTGTATTTTGTGGATCTTTTAGTAAACTGAGACATGCAGCCAGTTGATTAATATCATGAATGTGTGATCTGCAGGTCTATTGCGAAGACTGTATGGAAAACAGTAGACGTGTGTTAAACTTAACACTGCAAAAAAAAAATATAATAATAATAATAATAAAAAAAAAAAAAAACTTTTCAAAGTCTTTCACACTGTTTTACACTAAAATGATATTGGAGAATATATTTTAATATAGAAAAATAGCAACAAAAGTAAATTTATAATATAATAAAGTTTATTATTGTACAGGAAATCAATTTCTGGAGAATGTTTTTAGTAGAGAAAAAATTATAGCAAAAAAAATTTAAGCAAAAGGTAAAATAAAATAAATATTAAATAAAAAAGAATATATTTTAATATAGAAAAATAGCAACAAAAGTAAATCAAATAAAAGGTCAAATAAAAAAAATATCAAATAAAATAAACTGTATGTGTCCATCTATCTATGTATGTATCTACCTAATGAGAAACACATTTGCATAGGCTTGTGTATCTAAATACACATTTTTCTATGGATGGACAGACATTGTTTTATGAACATATGGACAGAAACTGAAACATTAACGAATGCATGTATCAACAAGTTTAACCCTTCAAAACATCTTTCTCAGACAAAGTTTCAGTTTAAAATGCAATATGTTGCATAACACCTTGCTGCTGCACAAAAGGAACATTATACATCAGCGTCACACTTTCAGATGCTTAATAAAGTAAAAATAAAAAATAAAAGCTCTGGGGAGAAAGGCTGAGTGTGTGTGAATCTGGTCTGTGTGACAGAGACCCTAAATCACATACTGCAGACTCAGCACTGTACTATTGACAATCCTATATAGCGCTGAGGCTGTTGAAGAGATGTGCTGTGATCACTGCGATTAAATCACACGAGCAACACATTTTACACCCAGCCTAAGTCTCCTGTGTGAGCGAATACAGAAGAATTAGTCTTATAGAGAACAAACTCATCCAGCATCTGTGATCCATCACAACTCGAAACCCTCGTCCAGACACTTTCATAGGCTTCACTTTTTTTAATCTCTAAAATCACAAAACAGAGCAAAGAATCTGCACTGACACTTAGCACAGTGATAACATCAAACTGTATTTCAATAACAATATAAGTTACTAAAAAAAGGAGCAAGTCATCAACCGCTAAATGTAAACAGACCCAAAGCCCTTCACTTTTAAAAATGTTTATTTCACCAGAATATACTGCTCCTTTTTAATAACCATCATTGTATCTCATTTCATATCATAATAATCTGAAGAAGAGCAATCATTACTGTGTATTGGTTCTATGGAAGATTTTCCATTTCTATGGATTTATTAAAACAGAGAATAAACTATTTGTTTAACATTTAAGGGAAGACAATTTTGAGATCTGTTTGTCTTTTCGTATCAAGTTGTTGAATGAGAAAATATACATTAAATTGTTTATTTTATTGCACTTTATATATTCGTGTCTTGTTTGAACAGGTTCAAGTTTTTTGTCCTGCAAACTAGTGCAACTTTGAAATAGACAATGTCTCGTTTAAATATTTCAGAAAGTTAATACAAAACATGTTTGAAGATTAGTTTGAATGTTTAGATTATCATAACTTGTCAGATAAATTCACCAAACATCAAAGCTGAACTTAGCCGAGGCGCATCAGGAACAGGACCTTGTAGGGAGCAGTGCATTTGAATAAGGACACATTATAGATGATATTCATATTTGACTAAGGCTGTACAGTCTGTTTATGCCAACACCGAATGAATGAAAACAGGCGATCACGATTGAATCAATTCAAAACAGCAGATTTGAATTTATGGTTTTCTGGAAGAAGCATAAAGCAGCGGCTGCACTCCTCAGCTTGTGACTGATGCACAAGTGCACAGAGGACGTCAAGCATTTATTATTTGTATAATAAAGTATTTGTTCTGAGAATAGACTACTCACATACACAACAATGCCATATTAGGACAATTAATACACACAACAAATGACTTTTAAACAAAACTTCTGGAATAAATGTAATATGAATTGGATCTTATTTGCAACACTGACATTTTATTAAATTAACAACACTGTTTGCTTTAAAAATTTAGCTCAGTTTTGGTACGCTGTATTTCTACTGCAAAAAGCACTATAAATTTGACTTGACGTAATAAGTGTTACTGTTAAGACCTGAATAAAACTCATTAGCTGAATGAACACCTAAATGAAGTAACTATAACTTACATTATCTAGAACAAATTTGCATGTCCGCTACAGAATCACATATAAAAGTCTTTAGTTTACATTATCAAATGAAATAGTCTTCTCAGCGGGTAAAAATGAAGTAAATTTGTTATCTCTGAGCTAATGATGCATTATATATATATCTATATATATAGTGAAAAGTATTGCAATTGCATGCTTTGTCTGTTGACGCAAATCTGAATTACAGGCATTATTAATAAAGATTCAAAACTGTACTTTTTTAATGTTTCACGTTAACATTTTCAACATAGGTCTACATTTTATGCAAAATATGAAATAGGCCTATGACAAGCATTCTTTAGCAGGAGATAACAATGTAAATAGAATAATTAAAGCTGTTTTATTTGATTTGCCATGTATCACACACATATTCGTCATGCATATATGAAGTTAAAATAATATTTATATCACTTCACAGTTTTAATCAAAGAGAAATGGATGACAGAAGCTAAATAATCTTTACTGATGAAGAGTGGTCAACTGTATGGAAATTAACTTCACTAAATTGGAAGAAATGTTGGTGAAAGTGTGGATGCAATGAAGCAAACAATTATCATATAGTTTGGGAAATTCTATGCACTTTGTGAACATATATTTTTCCCATTCAAAAAGTAAAGATTATTTCATATAGAAAAATGAGAATATACTGATCTGCTTGTGAAAGTCTAGTTTGCTTGCTGCTAATTCCTCAGAAAGCATGTACTTACAGAAAAAGGTTACAGACAACAAGGCTAAAGATATTTATGCTTAATATTTTCACATAGGTAAAATAGAGATTTTGCAAATAATGCACATACATAATAAGATGCATATGAGTTGAAATAATTTAATTTAATTTGAATACAAATGCCACTATTGCAGTGCAAGGACCAGCTAGTTAAACTGGACCGGGCGGTTATTGAATAAGTACATACAGTAGGTTTTTGTTCTGAAAACTGTCTTTTGTCTCATAAAGGCTTGTATTTTGAACAGCAATCACTGATGCCATTTCAAATCACGGCACACCGTTTTCTTGCAAAACAACAAGAGAAAGGCTCTAATTACATTTAGAATAAGTGCCACTCCAGCCCACAATGATATTTTTTCTTCGCCTTAATTGCTAATTTCACAATATCTGCATGAATAATGACATTTCAGACAAGACTTAGAGAAAAAGTGGGGAAATTAGATTGTAAGCGTTCTGTATCTAGAGCCGACATTCCTCAGGGTCCTTGTCCACGCTCAGTAGATGGCCTTTCTGACCCGCGGGCAGCATCGAATATGAGCCACAGAGGTCAGCAGAACTAGTGGACACTTCATTGTCAGTCTGTTAGGAGATCTGTTACCATGCCAACCTCTGGGTGACCGTCACCAGCACAGACCCTTGTTGAACTTACTCAGTGTGTGGCATTAATTAGAGACAGCGTGAATAAACGCCGTTCTATCAACATTAATGCATTTGCCGCATGCTTCAGAGGAGGAAGCAAACTGCATTACTTTATTTTTCACACTGCTATATTTCCCTGAATTTCTCAGACACGGAGGAGGTCACATGATTGCATTCTTTTTACAAGTACCAGAAGCTTCCCTGTTAACTATTAGTGTCTATGGAAACTATAAACTTATTATTATTATTATTATTTTTGGCTCACCAAGCTTGCATATAAAATTGTGAAATATTATTAGAATTCAAAACAGCTGTTTTCTATTGCAGTATATTTGAAAAAAAATTTCAGCATCATTACTCCAGTCTTCAGTGTCATGTGATCCTTCAGAAATCATTCTGATATGCTGATATGCTGCTCAAGAAACATTTCTGATTATTATAACTGTTAATCTTTTTTCATGATATAGTTTTCTAATGCAAAATCATAAATGTGTTAAAATATATATATATATATATATATATATATATATATATATATATATATATATATATATATATATATATATATATATATATATATATATATATATATATATATATATATATATATAACTAATTCTCCACACCACAAACATTTCATTGGTAGTGTATATAGAAAGAAAAAAAAGAAAGAAAGAAAGAAAGAAGTGGTCCTTTATAGGACAGACCTAAACAATAAAGCATTTTAATTTATTCAACAAAAATGCAAAATTGAACCAAATATCCAATACAAAAATTTAACAACTTTTAAGATGTGAAAATCTAAAGATTTCATAAAAAAAAAAATTATTCCAGCTAATTGCCAAAAGGCAACATTTCTCATTGTTATTTAGTTCAACTTGACGTAACAAAATTAATAAAAATATAATAAAAAGGAATAATAAAAACAAATAAATAAATGAAAAAGTGACAAAAACAAACGACAAAATTGCTAATATAATTCAAACTAATGTATGAAAACAACTAAAGCTGAAATAAAAAATACAAAAACAAACAAATGGAAAATGACAAAAACAAAAAGTTGTGATTCCATTCTTTTTTTTTTTTTACTTTTTTTTTTGCTTTTTATTTTCATCAACAGTCCATTTCCATTTCTGATAAATAAATATCACTGATTTTCTTTGCTCAAACAAACAGATGCAAAATAGTTTTCTGCGAATATTTAGTGTAAAATGTTTTTTATAAATGCTAAAATGGCTTGACTGTAATTGAACTTACATAAACTATGTGCAGCTTGTAACAGCTTCAAAGCAGCTTCAGCAGCGCTGCTAAAACTGAAAAACATATGACAGGTTGACAGGACACACTTTAAAAAAGGGTCATACATCAGGGACATGATCCCCCTTCACGACTGGTTATTGTAGCGTACATTTAGTTCCTCTCCCAGCCTTATGCTTTATGAATATGCTGTGAACATGTACCCACTCGACCCTGATGGCTCCGACCAGATCTGCTCTTGTTACCAAGCAAAATCATCCACATCTCGCTTTTCAATCATCCCCACCTTTCTCTGTCTCTCAACACTGAGATGAATGAAATATCACACAATGGAACAGGGCAATACGGGTCGAACCATTCGGCTCAAAGATACCCATTTGGTAGGATCATCAATACAGAGACCAGGAACATGGGCTCTAACAGCCCTGTGGACTCGGAGACCAAAAGTGGCCCCTTCATTAAAACTCCACCGAAGTGTGTGACTTGCGACATTCCCTCCGTGTTCAAAACGCTCAGCCCATGTGTCAGGACTCGCAGTGAAAAGGCTCTCGGCACTTTGTAAATGGAGCCGAACCGCATTGCTGTCCCTCGTGTCTGCCATTAGAGGAAAAATCCTGTTAGGCCTGAAAAGTTTTATGTGTGGAAAATTGCCGTGGGTACTCTGAGGATCACATTCGACCAGGTCTGGAGTCATTACGATAACGGGCCAATGCTTTTAAAGCAAAACTAGCTTTTAAAAAGATGAAAATAGCTGATTGAATCCAGAAAAGGATGAGATGTTTGAACACGTCTGCCTACGTGCACTCAAACGTTCAGAGCAGTATTAAATCTTTCTTCTATCTTCTATCTATCAGTTATTTAATTATCATTGAGATACGCTTATATTTTCCATTTTTGTTTAAATTTTAAAGTTTTAGCAAGTTTGTTATTTTTATGTTTATTTTCTAGTTTTTTTTTCAGTTAAAGTATTTTTTAGTTTTATATATATATATATATATATATATATATATATATATATATATATATATATATATATATATATTATATTTGTCATTTAATTTAATTTAAATTTATATATATATATATATATATATATATATATATATATATATATATTATATTTGTCATTTAATTTAATTTAAATTTATATATATATATATATATATATATATATATATATATATATATATATATATATATATATATATTACTATATTACTATATTACTATATTAGTATTTTCATTTATTATTTTTTATGATTTCTTTTTCAATTTCTATATACAGTTAAAATGTTCTTTTTTTCAACAGTTATAGAGTGTTTTATTTGTTTTAGTGATTAGTTTTCTGTTTTGGCAATTTTTTATTGTTTAGGGTTGTGTTTGATTCATTTAATACTGTATTAGTCCTAGTGATTTTTTTAAATATTTTATTTTGTATTCATTTTTATTTTATTTTTAGTAAGTTTAACTAAGTGAAATTGAATTCACTTAACATTTATTTTATTACAAGTATTTTTTTATGGATTTAGTTTACAAATAATTGGTTTATTAAAAAGTTTTATAACATCCCTGGTGCACAGAAGTAAAATACACACAGATGAATATTCTCCATCCATGATTGACATTAATGAAGCAAATTGCTTAGAAAAGAGCTGCAGGGCCTTCAAACACACAGCTTTGTGTTGCAAAACAAGAATATTCTTGCATTTTCTGGGAAGTGTGTTGATGTCCACTTTGCCAATTGATCAGCAGGGAACTCAAAGGGATGTTCTGACTTTCTACTGAGATGCTTCTGCATCCTTTGGTCTGCAGCTTGAAAGTGTCACAGTCCAAAGCTCCAGACTTAAATCAATAACCCTGAATATCGCCTGAAGGTCACAAAATACTGAGGGAGGCAGAATTCATCAAGCAACAGGAGATGAAACCAAAGGGATTTTCATAAATCTTGCACATTTTATGGTTAAAGGTCAATGACTCCTCAAGAACAAAAGGTGGTTTTGTCTTTATAATTTACTTTCTCCTCCAGGGCCTTAAATCTGAATCTTAGTTCTAGTGTCTTGAACACCCACACTGAATCCAAGCAATCAAATTATTTTCAGAACATTAAAGGGATAGTTCACTCAAATGTGAACATTTCCTGACATTTCTACTCACCCTGAGCCTATCCAAGATGTAGATGAGTTTGTTTCTTCAGGGAATGAGTCCAAACAGCTGATAAAACATCACTATAATCCACAACATTCCAGTCTATCAGTTAATGACTTGTGAAGCAAAAAGATGTATGTCTGTAAGAAAAAAAATAAACTAGTCACTTCTGGCTATAATCCAGAGTAAAGTTTCCTCTAGTAAAACATAAAAAGTCTTTCACATTTTTTTTAACGGTCCTTGATTTGAGCATATTTCTCCCCTGATTCAGACATTCACTGAAGAAAGCAATGTTTTCTTGGACGGCCTGTGGGTATGCTATTACTTTATTACTTTTAGATACTCTGTTTTCATATAACTTATGCAAATTTATATTAAAGATGTATTCGATTAAGTATTAAAATATAAAGTATTTATAAATAGTTTAATAGTATTTGTTGTTCTGTCTTTAAATGTTTTATTTTATGTTAATGTTTTCCAACTCACCTAAAAAGATGATTTACAGCTTTAATAATAAACTTTTTCAATAATTATAATTTAATTGTAATATGAATTAGTTTAATTGGTTTCACAAAAAACAGCAAATTAATAATAATAATAATAATACATTTTATTTAAAACAAATAAAATAAAAAATAAGCAGATTTTCTGTGTAGGCTCAGAAAATGACTTCAAAAGAAACTATTTTCAAATTTTTCTTTGATATTTCTAACCTCATAAATCAGAAGCTCTCTACAAAAATGTTCCCACTTTTGCAGAAAAAAAAAACAAAAATAAAAACTCAACCAAAACCGTGTACATCCTTCACAGTTTGGCTTGCATGGAGGGAACACGACCGCAGTGGAGCATGACAAACAAGAGCCTCACAAGCACAGTTCTCTGCCAGCTTTGGGATTTTTGTAGCATGCGGCCATTTCTCACTGATGCTGTCAAGATGTGAGAATCTGCCTGTGAGCTGCTCCTGCGCATGCAAATCCACAAACAGCGTGCCTGTGGCTGCCGTGTTGCACTGCTATGAGAACAGATTCAGAAGACATGACGAGAGGGCTTCATGCTGACGTTTTAAGAGCGTGATTGACAAGTCTGTTGAGATACACATGTACTATTTCATATAAAAGACTATGACACTTGTAATCAAATTTACCTTGATATTTTGGGATAAAAGAATAAAATATACAATGCGATTGCACTGTCCACAGCACAAAAAGACTGTCTATTGACTTATCCTTGAAGAATTAACGCTTGCCCACACATATTCAAAAAATATTGGTCGAATTTTATGAAGTGAGACAAAACTGACCGGATTTGTATATATTTTGCATATTTTTTCAGTTTGGTCTGTTTTTGCTTGTAAACTGTGCTCGATCTTTGCATATTCCTCTCCTGATATAGACCAGATGACTTTTTCTCTGATGAAAGCTATATTATGGATTACGGAAATTAAAAGCACTTTAATGATGGATTATACAACACATCATTTTTCACTTACAAGACATACATTGCTGGACTGGAGTGGATTACTTGTGGATTATTGGGATGTTTTTATCAGCTGTTTGGACTCTCATTCTAACGGCACCCGTTCACTGCAAATGATCTATTAATGAGAAAATCTAATTAACTTTGATGTTTTGATATAAAACAGTGAAATGTACTATGAAAATATACTGTAACCTTCATCCACAGCACAAAGAGACCATCTACTGCAAGCAAAAAGAAAAAAAAAGACCTCTTCACAAAACATTAATTAATGAGCACCCATATTTACACATCAACTCGTGTTATTCCGCTTGATACTTCTAGTCACATCAGGTAAAGAATAAATACTAGGAGTAAAACATGGAAAGTTCACCAAACCTTATACTGCTCTTGGTGGTGTAGCACCTACACTCTACAGATCCTTATATGTGACCCTGGACCTTAAGTGTCAATTTTTAGAAATTGACATTTATACATCACCTGAAAGCTGAATTAATAAGCTTTCCATTGATGTATGGTTTATTAGGATCAGATAATATTGGTCGAGATACAACTATTTGGAAATCTGGAATCTGAGGGTGCAAAAAAAATCTAAATACTGAGAAAATCACCTTTAAAGTTGTGCAAATAAATTCTTATCAATGCATATTACTAATCAATAATACTATATTACATAATACCCATTACTAATCAACCCCAGAGACTTCAGACTGGTTTTGCAAAATGGGTCCAAAATGGATCCAAACAGCAAACCTGTAGCCCCTGTGAAAACAGACCAAAGCAGAGCAGCTCACATGCAAAGTCTTAAAGGCACTTGCTTACTTGCGCTTATTACCCCTATTGGGGTTCAGGCCACGACAAGGGTTCTCCAGACATCCTGGTCCTGTGGTAGTGTGGCCTGTACTCTTGACATTGTCTTCCAGGTCTCAACACAAACTGTTTTGAGGTTGGCCTCTCTTTCTCTTTCCTCGGTGGTTCCTTGTCAATGCTTGCCTAGTGATATTGGAAGCCGGTTTACGGACAGTGTGTCGTAACCAGCTCCAGTGATGTTGCTGGTTTTTTGGCTTGACTTTCAGGACCTTGCTCTTCCCTTTGTGGATGTTGGTGAGCAGAGTTTTCTTCCTCAATGCTGGTCTTTACCTGCATCTGCTGCTGGGTGTGGGAAAGAAGGGCTAACTCATCTGCAAAGTTTTAAGGTCATCCATGAGAATATGAAATAACCCACTTTTTATTATGTGGGTGCCTGTTCTTATTCCCAGATCTTCTTTAAAAGGGAGTGGAGCATCTCTACTGTAGTCTCTGTGTCAGCCTTTAATGTCTCTGCTGGAATACTCGGATCCCGCTGCCTTACCGCTTTTCAGTTTCATAATGGCTTTACAGATTTATTCCTTTGCTGGTGCACTACAGTCTATTGGCAAATCTGCTGGTTGGATATCTGGCCTGTTAAACAGCTCCTCAAAGAGTTCAGCCCATGTCCTCTTCTGTCCTTCAATATCATTTATCTGTTTTCCTTCCTTGTCTTTAATTGGTCTTTCTAGTTTACTAAACTGTGCATTAAAGTCTCTTATAACCATGGGGATGTCTCTTCCTGAGAGGCTGTCAGTGATGGTCTGGTGGTCCGGGTGGAAATGATGGTCTTTAGCCTGGTAGCTTCCAGTGTCTGGCTTTCACTACCTGGCTTCATAGCATCTCCATAGCATTTTCAGTGGTACGATTCTGCATTAGATACCATGTGTGTGTTCATATGCCGTTAAATCCCAAACGCTCTGATCGTAATTAACCAGATGAAGCGCCGGTAACGCTTCCGTCTCGATGGTATTCAAAGAGACAAAATGATTGACAGTTATGACATTTCTGACAGCTCGCTCATCCCAAGTGTAGTGTTTTTCTTAACACTTTGGAGCCATTCATATGTTCACTGTCTTGTACCGAAGCCAAGGGAGGGAAATCATAAAGCTGTGAAAAAAATAACAAAACAACAAGACTAAGCCGAATTAGTACATTTAAATACCTTTTGTAAAGGAAGGCTACAAAAAGGGATTTTTTTATTTATTTTTTTAGATTTGGTTATATGTAATAGAAATGGGAAAAAATGATCTGCATATGATAATAAACACATAATATGACACATTCTGTGCAGTATAAATGCTGTTGTGGCTGGTTAAATAAATGCAAGCAAAGAAAAAAAAAATACAATTGAATATGCAAATAATGCAGACCAATCAGAATTCAGTATACAAATATTAGAATGATTCAATGTTCTAAAATATTTAAATATTTTGTAATCTATAAATAACTACAGACATCAACATGTACCTTTAAAATGAATTAATTCCTGAATATTTCTAAGCCACAGAAGACAGTAAAAGCAGTGTTTTGCATGGGCTTTTGGAGCTTGTCTCACTCATAAGTGTCTGTTTCATGCAGGTTCCCCAGAGAGATTACCTCTCATAAAACAACTGACAAAATATATCGTGCGTTCATATTCGGATGCAATTGTGTTGCTATCTGGCAGCTGGAAGTCTGGAGATTAAACTTATTTCCCACCTCATCCTCCTTTGGGGACAGCCATTCTGGGTCCCGCAAACAATTATACAGCGCTTCTGCTCAGAATTATTCTGTTTTTCACTGCTGCTAAATCTTATTAGGCAAAACTAACACACACAAAAATAGCTTTCCACGGGTCAAAAGAGACTCAGAGTTGAGGAAGAAAACACAGAGAGGAAAAGATAACTTATCTGAATTCACAGTTCTTTGCTTGGGAAAACATTTCTTCTGGAATAGTTATCAATCATGGATGTTTTTAGAGTATCATAATGATCTGGTTTTAGTGCACATGAGTTTTGGGATTAAAAAGGATGATGCTCATTAATGCATTGTTTTGCATCTCTTGCAATGCACCAACAGTAAAAAAATGCTGTTTATGCAAAGATTAGCAAAAAAAGACAACTACTTAAATAAGAAAAGTCAATGCAATCGACCTTTTGTTCAGACCAATGCTGTTTTACAGTTATTGAGATACAATTACAGATATTTGAATTTCAAAGTTTTTTATGGTTTTCAGTGGTTTTGTAAAATTTAGTAATTTTGTGTTTTTCTTTTTTAAATATGTTATTTATATTTTTATTTTTAATTATAATTAATTTTTATTTTTAATAAGTTGTATTTTATTGATTAATTTCTATCTATCTATCTATCTATCTATCTATCTATCTATCTATCTATCTATCTATCTATCTATCTATCTCAAACTTCAAGCGTTTAAAACAAACTTCTTTCCTCTTAAAAAGTGAAGAGAAGTGACATGTGGCCAAGAATGGTGACCCATACTCGGAATTTGTGCTCTGCATCCTAACCCATCCAAGTGCACACACACAGCAGTGAACACACACACACCGTGAAAACACACCCGGAGCAGTGGGCAGCCATGTTGCTTCGGCGCCCGAGGAGCAGTTGGGGGATGCTCAAGGGTCTCCCTTCAGTCCCTCATCTGTTGATTCTGGTGCTTACCTGAGACACACACTTCTTCTGACTGACGACTGACATACCAAAGAGCAGACGAGGCAAGGCAGACAGAAGAGGAGAGAGACTGGATCCTTTCATAAGCACGTTTGTACAGGGGGCAAAGTAATTGAATTAGCTCAGTGGAGATAACGGGGATTAGCGCTTCAGAAGCGAGTCTCACTCAACATCTGCTCTGTCAGTGCACAGAAGCGGAGGCGCTCGAGCCATAGGCGCTATGCTGTCAGTCAGGACTCAAGGTCGGTTCACCTAGACACCAGAGCAAATCCTCACTGGATATATGTAGACACACATGGCACCTGGAAAAATAATCTTAGCATTCATTAAAGCACTGTAAAGACATAAAAGTTTAACAACAACCTCTTTTGAAGATTACAAAGGTATTGTTAAAGTAATTTTAGCGGTAAAATAGATGTACTTCCAATGTAATGCAAACTGAGGCAAAGTACTAGTTTATCAACTTTACATGGAGTTGAAGGTTATAACATTGCACAAAAACCTGCTGCCCACAATGCCTTCTGTTGTCTGACTGATACAGTATTTGACATTTTTAGCAAGTAAAAGGCAGTTAAGTATCATTGTACAATTTTGCTCTGAAATCTATTCAAATTTTTATAAAATACACGCAAGTTAAGATCATAAAACTAAGGACATATTTAGAGATATAGAGTGACAACTGATATTTTTATACTTTATAAACTACTTTAGGTAAGTAGTTTGCTCCTCCTCAAAGGTTAACAAGATTACCAAATTATATTTATCAATATAATGTTTTTATACAGTAAGGGATCTTTGTAAGTAATCATGCATCTTTTTCGCCAATGAATTTAAGTTACTTTTCAAGTTGTTCTTAATCACTGGATAAAAAAATATTAATTTTAACAAGAATTGCAAAAACAACTATTTCTGGCAGATTAAATAACTACACTGTAAAATCATTTTCTGAATTTAAAAATAAAAGAAATATAATTTCAGTCCTTTAAAAAAAAAAAGATGTTTTAAATCAATGCTGCCAATTCTTAGTAATTGTCTGTTAAATTTACTAGCAATTTTATATTGAAAATAGTTTCTACACCAATATATAAATTTATTTTTTTCCCTCAGTGTAGAAATGGCTTTTTAAGATTTATTCCCAAATCCCAATTCCCTGATAATTTCAGGTCTTCCATGACCGTGTTAATTTTTCCCTCTGCAATGCCTTGCTCAAGAGACTTTAATTTAAAAACACTGTAAACATAAAATATATTTTTCTGTGGTGATAGAGCCCATTATGTACCTTACAAATTCCCAAACTAACTGGGTTTATATAGGATACAAAGCTGCAGAATAGAGTTAGACTTTTGGCCTCTTGTGGCGACTGAATGAGAGCGATGACAAAATGAAAAACAAATCTCACGGTCAAATACACATCTAACAACGCTACACATTTGCAAAACATTCCTTTATTATAAATAAATCTTCTTCATTTTTTTTGGTATAAAAAACTAGCATGCTTCAACCATGGCATTTTACAGCTTCACAACCCCGCGGTTACGGTTCAGTCAGCCAATACAAGACACGTCATCTCAGAATGCAGGTTTCTGACAAAGTGGGACAAGAATGAAAAAATCTGCACGACCACAAAAATACAATAACAACAAACATAGTTTGACTCTTTTTTTTTTTTTTTACATCCACATTTCCAAATTTTACCGTGAACGTCTCCATCTGCAGAATGTTTACATGATTATTTGTGGAAAGTTATTTATTTTTTTGTATGACTGCAAGCCTGCACCTTCAGTTCTGTGAGTGTGTGCGTGTTCACGTGTGTTCATGGCAGGATCGGTAGCTCTTGAACGCAGGATAGCAGTCTCACTGGAAGGTCCCATAAGTCTGTTTGTCTTCCAGGATGCTGCAGGGTTTAGATTGATGCAGAATGATATAAAAATCTCATGCTCAGATGCCCGTTCCAGGTCCATTTGCCTGTCAGCACATGTCACATAACAGACATCCTGCTTCAGACACGGCCTTGGCTCCGCCCACAGAGTGTTTCTCTTCAGATGGCATGATTGCTGTAGCTGACGTATGTCGTCTTGGTGGAAGATGCTGCAGGAGGGGAAGCACATTAGACAATCACATCCACTCTCACTCAACTGCATGTGAAGTATCTGTGCAAGTCAAGTCTCTCAGTCAAGCATCCTTTTATGGTCACTGCTCATAAAAATCTTCCTCCTCCAAACCCTTTCTTCTTTTATCTTTACTAAATTAAGGCAAATAATTAAATAAAAACTTGTCTAATTTAGTCAGCAAAAGTTTGGGTGGTCTTGATACTGATACATGAGTTTTGCTTTAATGTTTCATAAGGCAAAGCATCCCCCGCAGCACAGAACTAAGTAAACGCCTTGATGACTTAGAATGGGTTTATTTCCCCTCAAAGCTTTGGATCGCTTCTCAGTGATTACATTTTCAACACTCTATAATCGCGTGCTTTGAAGGACATAATAAAAAAACAAGCCGGAAATGTATTAAACTGACAAATATGGCAACTAGTCGAATATGCTAATCAATCCTTGAACACTGATGTCAGATTTTACTCTGCCTGTCTTCCTCCGGCAAACAGGTCAGCGGGAAAACTTTTGGTCTTACGTCAAGACTTGTGTTTGGTTAAGTCTACCATTTTGTACTAAACAGATGTTCTACATACAGCAGGGACATTTACTAAACACCTGGAGGAAACAATGTGACGCTAACAGAGCAGAAATAGAGTGCAACAGTGACCGCAGCAGCATTGAGTTAGCAAATCATATTTCCTATTTATTTTCCACATAAAAAAATTTAAAAAGCTTTGAGCCTTAAACCAACCTGCCTAGCTCTGAGATGAATCATAACATTCGATTCAAAGCAAAAAGTTATTTGAAAATCAGAAAAAAGAGACAAATTAACATCTTTTCTGAGCGAGCGAATGAACTCCTCATCCCGTAAAGCAATGGGAATGAATAAAATCAGTCTTCCCAATACAACTTCTTTTTTACATATTAAAGCTGCAGTAGGTAACTTTTGTAAAAATATATTTTTTACATATTTGTTAAACCTGTCATTATGTCCTGACAGTAGAATATGAGACAGATAATCTGTGAAAAAATCGAGCTCCTCTGGTTCCTCCCAGTGGTCCTATTGCCATTTCCAGAAATCCATCGCTCCCGGTAAAAAATAATTAATCAGAGCTGCGGTCCGTAACTTTGTCTGTGTTCAAAATGTAGAAAAATGTATATAATAAGTGAGTACACCATGAATCCATTTTCCAAACCGTGTTTTTAGCTTGTCCTGAATGACTAGGGTACACCTATAATAAGTGTTTATATTGGGACTATTTTAGATTGCTTCGGGGATACCGCGGCGGAGTAACCCAGTACCTTTGTGATTCTTCATAGACATAAACAGAGAGAAGTAGTTCCGGCTACGATGTTCTTCCGCAAGACGCAAGCAGTTCTGTTTATTAACCGCTAGAGCGTCAAAATTTACCTACCGCAGCTTTAAGTGGTTAAGGTTAAGTGTGTGTTAAAAGGTTTATATATGAAAAGTGCTAATAGTGCACTACTTTGGGCTGAAATACTCACTGTTGGTCTCCATGCTCTCACAAAGCTCGGTCTTCACTTCCCCGTTGGGCCGGTCGCTTCCCTTCTGTACGAGTTTCCCTGACATGGTGGCAGCAGTGACGATGGCTTTGAAGCTGCGCTTGCGTTTGGGCACGTTCTGCTCCGGGTGGAAGATGATGATGTAGACTTTGGGCATGAAGAGCATCCCCAGAGACACAGACGCGCTGAGGCTGAGAGAGATGGTGAGGGTGGTGGTCTGGATGTACATCTGGAAACAACACACATCAGACGGGAACAGAGAGAGAGGGAGGGGAAGTCAAGGTAAGTCAGAGAAGAAGCACATCTGCATGCTGTTCCTTCCTCAGAGTTTGAAGTCTCTCTAGCCATAATGATCAAAAACAGTTTATGGATCTTTTCACCCAATTTAAAACCTTTAAGCAGCTCCTGTGAGGTCTAGCTAATGAATAAGTTATACAATAAAGTCACCCCGCAGTATCTAACAGATGCAATAATGCAATTGTAACAAAAAACACATAATGACAAAAAATTAGTTGCCAAACAAGCCAGGGACATTTTTCACACATGACAAAAATAAGATGTTACCTTGCTAAAAAATTATAATAATTATAAATGCAATGTGACCATTTATTTTCAAGATAATTAAGTGCACAGTAAAATAAAAATAAAATAAAAATCTTTACTGTAACATGATGGTTGGAGTATTTTTAGCATATGTTATACTGCCTTTAATAAATTATTTAAATGTGAAAAAAACAGTAAATGAATTGTGCTGTAATAAATAATATTTTTTATGTATTTCACAATATATCAAATTCATCAATAAAAGTGTCAGAAATTAGGAGCAAAATATTTTCTAGCCTAGGTCAATTTGACCCTGTGCGTTAAAAAAACAAAACAACAACAATGACAGCGAAATATGATTTGATGGTCAAATCAAAGAAAAATGTCACGCAGAAACAATTTTGATTCAGAAATTGCTAGTAAATTTCACATATAATTACAAACTAATGGCAAGTAACATTTAAGTATGACATTTTGAAAAAGACAGACTTTAACTTTGACTTTTAAATTTGACAAGGTTTCATGGAAACCCTGAGACCTCCACACACACACACACACACACACACACACACACACAATCCTTGTAGGGACTTGTATTTTCTATAGCCCTATACCAACTCTACACTTTAACTTACTCCTCGCAGAACACCTTATGCATTTTTACAATCTCAAAAAAATTATTCTGTATGATTTATAAGCTTTTGTACCCATGGGTACCTCAATTTAGGTCCTCACGGTGACACAAGTCCCCATGAGTTGGTGGGTATTCAGGTTTAAGTCCCCACCAGTGTAGAAAAGACCTGTACACACACACACACACACACACACCAAGACTTCTCAGATGCTGGAAGCATAATTAGCGCCTGATAAGGACACATGCTCAGACTCAGAGACAGATTTACAACTTTCCTTAATTAGAATTTAAAAATGAAAGCTCTTCCTCAATTAACAGACACACACACACACACACACACACACACACACACACACACACACGCAGGCAAACAGAAGAAGAATCCTCAAAGGCTAAGCACTCATGTGTATCTTTGTCTCCAGCAGGGGGTAAAAATCACAGAGAACGACTGCTAGCAGATGGCGAGACACGCTTGAGTCCAAACGCACTGTGAAACCAGAGACAGATGATAGCAAGTGTGCACTAATGTAGAAGTGTAATGAAAAGCATCGGTCAGAGAGCGGCTCCTGCTAACCGCTGATCCATAACTAGACTGGACTGGACTGGACTGGTGGGTGTGCTAACGTGTTCAGAGCTGAGATCAGTGCGCTTCTGAAGACAATCCACCGGGGTAAATGCTTAGTGACATTTACAGAGCGAACAGAAACTGACTGACAGACTGGAGGGGCAAGATCCTAAAATATGAGCCATGCTAAGTGTTCAGTCTACACTAGACAAGGCCTAACACAGAAAGTAAACCTACCTATTACTACTACTAACCGCACTGGGAGTGGCCTTATAAGTTAAATCAAATCAAAAAATGAAATGAAAAGAAAATAAAAGAAAATAAAAATATAGAGCAAATTATGTGTTTAAAATCTAAAAATTTCCAATATCCAATTGTTCATTTAGGTGTACTGTTGTGTTATGGCCTATAGTATTTACTTTTTTTTTTATTAAATAAATAATACTTGTGTTAAGGATGCATAAAATAGAGAGTAATGACATTTATAATTATATATAAAAGTGTTCTATTTCAAATAAATGCTGTTATTTTGAACTTTTTTTTCATCAAATTAATCTGAAAATAATTGCAATTTTTTTTTTTACTGTTTTTTTCGAAACTGACAATAATAATAAATGTTGTTTGAGCAGATAATCAGCATAATAGAATGATTTCTGAAGGATCCTGTGACACTGAAGACTGGAGTAATGATGAACAGTTATGTTAAATTGTAATAATATTTCAAGTGTTTCAAGTTTTTTTTTTTATCAAATAAATACAGACATGATGAGCATAAAAGTCACATTTAAAAAAAAAACAATAAAAATAAATAAATACCATGTGGGTTAATCATAAGTTTTTATTTTTGATAGCTAAGTAAATTTATCATCCATCCACACACACACACACACAGAACGACTCAAACACTGAATCTATGGTCAGAAATGGCAGGTAATCACCTGAGACTAGCTCTGCGGATATCGATCCAAAGCAGTCTGACACAAATTGGAGATTTTCCACTAAAAGCTACGCATAAACTCAGCATTAATGTGCCTCTAGATCAAAGAAATCCCATCAGACTAACAACCTTCCCGTTAACCAGTCAGAGGAAACACTGCTCATTATATATAATCACCAAACTTCTGAGTTCTCCAACTTCAGCTTTTCTGGGAGCAGCTATAGAATACATGACAAGTCTGACGCTATTTGCTATCATCTTCCACTCTGTGGGAATATAATGTATCGATCTGTGACTGTGCTGTATTATGACCAGGAGCTCTGGCAGAAACGCCACATATCAGTGGCTTATGCTGTTAGAAATCTCCCAGAAACCCTCAGGATCTAGACTGAACTTTGAAAACACATAGTCGCTGAACCAGAGAGACTTTACAGCTCGATAGATGTTTTATTTCTTATCTTTTTTTATTTTAATTTCAATTAAGTTTTCATATTTTTTTGTGAGTTATTGTCATTTTGTCATCTTTTTAAATCTCTATGTAATTACTATATCTGTTTTAATTTATTTAGGCATATCAAAATAAACAAATTTCCGCCTTGTACATGATACATTTTAGAACAGTACGTTTATTAAAAGTAACAAAAAATGTATGGTTTTAATCTTAGTTTAGTTTTAACTTTTTAAATACTTTATTTATTGAAGTTTTAAGATCTGTTTTCACAATAGATCATGTCTGCAAAATGGGCTAGTTTTATATCATACAATGTTTTATACAATTTTAAAGACTGATTTGATTTAATTAATTCAATTAAATATATTACATGTATTTTGTAATCAAAAGTTGATTTGAATTTTATTTAGAATTTTTAAACAGCCATTATTCAAAATTTTTATAGTTAAACATAACAACCGTGATAAAAAATAAATAAATAAAATAAAAACAACTGAAATGGTGTCCAAAATTAATATAAATAAACATATTAAATTATTTATTTATTGAAGATTTAATTTTGTGGTGTCACAACAGATCATGTCTTCAAAATGTCATTTATCAAATTGTATTTATTTATTAAATTTGATTCATTATTAGTCATTATTTGTTCGCAACCATGGCTTTTTTTTTTTTTTTTTTTTGC
This sequence comes from Carassius auratus, assembly GCF_003368295.1. Classification (NCBI taxonomy): domain Eukaryota; kingdom Metazoa; phylum Chordata; class Actinopteri; order Cypriniformes; family Cyprinidae; genus Carassius; species Carassius auratus. The sequence goes on along the minus strand of NC_039246.1, from coordinate 27,248,141 downwards.
TGTACCTTTAACAAAAACTCAAACATATGCAAGTTCACAGTGAAAATAAATGAGTTTAAAGTCATTTTCACAGTTATTTTGGTTCTGGAAGTTTAGAGTTATAGAGCTATATAAAAGTAACAGTTAAATACATCAAACTCTTTTAATCAATGTAAATTTAATTCCTTTAGGATATGAACCTGAGCTCTTAAAATTTGAATAATGAAAGAAAAATCTCTGCCAAATAGGGGTTAAATTAAATCTCAAAAGCTGTTAAAACATTTTCCCAGCGGGTTTTGTAGAACCAGCCATATATAAGCCAGAGGAATAATTAAAACAAAATTCACACCAGGACTTTGTGAATTTCTGAAGTACTGAAGCACATATGAGCGCATATGATTGACTGAATGAATGAACGCCGTCACGCTGAGCACTTCAACACATGTCAGTTACATTAAGTTAAGTTTATCAGATGATTGTAGCATATAGAGCTGTAGTTAAAGTCTAAATTCTCCTTAATGCATTTCAAAACCAAATAAAATTGTGTAACTACTGTGAATTCAGTTCAGATTATATGTGGATATATAATCTGCCACTGACATCCATCCATCTGTTCACCAAATTTGCAACAGAATATGCCAAAAATGTGACACGTTTTATTTTTATATTACATTGTTTTTTTTGTTTTGTTTTGGTTTTTTTTTCAATAAGAAAAATAATAATAAAATTATATAATTTCATGTTGCAGTGCTATATATATTTAATACTTATAAACAACATGTACATACTACAGACTTAGGGTCTGGTTTAGGGTTAATTACATAATTACTACAGTACATTACCATACTACAGTTATCACTACAGTATGTACATGTAATGTTTAAGAAGGACACTGTAAAATATTGTTACAAAAATAATAAAGTTAATTATCATGTTTTGATTAAAGATTAAGAATAAAAACATGATATACTTTTTCTCTGATTTACACTTACATTCATTCTAAATCTTTTATATAACGTGAAGAGCTTGTGTGTTACAGTCATTGGCGAGGAGGTCTTGTTGCCTTTCTGCTGATCTGTTTCCTTTCCACCCACCCAAATAGAACGATGGATGGATCGCAAATAAAATCTGAATTACTGTTGCCGCAAGATCTGATAGCAAAGCCACGCACACACAGAGCTTATGTTGTGCTCTGTCTCCAGAAAGCACCTGCACGGTGTCTGTCATTCCTCTGCCTGCCAATTCCCCTGCCGTTTCATGAAGCCTCTCAATGCCCCCGTGTCACTCTTAATTAGTTTTGAAGAATCCTCGAACAGAAGCAGCCAGCAGACTATCAGCCTGGACTTCTAATAGTTCTTCGTTTCCAAAGCCTGCGGCTCACAGAACTCATTTGAACAGGTTTGTAAAGGCTATTTCTCAGGTGAAGGCACATGTTATTTTCTGGGCCAGAGAGCACAACCCCAAGTGTTCATGTTAGAGGCTGGACAAATGGGAGTTTGGGATAGGAAATGTCAAATTCATTCAAAAACAGATCACAGAACCATACGATTCCTCACTTTATGCACAAAACTATATTTCACTCAACAGGCAACATACAGCAAAATCCCATGTAATCCCATGTAATCCAATTTATAGGCCTACTGAAGGTAAACCATAAAAAACACTAGATAAACAAACTAAAACTAATAAATAAAAATGAATAAAAACTATATAGACAGATTAGAATGTCAAAACACTAATACTAAAACTTTAACTAAAATTAAAGTGAAAAAACAAGAAACAAAGTGTCAGTTTTCGAATTATGTTAATTTTATCACAAAACCCAAATATTAGCCTAATAGCCGTTTTGGCGCTTATTAATGTGGCGTGACAAACAGCGCAAATTGCCTTCTCCACTTTATAACAAGTTTTGGCACGAAAAACAGAAACACTTATGTTCATCAGAGGGTATGTTGAAACATGCAGTACATCTTTCTCTGTATGATATTCATGCATACCCCTTATAATAGGCTTCTGATATGCATCTCATGTTATTGGCAAACTACAGTAGTGCTTCAGTCACATGTTACATTCACCTCAGGAAAGTTGTCCAACGTAGTTTAGTTAGCTAAAAAAAGAGAGGCGCTTATTCTACTTATTAACTTGTTAATTTTGTATTAACGTCACAAGTCATTAAGCTTAAATAGATTATTCCGTGTTTTTCTTTGAGTGTGAATATTATAAGTTATATATAAGTAAGTAGTTAAATATAGTAATAAAAATAATACATTTGTATTATAATAATTTGTAATAATAGTAAGTGCATAATAAGTTTGGGGTATTATATTCTTAATTGTAAGTACAATATTACATTAATGAACCAAATGAGAGTGCATCTTGCATAGTTTATGGTATTATTAGATTTTTTTTCTTCAAATTTTTTTTTCCACTGAAACATTTTTTTTTCTTAATAAACACTTACATGAAATATGAACCTGAAATATTTATAAATTAAATAAAAAAAATCACAGTGTGATACCATACATTGTGAAATTGTGTTTTCTGAGAGGTCATCGTGAAAATCTCATATTGTTAAAACCCTAGTGCATTTAATCTGCATAACTGATAAATAAACTCCTGTATCTGGAAGCAGTAAAACCTTTATTTTAACTGCACACGTGCACATACAGTATGTGTAACAAATGTATGCTTTTCTGACACACAAACAATGTGTGACACAGCTGTTCAAATGCAACCAAGTTAACTTTGTGTGAGCCGCTCACGGCATGCACAGGTACAAAAAATGTCTTCTTTTTTTCAGGCAGCTTTAGTATATTCATACTTTAACACCGCATAAAATAAAAATAAAACGGCAACTTGACAACATCTAGTCACCATAAACAGGTGTGTGAGATTTCCTGCAGTCATTCATTTGAATAAATTAAAACCGGAAACTTTTTTTCTTGCTCAGTTATGTCACTAAAGTCAAACTAGAGGCCAACTCTGAAAAAACGCGGCGCTCAATTAAATCAAATTTAAGGGAAAAGATCTGACATGATGTGGAATTAATGTTCATAACAGATTTGCATCGGAGTGGAAAAACTCTCTAAACTGTTTGTGTATCTTTGTCGGAAGAAATTAACTTCACAGGAAAGTTCAACCACCACTTAAAACTTTTAAATCAACATGAAATTGCATTCATGACCCATTTAACATCAACTTGTTTTTGTAGTAGAAGAAAATATTATGCAAGTAAAAATATATATTAAAAAAACAGCTTCTAACTTTTATGTGACTGTTATGTGAATGGTAATTGAGGGACTGGAGTGGTGTGGATAACTTGTGCATTATTGTGATGTTTTAATCAGCTGTTTGATCTCTCGTTCTGACGGAACCCATTCACTGCAGAGGATCCACTGGTGAGCAAGTGATGCAATGCTACATTTCTCCAAATCTGATGAAGAAACAACCTCATCTACATCTCGGTTGGCCTTGGGGTAAACTATTCCTTTAACTGTGCACTGTTAGTCAAGTACCCAAACATTACAGTGACTCATTAATCTTCAGTCATTTAACCTCATCGAGTATCAATGCATCTTTAGTTGTAGGTTCATAGCAGAGATTAACAGCTGACACTCCTGTTCAGGTGTGTTATCAGAGTGATGGAAGTGAGGCTGACATCCATCTGTTCACCCAATCACACAGCATGAAGTTGAATGACAATTAATCAAGCAGGATTAGCCACACATATGCCAGCGTGCTAACTACCTAACGCAACATACTCAACAGACGCTAAACCTAAATGCTGACCGCCCAGGTAAAGATCTGTCTGTCTGTGCACATTTACCCTCTGTCAAATATGAGCACATGCTCTAAAGAAACAACATGAATGTGTTATGCATCAAATCGTATGTGGTTGCCACAAAATGATCACACAGAAAGAGGAAATGTGTGAAAACCTTACAGTGAATCTATTGGTCTTTGATCACAGGATTCTCAACCCAAAGATTTAGAGATTAGATCAAGATGGTGAAAACACTTTCTAACAGTTTAGTAGTTTTCTACATAAGTGTAAGACTGTGCCATGAACAAGCACAATGCAATAAAGCAGTAAAGTGACAAGTGATAACATCTTACATGTAAATGTATGTCAGTTAAAACTTATCCTAACATCTCTAGGTCCTCACCAGATGCAAACATGCCAAGCAATGGAGCATTCTGACAATTGTCTCTATTTCTGCAGTTGTACTGGACACACACACACACACACCCACACTGTTAAAAATGTAAATAATTTTCCACCAAAACATTAAACAGCACAACTGTTTTCAACATTGATAATATGACGTTTCTTAAGTCTGCATATTAGAATGATTTCTGAAGGATCATGTCACACTGTAGGATGGAGTAATGATGCTGAAAATTCAGCGTTGCATCACAGGAATACATTTTATTTTTAAAGTATATTCAAATTGAAAACAGTTATCGTGTACTGTTTTTTTTCACCTCACAATATTTCTGTTTTTATGGTATTTTTGATTCAATAAATGTAGTCTTGGGGAGCAAATGAAACTTTCTGACCACAAATATTTGAATGTTGTATATGATCATGCAACCTAAAGCTGCGGTAGGGAACTTTTGACGCTCTAGCGGCTAATAAACAGAACTGCTTGCGTCTTGCGGAAGAACATCGTAGCCGGATCTACTTCTCTCTGTTTATGTCTATGAAGAATCACAAAGGTACTGGGTTACTCCGCCGCGGTATCCCCGAAGCAATCTAAAATAGTCCGAATATAAACACTTCTTATAGGTGCACCCTAGTGATTCAGGACAAGCCAAAAACACGGTTTGGAAAATGGATTCATGGTGTACTCGCTTATTATGTTCATTTTTCTACATTTTGAACACAAACAAAGTTACGGACCGCAGCTCTGATTGGTTGTTTCTTAACGGGAGCGATGGAGTTTCTGCAAATGGCAATAGGACACTGGGAGGAGCCAGAGGAGCTTGGTTTTTTCACAGATTATCTGTCTCATATTCTACTGTCAGGACATAATGACAGGTTTAATAAATATGTAAAAAATATTTTTTTTACAAAAGTTCCCTACAGCACCTTTAATTGAGAATACACATATTTTTAAAATCCACTCAAAAATATGAGGGCATGTCTGAATGTTCATGACTCTTGAGTGACATAATATCTAAAGGAAATCCCTTCAGCATCCTGATATTTATGACAGCTGTCGAGCTGCTGAATGCTGTCAGACAGATTTCTTTAACACAGACAGCATCTTTAATGCTGTTATAAGCCTGACATCCTGCAATAATCAGCATCACTGCTCCAATGGCTTACTGTCATTTTTCCTGTTCTGTAGATAGATAGATAGATAGATAGATAGATAGATAGATAGATAGATAGATAGATAGATAGATAGATAGATAGATAGATAGATAGATAGATAGATAGATAGATAGATAGATAGATAGATAGATAGATAGTCTGTATATCTACTTCCATATTGTACATTGCAAAAATGGCCACTGAAAGACATTTTGATGGTGAAATGTAGAACATTTCTAGTGACTTATTCCTCAGTGTGGGGCTGGGCTGTGAAAGAAAAAGCAAGTGAATGCAATAAAGAAACCATTCATACAAGCAGAGCCAATCACTTTTCAAACTAATGTGTTGTTTGTATGACTGCAGCTGACCTCATCCTCGGCTTATTGTTTGCTGCTGTGACTCTACCTCGAGCTAAGCTTCTATTCCTCTTCTGTACGGTGTCTTCTCTCAGCTGCATTAGTTTAGCACGTTAAGTCATGGCAGCAGAAGCGATTTTCCCTTGCATACAGATTTCCCATGATTAATAGCACAGCGCGTGGCACACTAAGGACTTGGGCGGTCACTCTCTCGACCGGCAGGAATATCATCGGGGAGGATGAATTATGACCAGTGCCTTTTGTGGCAGGTTCGCCTTCATGTATGATGATATTAGCAGGGCTAATGTAACTAAAGCTTATCTAATCTGAGGTAATACGAATTTCACTCTGAACAGCATGATCCTACACAGCAGGAGAAACAGCGTGATTGAGCTCTGTGTGTGTCCCGAACAGATATGATATATTACAAATAAGAAGCAACAGCCTTAGCTAGCATATTTCAAGGGTTCAAATAAGGTGGAATTTTTTTTTTTTTTTACAGGACCTAAAACTCTGAATGTTATTTCCTAGGTCACTGAAATGACAAATATAGCACTGAATATGAACAATAGTAAATGAAATAGTTTTATGAATAAAACACTACCAAACACTTAGGTCTTTGAGACACAAGACCTTAAAGAGCAAAGTTGGCAGAACTAATTAAAAACAAAGATGGCCTTCAAGGAATTAAAGACACTAAAGTCAAACATAAACATTGAAATGTCACATAAAGATCTAGTTTAGGTACAGTGTCTGGGATAGAGTAATTGAAATTACTGCGCAGGGGGGCAAGTTGCTTGTGTTATTTCAGGGAAAATATTCCTTACGCAAACTTAAATCTTCATAACATCATTCATAGCAGAAAAAAAGTAGATTTTCACGCTCCAGTGAGAATATGCTTACGCCCACGAGAGGATTACCATAACAGAAGTGCGGTTACTAAGAACTTTGTGCACGTTTCAGATAATGTTGTAATATTACATTGCATATCAATTTATTTCACCCACTGATCTGCTTGAAACGTGCATTTACACGCTGTAGCAGCATGCAGAGCCAACCTCAAATAAATCATTTAAAAATAACAAAAAAACAACGCTGTATGGGGGGAAAAATACATCTTCTTTACTTTCTTTACTACTAATAATGTCCATTTTGGCTGACAGCCATTATATTGTTCTACAGAGACTCACTCTCTTCAATTAATACAATAAACCTGACCTTGGAAAAATCAAATCCTGACCTAAATAAAAATCAATAAGCTTAAATCAGTTGCATTGCGCTTCTGAATGGAGATCAGGTCATACGATGAACCATAACAGAAGTGCGCCTATTAAGAACTTCTGCCATGTTTCAGGATAATTTTGTTATATTACTGTGCATATCAATGTATTTCACACCACTTGATCCACTTTGAAATTTGCATTTAGTGTACATGTGGTGGACCTTAAAAATATCTACAATTACCTCCATGACTCTTAGTAATGTGCATTTTGGCTAATAGTCACAGGTTCAAATTCATCAATACAAAGTAAACTTGACTTACAAAAAATCAAAATAACCCAAGCTTAGATCAATAAAGAGTCTCTGTAAACAAATCAAACAAATTATTTACAATGACAAAAAAACAACCCTTTATGGGTAAAATTGCATCTCTGTGTGCTAATAATGTAAATTGATACTCATTTGCTTTGTCTCTGCATTGGAAACGTCAAAGTGCATGCATTGCTCCTGTGGCTCACTGGTAGAGCATTGCATTAGCAGCACAAAAGGTTGTGGGTTAAATTCCCAGGGAACATCCATACTGGTAAAAAAACAAAAAAAATCTAAATATCCCAAACTTAATTCAATTTAGAATGCATTCCAATTATATGAGAAACACATGGGGTTCCCGAATGGATATCGGATCACACAGTGAACTTCACAAAACCCAATAAAATGATCTGCCAGTGATTTATGCGAGACCCGTAATCTGATTCTACAGATATGTGGAGTGATTATCTTAACCAGTCACCTTTGGAAGGCATTGATTGCCCGAGGAGCCGTGAGCACATCGCCCGCTGTTCATGCAGCACTTTATTGACTCTTTATGATTCTGCAGAGTCTCTGCATTGGAAATGTCAAAGTGCACGTATTGGTTTTGGGGGTGATACCATTCTCAAATGCTGGAAGGTAGATCATATCAGCCTTGATATCTTAATGTTAGTGTGAAAACGGAGAGGTAATAGTTGCTGCAATGAAAATCCACAAAAATTGATTTTTGAAGCATTAACAAAAGCACATTCTTGATAATGGAAGCATATTTTATAGGTGTTGGGATTCTAACTAGGCTACTTCTACTGTGTTTCATTTCACAAATGCTGCAGCCGATACGACATTGACTCTTTGTAATGATATTAATTTAAGGCTAGTCATTTTTTCATTACAAACCAATTATAAAGTCCTTTCGCTTGGTGTGGTTGCCAATCAAACACTAGTTCAATAAATAGAGACTTAAGGCCATGTTTTGTTATTTTTGGCAATGGGAACTGCTCGTCCTTTTTAATAAGATGCCTTTTTTCTTATCAAATGATTCATGTCATTGCTTTCTTAAGTAATGCGATGGGTTGGGGGTCTTTGTTAATAGAACACCATCCATCCCACAGTTCTAGTGTTAAATAAGAATATAAATAAGCTTGTTACTGTAAGGAATAATTGGTATATCCATAATTGTCTCTCTTGGCTGTCGCAATGCTTAGCAGTCACAGTGAGAGGCTAATGTGACTAAAGAGTTGTAATGTTGTAATGAGCTTTTATCATGAACCACTGTGAATGGAAATCAAACACTAGAGTTTTAGCATTCAAAAGGAACAATTTGTTTGCATAGATATTACACTTCTTCAAAAACTTCTTCATTTGCCTCTATTTTAAATAATTTATTCATCCAGAGATCAAGACTATGTCATTGTTTTCATGACCATGTTGTTCCAAACTTATGCAATTATTTTTTTTCTGTGGAATACCAGCATACAGGTTTTTATGCGACATGAGGGTGAGTAAATAATGACTGGATTTTCCTTCATATCTAACTATCCAGGCTCATGCAAGTCCTGCTCACTCAAGCTTCAGATATTTCAGAGATGCTTCCTGAGCTGCACACTTGTCTGAACAATATTGCCACCCACCTGATCACCTCTGATTCTTTTGTCTGTCTCCTACAGTGCACCTGAAGATAATATCCATCAGTCTGAGAGAACGTGAAACCCTGGTTTTGGTTTCTTTATGTTAGCCTTTTTACATGTGAAATTTTCTGGAGGTTGTCGCCTGCTGGGTCAGGTGGAAGGGTAACCAGCAGGTGATGTTATTATCTGTAGCCCACAGCAGTATTCTGAAACCTATAGCTCACATGCACATAAACAAACATTCACAGTGCTGGTCCACATCCTATTCCTAATGCCAACAGGAATGTGTGCTATCTGGCCAATGACCAAGCTGTAAAGAAAAGATATACTTAAATTCTTTGGAGCAAACTTTTTGTTTGTGCTTTTTTGTTCAGTTTAACATTAATTTAGTGCAATCATTAATAAAAAAAGTGATTTATATAATTTATATAAGATTTATATAATCACACCCCCTGAACGGTATGTACATAAATATTTTGTATAATTACATAAGCAAACTGCTGGCACTAATACCAATTCCTACCAGAAGCCAGAGAAGATTTAAGATACACTTGCTGTATTCAATATGAAAAGCAATCATTTAAAATGACATTGAGAATACCAGTGCATTTAGCTACAGGTTTTCGTAAATCTCACTTACCCTTTCTGCCGATTGTGCCGTGCCAAAGAAGATAGGTATAAAAGCTAACCAAATGATGCAGGTAGTGTACATTGTAAATCCAATTGGCTTGGCTTCGTTGAAGGTCTCTGGCACGCCGCGGGTCTTGATGGCATAAACAGTGCATGTTACCATCAAAAGGATGCTGTAACCCAGCGAACAGATGAGTGACAGGTCTGAGATGTCACACTTGAGAACCCCACGAGCCTTTTCTGGGTTGGATGTACGCTGCTCGCCGTAGTCCACCAATGTGTGCGGCGGATCAACGGCAAACCACACGAACACACCGAGCAGCTGGACCGAGATGAGGCTGAAGGTGATGACCAGCTGAGAAGCAGGGCTGATGAAGCGTGGTGCAGCTACTGACTTTTTGCCTTGCTCAAAGATGCGGTGGATGCGGTTGGTCTTTGTTAGGAGAGCGGCATAGCTGAAGCACATGCCCAAACCCAGGAACACTCTTCGGAAAGAGCAAATGGCCAAACTTGGTGTTGCGATCATCAAGAAGGTGATGGCATAGCACAAAAAAATCCCAGTCAGAAGCACGTAGCTCATCTCTCGGCCGGATGCGCGGACAATTGGTGTGTCATTGTAGCGGACGAAAGTGACCACCACAAAACTTGTAGCCACGATTCCAAGAACTGCAACGAACACTGGTATGCCTGCCCAAGCAGAGTGCCATTCGAGTTTGATGATCGGAATGGGGACGCAACCGGTGCGATTACGGTCTGGACGCTGCTCGTATGGACACAACTCACAACTGACTTCACTGGCTTGGAAATGGTAGCCTTCGCATCGCTCACAATGCCAGCAACAAGGTACACCCTTTACGGTCTTCTTCCTTTCGCCCATCCGGCAAGGTAAACTACACACTGAGATTGGAAGCTTAGAGTTGCCTGTATGCCAGCGCATGGCATCCACCTGAAAAGGATAAAAAAAAAGTCCTGTCAAACATGGAGACCAAGGGTGTACCGTTATTTTATTGGGGCCAACTGGGACCCATGTCAATATCACACAATGTTTGTTCATTTAGACCAGTGGAGAACTCTTCCCCCAACTGAGGATGGTTTCTCCCAAGGTTATTATATATTTTTTTTACTTCTTTTTCTGTCACCTGATAGAGATTTGGTTCCTTGCCACTATGGCCTTGGGTATTTACACACTGGGTAGTTATATAAACTCACAGGGTGGTCTGACAAGAACTTAATTTTCCCCTAGGACCATTTTCCCAGTTGCATTTGCACCGCCACTAGGAACTCTGAAGTAATGTAAGCTAATCGACAATGACTTCATTTAACAACTGGGGGATGGAGAAGCCTGGACTTCAGCGTCTATCTATCGCTGTATTGCATGTTTGCAGAGTTAGTTTGTGGAGCATGTATATGTAAACTCTATTTACACCATGGGGGAAAACACCAAGAAGCGTGTAGTTAGCAGATTGTAGACTAGGAAGTAAATGCCCACTTCTATGATTGGCTAATAGTTGCATATGTTTGACAGCGTACATTCCTCAAAGATGGACGCTACTGTGATGTAGGTAAAAAATGCACAAGGTAGGTTGTCATATTTGCAGAAGAAATCACTTTATTACCCTTTAGCGCCTGAAAGCTGTGGAAAATAAGAAGCCAACGCTGCTCTTTTAAGAGTTTCAGTTTGGCTCCCGGGGGGAAATTTGATGACAGATATATTTTGGGACAAACTTGTGCCAGAGGCATTTGAGATGAAATAAATAACATGACAAACCCGAGTTAAGAAATGACTGCCATGTATTATACAAGAAATTTAATTGCACGTAAAAAACGATTTTGCCAGACCAATCCACGGGACAAATAAGGACAGCAATATACTTATGCTCCATGGTTCTCACTGTCGCCTGCTGCAAAGAGATGGCAGTGTATGAATTATTCATGCTTGAGACAAATTATGCTTGGCAAAAACAGATTGGCTTTAATTAGAGAAGCAAAAAAAGAAGGGACATTTCACAAAAGACAAAATTCACAAATTAACAGAAGTTTATCACATAAAAGGGTATTTAGGAATAATTGAAAGACCAAATCCCTTCATTTGATTCTTCCCCTTCTGCCAGAAACAAAAGCCACACTGACCATTAACAATTAAGCTGTTTAATTTGGTTTTATTAATCCTGAACACACACTAATGGGGAGTGAGAAGTGCATTCAGGTTCAAACGCTGGTAGAATCAACGCTAACCATTTACGATCATCAGTAGGCCTTTTATGTATAGTTAGGGTAAGGGATTTTAGAAAATCTTTGACCTAAAGTACTAAATGTTGCAGCACAGGTCGTTCCACATAATTTGTGCTACAGAAATCAAATACCTCAAACTGTGTGACTTGTGCAAGTTCCTCTGTGTAAGACACTTGAATTTTTCCACCTAGCAGGCAAACAAGTATATAACAATTGTGTGCAATGAATAAGGCACATGTATACTTCACTAAAAGAGATTTGGGAGTGGGTTTTTCATTTGCACAAGCAAGCAACGACCCAGAACACCGCAGTATCCACCTAGCAACAAGCTAAAAAACTACAACACCCAGAATAACCTAGTGATCTCCTAGCAAAATGCTACGCCCTAGTAACTACATTGCAACAGTCTGAAAAAACAAAAACACCCAGGCCATTCTCGCAAGCCCTCAGCAACATGCTCAAAACACCCAGAACAAACATCAAGCAACTGCATAACAATAAAACTTCCACAGCAACCGCACTGCAACATGCTTAAAACACCCATATAAACATCTAGAAATTGCCAAGACACATCACTCGTATTTGCTTTGCAAAATTGCATTTAATTTTACACACCCTCAATCTTTTACAACTCAGTGGAAATAATATAACTGCATCAGCAATTTACATATTGAATGTTTTATTAGTAGTTTCAGTAAGTAAACAGAGTCCTTAAAGTGACCTGCATCCATCTTTCAGTAAACAGCAAAATTGCAGAGCAGTGTGTATTGATTGTGAAATGATTTTCTGAAAATGAAACATTAACTTTTTTCGGAGCCAAGAATCCTTTCATGCTAACGAAGTCTTTTTTCGGAGTGAGTTGCCCTAAACAAGCTGCATGCAAATCACCAGGACTCTGTAACACATCCAGCGCTGATCTGTTTAAAATAAGCGCTTAAGGGAAGCGCTTGATATATAAGTTAGGAGGTGAGATTTAAAGAACTACGGGGGGCTGGATCACAGTTCTGCTAAGTGACCACTTCCCCTCCCACTCACCTGCACAGACACAAAGCCCAGAGGAGCTGTGATTCTCTGTCACGTATCAGAAAACTACAGCTTCGATCTCCACACTGCTGCGAGAGCTTTTGGCCATGAAAACACGGCTCGTTTTTGCCTCCATTAATTTTGTTTCACAGCCAGGCATAAAACATTACAAGCTTATCTTCCATCCCGTTGACTAATGAAGCCCAGAGAGTATTCATGTCACATGCATCATCAGCAAAGATAAGATTTCCTACAAACATTTACGCTTGAATGTATCTGATTCAAGCATGCATACTTTGTTATGCTTTGAATGGATGCATGAATGCATGGATGGATTTCGTCATGAAGACCAGAAAAGGCTTTCTACTCACATTAAGATGCAGTTTGTTTGTCCACTGGCCGATCACTTTGTACTCAGCTGTCGATTTGTTGGTAATCTGATACTGGAAGATGTCGTATCGCCCTGGCGCATCTCCATTCTGATTGAAGACCACCGGAGTGCCTGCACTTCCTGCAAAACAGGATATGACAGCTTTTTAAATTATCAGAGTTATATTTTATTCAGTAAAACAGCGACACAATTGTCATTGTTACACATTTTTCTTCACATTCAAATGGAAGGAGGGAGCCAATCCGTATCTAGAGAGTAAGATGATGCAAAATTCAAAGTTTGAATTTCCAACAGGTGAATTAAAAAGGCGAGGCATCTGGAATCTACACATGTGAATTTTTCACAGCTCCACCCAAACAGCTGTGGTGCAGGATAGTGTTCAGCATCAGGTGTCACTTAGGTGTAGATAATACATGCAGCTATGTGCAAAAATAACAGCAACCTTGTGAGGATATAAGAAGATATAATGGTAATAAAAGTGAGCACCTTCAAAAAAAATTCTCTCCATCCTTCTGACTTTACAGATGATAGTGATTTGGTTGCCGGGCTCAAACTTGAATTTGGACCTGCATTCATAAAATCTAAATTTCAAATAAACTCAAATTTATGAACCAAAAATGTCATCTGAACTCAGATTCACATCAAAAACACCATAATAACTTTGTAGCAATATTCTACAAAGAACACCCAGAACACCCCAGTAACTGTCTTACTATCTTACATAACTGTAAAATGCATTCTAAAACATTCTTAAACTGCCCCAAAAGCCATGTAACCACCTAACAACCACATAATGCACTATAAATGCACATTGCGTCTACTAATTTCAAAACCAATTTCAGATCAACTTAATGAACCAAAAAAAAAGAAAAAGTGTCAAAAAGAACTCAGATTCACATTCAAAATTCGAGTGCAAAAGCACTTTTAATGAAAACCCTGAGGCCTTCAACTATGATAAAAGTTTTATGAGTGCAATAAGCACACACCTTGCACATTGAAAATTCACGGAAGTTATTGAGTACATAGAATAGAGTTGATAAGTCTGAAATTTCCATAACTTAACACAGATAGTTTCATTATAAAACCTGATGATCCTTTTATCCAGCATAAATAGATTATGATTCAAAGCACATCTTGTGTAAATTTTTCACAATCCAAAAACTTAGAACATCCAACTTAAAAAAACAACAACAACAAACAGCATTGTCCCTGTTGTTGCACATAATGAATAGCAGCACAGTTCACTCTAAAGAGTATTATTGCAGCATTACAATACACTTTTTAAATCACATCTAACCAAACAAAGCTGAAATCCTTATGTTCTTGCATTATATTGCTAACAGCTGTAGATACAGTTATTAATAACAATTGTTTTTCCGCAAAATCACTGGAATCAAATCTCTACAGTTCAGGTGAACTGATATAATCTCACAGTCACAACTAATAGACATGCTTGGATCAGCTTAATGAGATTCATTTAAAGGATCAATGAAGAACAGAAATGTAAGCACCTAACATTTAGTTCTCCAAAAATTGAAAATTCTGTTATTTACTCTCCTTCAAGTTGTTTAAACCTAACCTAACCCTAACCCTAACCCCTATGGAAAGTGTTTTATTAGTAGTTTCAGAAATAGATAAGGACACTTTAGTCCTATCATCTTAAATTACAGATGACTTGGCTTCAAAAAACACCCACATCTCAAATATATAACAGACTTAAAATGAACACTAGGCTAGTAATCTAAAAGACTAATGTCTTCATGCAAATCCAGCCACCTAAAAACAAACATGGTGTTTTAAACACAAGCCAAAATGTACAAACCAGTTATAAAGTCTCATATATTAAAGAAGATGCAAAAATTGACTTTTTTTGTGAACCTATTACATTTTAAATCCAACCAGCATTCTCATTCACACTCATCATTTATCTTTAAAAAAATGATATTAAAAATAAGATGAAAAAAAAACGTTTAAATAAAGAAAATAAATGTTGAGACCAGACGGTTTTGAAGAAATGTTTGTATTAATGTTACTGGTAGAATGTGTTCATAATGAGAACATTTTGACGTGAAAAACCCGATTCCAGGTATCATTCGTCTGTGTTGCAAATGCTGGGACTAATGGAATCTCTGAATCTGAAAACTGAGAGGACACAATATTTACACTTCGCTTGTAAATATTTATTGCATGCATGACTCATATGATTGGTGAAAGGCCAAAAACATTTTTTTAATTTAGTCCACTGCCAATGCTACTTTAAATGATTGTTTTACACTGCTGGCTACAATTATTTCCTTCCACTGCAGCCAAGTAAAACGGAGCTCTTCAAAAACAAAGATTGTCTCCCAAAAGCTGTTACTCCCCTGATACTTTAAGTTCCTAGACATCTTGCAACTATCACTAATAAGATTTTTCTATTTTTGTTTCCTTGGGATCTGCACATTTAACCTTTCATTTGGAGCTGAAATTCCAGCCATTGATTAGCCAGACTTCTTTTCTCCAACTTCGCCATCGTCTTCCTCATAACCGCCCTTCATTACAGCAAGTGAGTCTCTATGGTGAGCCGGCTGATGAGGGGATCGTTTGTGTGGAGGTCAGACACAAGTGCACCCTTCACGGACCTCAGTTGCTGCATCCTGTTCCTACACACACACACACACACAAACCTTTGATTCGCCCACCATAAAGGAAAGTGAGAGCAGAGGAGGGCAAAGCCTCCAGAAGCAATATTTTCAGAGAATATAATGAGCCAGATTCGGCAACAGCTTGTGCAGCGAGCATCCAGACAGCTCTGCTCTTTTATTTAAGGAGACATCAAGAGAAGGAAAATACCACTTCTCTCTGCAAACCCAAGATGTTTTGTGTTTGCTGTGCATGTGAGAGCTGCCTGTAAGATACAATATCCATCGTCTTCAAATCTCTGCTCCAGGGTGCAAACATCATTTCCTGTGCGGCAAAGGTAGTTACAGCTCTCTGAGGATCACCGCGAGCTCGTTGTCACTACAGATCAGCGTAATACAAGTAAATAAGGCAGTGTGCAATCAGTGATGGTAGATTATTCTGTTATTAATTTAGCAACAGCAAACTGATCCTTTCCTACATAAGAAAACTCTCATGGTGTCGTGATTGGTAAGGATAGTGGCACAGAAGATGAGCGGCTTACTGAATTTATCCAGCGATATTGATCAAAGCTTGTCTTTCCAGGTGGACCGGGGCAGCGGGAAATTGAGGATTACAGAAGACCGGACAGACGTAATAATAGAGCACTCAGTGGGATTAACCTTTCTGCCAAGTCTTACCTGCTGCTTCTGTCGGCCAAAATCACTGCTACTGTTGCACATATTTAGGGTTAGTGATTTGAACAAACCCCAGAAATACATCACATAAGTATGCTAATGAAGACGCTCATAATTGAGCTACATGTTTAATATACACAGATGGGCTGTTTTGAAGTGGACCAATAAATAAATATCTAGCAACCACACAAAATATCTTATTAACCACCAATAATACCTTGCAAATTGCATTGAACACCACAGGAACAGAATACTCTAGCAACTATTTAGAACATCCCAGCAATCACCCAAAATGCTCTAGAAACTACCTATAAACACCCTATCAACCACTCAGAAAACCATATCAGTTACCCAAAACTTTGCACTTGTATAGAGATAGCATTCAATAAAACCTTGAAGCCTTGAAAACACATAGCTTACTGAAACAAGCTTACTGAACACATAGGGCCTGATTTACTGAAAAAAGTTCTTCTTTCAGATGAAAATAACAACAACTTGATGTCTAGTATTCAATAAAAAAAGGTCACCCTAAATACTTGTTTAGAGCAATTGAAAGAATACAGTAACCAATGTAAACTTGAAGGCTTTAAGCTAATACAGAGAGTGCTTTTCCAAAAAAAAAAAAAAAAAAGAAATTAACAGTGGGAGCCAGCAGCGCACATAAGGTAAACGTTTTGCAAACGTTTTTTAGAGAAATAAAAACTGGTCGACGAATCGATGCGCATATGTTGTGTTGACGTATTTTTTGCATCGACATCATCGATGACCTCGACGTGTTGTCCCAGCCCTACCTAGGACACATAGCATCCATTCTGAATGCCTCAGTTATAACCTAGAACATGTTAGTAATCACATAGCAAGTGCATAGCAGCCAACCAACCAAAAAATAAAGATGGCAAAGACCTAGATCACTTTAGCAACCATTCAACACCATAAAAACACCCTAGAATACCCTAGGAACCACCAAGAATGCGCAGGTACAGGGGAGTAGTTTGCAACCTCTCCAATAGTTATGCCATGGTTAATGGAAACCTCGAATAAGGTTACAAATTAATTTAATTAATTAAGTGCTAACTTTACTTACAAACCGAATGGAGCAGTTCTCAGCAAAAAATGACTGAAGCGCAGTTCATGAACATTGTACAGATCACTGCATACTCTGCGTGCGTTCACCGGCGCGCTCAAGAAATGTAATGAGATTGTCGTGAGCCATTCCTAACGCGAAGCTGATGGTCAAATATGTGATCTATTTGAATTAAGAGAAACAGACAAAATAAATTGCTATGGAGAAAGTCGAACAGAAAAACTATAGTCTATAAGTGCCTAAATAATATAAAATACATTACATACATTACATGTATAGCCTATATCCTATGTGAACAAGTAATTGTTAACTATCTTGTTACTTTATTGCACCAACTTTGCATAGATGATGGCACAAAAGACCAAAAATGAGCATATAAGCAAACAAATAAATGAATAAACATTATGAGAGAGTATGACATGGCACATGTATGTTTGTATGTGTGTGTGTGTGTGTGTGTGTGTGTGTGTGTGTGTATATAGTTCATATAAAATTTTTTCCATCATCCTGGAAATACAAAGCAAGTCAAATACACGGCTTTATTCTTACTTCAGTCTGTCTCAGAGAATATTTTTCTGTGAACATGATATAATACACCTCCTAAGGCCATTCCTTTATTATTTCAGCACAGAATCATTTGAGACGAGTACAGAGCTCTGTTACGGAGTTAAACGCCTGCCGCTGCACTCCATTTTAAGATTCACCGTCACGCTGCCTCGACTTACAAGGGGATTTGTTTTACACAACACAATTATCATCACTTTTTTCCCCAGCTCGTCTGAATGCATGCTTCCACAATCTCTCCTCCCGCTCCATCCATCTCAGCACACTAATCTAAAAATAAGTGTATGTAGGGAGCCACTGGAGCGGGTGTAATTGTGGCTGAGCTGCCGATTACCCCTCAGCGGCAGGCAGTGATGTTCCAAGTTGGACGTCTGCCTTTGTATCAACTTCCATTTACTGATTCTGTGGCCTCTTTGCTCTTCAAAAGATTCTGCGTGTGCATACATACTGTATGAACTATGGGTATGTTTGAAATGGCATACTGGCAATGATTCAGCACATACTGAATACTCAACTGAACTAGAGCACTCTAGCAAACTTCATTTCACCTACTATTTTAAATATTAGTATGCATTAGTGCACATTCCAAACATTAATTTTAATGCACTCATAAACTTACTTCATTCCATCTCACACAAACACACATGTGCATATTACAACCCTTCACACTTCTAAAAGGCTTCTTCTGGACCTCTACGCACACTCATCCATTTCGTCCCGTTCACCCATCATAATCGGCCAGCACTGTGGCCATTATCACAGACTGTGGTCTGTGAAGGGACAGAGGAAGTGCAGTGACGGGCAGTAATGAGAGAGCTCCAGTTCGGGGGACTTGACTCATCAACCAGCACTAAGATGTAATTGCTCCACAGTACCAGCAGACTCAGAAACTTAAATGAGCAACCTTTCACCTTCCCTGTGATATCGACCATGGCCAAGCACCAAGACGTCCAAGATATCCGTCAGCCATTACCGTTCAATAGCACAGGACAAAAAAAAAAAAATGACATCAGACTATTTTCACACTTCTAATGGTGCTTCCGAAGTCATTACTATTGTTTTAATGATTGCGTATTTAATTATTTAAACAAGCCCTAACCCTAATGGTCAGTCATCAACCACCCAAAACACCTTAGCAACCACATGGCAACATCCTAGCAACCCCCAGCAACACTTTAAACTCATGCCAGGTAGTTTTGTCTTTTTTGTAGTCTAAACTCATCCTGAGAACAGCTGGTGCATTTCTGGGGCATGTGCTCATAAGGCACTTAACCCTCTGGGGACGGATTGGGCGGTACCGCCCAAAATGGCATACTTTTACAAATGTGTAGTTATCTCAAAAACTATTAATGCTAGAGAGATGCGGGTTTTTTTGCCGTCTTCCTCAGATTCCGCTGAAAACAGCGGTGTCCAGTTTGTATATTAAACACTTCCCTTATTGCGCAATACCACTGCGTAAACAGGCCAATGAAAACGATTGTGCTAGGCAGATTCAACAAGCAACAGCCAATGGAAAAATTGCCGCTGGGAGGAGTCTTTTTCTAACCCAATCAGAGGAAGGTTATGTCTTCTAGCGATTCAGAGGACTCTGTAGCTCTGCTGTAGCCTTGTAAAAGCTGGCTGGACGAAAGTAAAAGACATGTAATCAATAAGCGTTCAGAGAATCAGCATCAGGGTGGAGAAAGCAGAACGCGATCGGAGTGTTACAGAGAGCGATCGGAGTATTAGCGAGCACAAAGAGCTAAATTCGAGCGATCGGAGAATCAGCATCACGTGGAGAAAGCAGAAAGCAATCGGAGTGTTAGCGAGCACAAAGAGATAAATTCGAGAGAGATACAGCATTATTACAGAATTGTTTTATCAAAATGGCAAGCAGTAAAAGATTTACGGCAGAACAAACTCTGGAACAATTACTGGAAAGGCCTGGAGAGGCCTTGCTTTGCTCACTGGCATGCCTAGGACTGTTTTTTAAAAAAAGTTAATTATTGAATTGTTCTTTACACATTTGATTAAACAATAACACATTTCTGTCAAGCAAAGAGTTTGAAAAAATATATTTTCTTTGTTCAAAAACTGTTCTATATTGTGTGTTTTTCAGTAATAAATGACAAAAATCTAATTTTCGTTTTTGAAATTCTCTAGTTTATTGTAAAATTTTTCACTCATACTTCCTTTATATAAACATATTGCATGCATGCTTATGGTAGCTTAGGGTCTTCTGAATCCATAGATACCAAACACAGGGTGTTTCATCTCCTTTACATATGATTTATAAGCCCAAATATAAAAATAGAGAAAACAGACCAAAAAGGGCTTAGTCCCAAAAAATAAAAAAAACGCCTAGGACTGTTTGTAAATAAAGTTAATTATTTAATTGTTCTTTACACATTTGATTGAACATTAACCCATTTCTGTCAAGCAAAGAGTTTGAAAAATATATTTTTGGGTCAAAAACTTTTAACTATTGTTGTGTGAGGTAGGATTTTCAGTAATAAATGACAAAAATCTAATTTTCGTCTATGAAATTCTCTAGTTTATTGTACACTTTTTCACTCATACTTCCTTTATAGACATATTGCATGCATGCTTATGGTAGCTTAGGGTCTTCTGAATCCATTGATACCAAATACATGGTGGTCCATCCTCATTACATATGGTTTATAAGCCGAAATGTAAAAATAGAGAAAACGGACCAAAAAGGGCTTAGTCCCCTAAGGGTTAACGGGGCTCCTTTACAATGGCGTTTCTCACAGTAGGGATCAATTTTGTCTGGATCCTACACAAAAAAAAAAGCATAAAATAGGACAGGCTACACACTGGTGAATGAGGCAGTGCGTACGAAGACTTCAGTCTGGGAGGCACGGCTTTGGGATCGTGCCATTAACAACAGACCATAAAAGTGTCATCATGACAAATGGCAGGTGTCCAGCATTGAGAGGCAATGCAATCTCTAAATAGGCCTAATGCTGATCTATTGCAATGTAAATCAGCATTCATTCACACATTCAGCACGATTCACCACTTGGATCTGTCCATAAAGGTATTTCTGTTTCTCATTTCTTGCAATGCAGCCCATATAGAGTAGATTTTTGCACTCTAACTGCACTTAAACCATTGAGCTGAATCACTAACTGATATTGAACCACATTGATGGACCACAGTAATGCAAACAGACCTGGATGTGAGCATGATGCTAAGTTTAATAAACATAAAAATGCATACATTAACTCTATGGTGCTCCTCTGTCATTTAGATTATTTTATTTTATTTTTTTTTTACTTCACGGCATTGGTACAAAACTAAATAAAGGTTTAGGTATTCACTATTTGAACACATAACCCAACCCGCATAACCCAAAAAATTGCATCACAGGAATATATAAAGTATATTTTAAGACATTTTCAAATAGAAAAGACTTTCTTCTAAAAATCTTGAAAAGTTTTAAACAGTTTTTGGTTGCTATCAGTTTGCATTCGTTCTTAGCTCTTGCTCTCTCATTGTTTCTGTCCATATCTGCTTCACTACAGCAGCATCAGTATGTGATTTGAGCTTCTTGTGTCAGGACTCTGAGGATCTCTTATCTGCGGGAGTTTCTGATTCTCTTCAGGAGGGTGTCAATAACAGCAAAGTGTCTGCAGCGGACCGTGGGATCACGCAGGCGGCCCATCTCATGCTGCTGTGAAAGGTTTCTACAGCTCAAAAAAAAAAAGAGGCACGAGATCGTTAAACAGCCCCTTTTGGCAGCTATAGCCTTTTCCCAGAATGCTCTAGGGCAGAATCAGAGCAATTTTTATTTTTATTTCCCTTTTCTGTTTCTGTTTCTAGTAGTAAATTGTATTGGTGAGAGGTTGCTCAGGAGACAAAACAAGAGTTCTCAGTTATGATTCATATAACTATCAACCTTATAACATATATAAGAGATATATCTCTTTTGAAACTCTAGAGAAAAAGTTTCTTGGGTCTTCGTGTGAGGAGAAAATCAAAAGTCTCCATTTATTCCCTATTGATCTCACTGATGTCTTAGAAAAATCTTATAAAGAAACCTGTTGAAAAAGTGGTGAAACTGTTATATGTTCTTTGAAATTAACCCTCAAAGACAACTATTGTTCTTAAAGGGATAGTACACCCAAAACTTATAATTATAATTCTGTCATTAATTTCTCACCCTTGTGTCTTTCCAAAACCGTACGACCTTCGTTCATCTTCGAAACACAATTTAAGATATTTCCGATGAGCCAAGCTGATCGACAAAATAGTCGATTGACATCAATGGTTCAAATGAAATGTTATGACGCAATGAGAATACTTTTAAGGCAAAAATAATAAATAAATAAACTATTTTGTCATATTTTCATCTCTACTGCGTCTCTTGTGGACACACATTCATGGCAGTACCGTACCAGTTGTTTTCACTATTAGCTGCACGGTTTATGTTTGTTTTTCTGAAAAAAAAGTAATTTTTTTACTGTGTTTTGTTTTTATATAACACTGATTCTATTTTCTTTACTCCCAAAACGTTTTTTGGACACATCTACAGGTATATTGTTAGTCAACTAAACAGACCTGTTTTTCACGGAAAAGCACCTATATCACTATTGTAATAAATGGCTATAACTTGTTGGGGGGGAAGTTATATGTGGACAACATTTTATTTGGAAGTGTAAAACACCCAGATACAACTTTCTTTCAAACTTCAAGAGTTTCTGTTTAAGTACACAGTAAAAAAAAAAACTCCCAATTGTTGCTTGCGTTTCTTAAAATTCTAGAAATTCACTCATTCCTAAAGTAAACAAAAGTAAAATTTGGACTTTAGACTGAAGCTAGACTGAAACTAAAAGTTCTCCTGTTTGTAATGATATATGGCAGCTAGAATAGATCTTAAAAAAAAAATAAAGGAAAGTGCAGGAGTGTCAGGTGCCCCAAAAATATCATAGGTCTTTAAGGGTTAACTCAAAGAACTAGTTTGAAGAGAACAATCTGACTTTCCCATTTGACAGAGGGAATGGATTACAGGTAATATTGTAGTAAATAATGTTCAGTTTCTTGCAATAGACAAATAGTTTCACTTCATAAGATGTCAATGTATCGCCAGGAGCCAGGGGTATTCATGTTGTACTTTTTTTTTACTCTTAAAGTGACGATAGCATTGATGTACATTATATGAATCACCAAGGGCTGTGGTTTCATCTGACAATCTGCTTTACTCTTCTACTGATAAAAGTCACCTACATCTATGGCCTGAAGGATAGATCTGATGAAAAATTTTGCCGATTTTGAACAATTGCACAATCGATCGGACCAACCAAAAAAGGTTTCAAAAATTTAAATAATGAATCGATTTAAACCAAATATGTACACTATTTATTTTAAAAGAATTAAACAATGAAAAAATATAAATGTAACAAACTCACAAACAAGCAGAAATAGAAAGTGCAGTATGTGTTGCGAAATGCTGTCATATGAATTGTCTGTATCTGTCTTTCACTTCAAACACGGTCGATGAGGAACACAAGGTGGTGGAACAAAAAGCCCAGGTTGCATTGCCCGCAAGAAAGCGAATTAATGAGATTTTAATGGTCCCACATAGCCCTGCCACCTTAATCCCTCAACTGCAGTTATGCAAATGACTCAACTTGAAGGCAAACATAAGCTGATGATAACAAAACGCTGGAGTTGTGGGATAGAAAAATGAAAGAGTAACGAAGACGCACAGAGCAAAACTAATATTTAAATGAACCGTTTGATATGGTTTCAAAGAGAATGTTTAACTTCTTTTGTTTCAACAAGATTCAATGCACACAAGGGAAACGAAAACAGTACATCACACACAGCTCTTGCCTCACGAGTTATAATGCTCTTATTAAGAGGCACGCGGAACATTATGAAGAAATATGAGCACCCCTGTATGCGCTTATCTCACATTTTCCCGTCTCTGCTTTGATGCATGTGTGATGATGTTAAGGGTCACTAAGGGGTGTCGTAAGACTGCGGTGCATCTTGGCAGAGAGATGGCAAACATTACAAGAGGGAAGAACGGCGATCTGTGACTGCGTGAATTAATAAATGAAGCTGGAAATATGAAAAATAAGTGAAAACACTTGAATATGTACTGTACATAGACAAGTACTTGGCGGCTAAAATGAGAAGCTGCATCGGTAATAGACATGCCCACGGTGCCGCATAGTAAAATATGGCATAATACTTTATAATAACTTCCATTAATATGGCTTTAATGCACATTATACTCTATAACGTTTTATGAAATAGTTGAAAAAAAGAGAATTCTTTCATCATTTAATCACTCTTGCTTTGCAAAAAAACATTCTTTCATGGCACACAAAGTTCCATTTTGTTTCATTCTAATGTCATTGCTTCTTGAAGTTTCACAACATTGACTACGTTTAGATGCACACGAATACTGTGATTATTTCCAATAATCAGAAATAATCAGGACATAATTGCATTATGATGTTTACATGCAATTAACATAATTCTTATTATTCATAAAAAACATCATTTCTAATGCCATTATTCATATATCCCACTGCACAGAACAAATGATGGACTCAGAAAGAGCAGGTGTTTTAACTGGTGCATCTAATGCAAAACACCTTTGTATGGTTGTATTCCATGCTGTTTCAGCACCACTGAATTGTGATGGAAATTCGTTAGCCTACGCTGCCGTTGCGTTGCACACTTTGGTCAGAGCAGCAAAACTGCAATTAAGGTGTTTGCACATCTTTTTTTTTTTTTTTTTTTTTTTCGGCGTACGCCACCCATGTTAATACAATTATGCTTGCTGTGATTATGAGCTTAATTGCATTACTAAGATTGAAGCATTGTGTTTATGTGAAGTAAAGTTTAATAGCAATATTGCCAAAATCTCATTATAATCGCATTAAGAAGATGCATGTAAACGCACTCATTGTAACCTTGCATGCGCACATTATTAGCAAATAATAACTTTAATTAGACCTTTTTTGTGAGCCAAATATACATTTATAATTAAGTAATATAATTATATTTGTACAATATATAGTATGTGTGGTAAATATTTAGCAGAAATATTTATGAAGTCACACATAGTAAAAAAAAAAAAGTGTCATTACTGTATTTTTTCAGCATATTCATATTCATGCATTTCTGAGCCCAAACTTTTTAACGGTATTTACAACTAAAGTATCAGTTAAGCATTATAGGCAGAAACCGAAAGCTGACTTGCCCTTGACCAATTTAAATTCATGAACAGTGCTCCTGAAACTTGATTTAGACTCGGCCCTGAAAGACTGCGACTTGTGAACATTTCTGATTGTTGTTCAGTTGAAGATCCAAGCACTCACCATTGAAATTAACGTTCCGGATGTATCCCAGCAGCTCCTTTCCGTTGATATTGCTCATGCGGGGGCAGAGGCCGGGGTACCCGAAGCAGTAGTCCCTGTGCATGCGGTGAAGCGCGTGTGCCATGGCATAAACCGCATCCATCACAAACTGCACCTTCCCCTCCTGCTCGTAACTGGAGTCACTGCCCACCTTCTCCAGACCTGCACCAACACATACAAAACACACATCCTCAACAAACACTTTCATTTGGAAAATCCACTCTTGCAGATGCAGTCATTCTCTTCTTAATAAATTGCTATTTAATGTTTCTCAAATGTATCCACTCATTAGAGTAATTAGCTAATCAAACCCTTGAGGAGGCGCGTGCACTGGCCATCTGATGCACACGTTTTGCACGTTAAAACAGCAAAAATGTGTTCTTTGCAAAACAATATTGTCTTCCATATCTCTCGAGACGGGAAAAGCAATATCACGGCTGGCGTTCGCAACAAATATTCCAGCTGTTGTTGTGCGAAAATTGAATTTGGCTCGGGCATCTATGATTATTTCTCTCATAATCATCAGAGCGCTTTCCAACTTGGTGTATTTTAGCATCGGATGCCTCCGGGAAGATCTCTCTTCTCCCACCACGTTTATGACACAAGGAAGGATAAATAAAACGTGGGCAAGGTGAATTAGCAAGACCTGGAGTCCTCCGTCGTTTCCGCTGTCAGCGAGGAATTAATAGGCTCCTGTAAATGAAATCCAATCCACTTTTATAGCACTTTCAGAGCAATGGGAAAATGATGCATTCGGTCGTCCAAAAACTAGACGGATTACCCAACCTGAACAGTGTGATTAATACAACACACAGAACAACAGGCCAAAGAAAACGGACTCCCAGTGTCAAAACAAGGTGACCGTCAGATTTATTTGGGGTTACACCTCCACAACGACAAACCATTCAAAATGAACAGTGTTGGAAAAGAAACACTTGCTGGAAGCCTACGTGTGAATATTTAAAACAAATAACATATAATACATTATAATATATAATATAGTATAAGCAATGTAATAAAATAATTAAAACACAAATAGAAAATGTACATAATCCTGAATATATTATACATAATTTTAAATAATAAAATAATAATATAATATAATAATATTGCCGTATTCAGTAAATAGAGAGCTAGTATACTATCAACCATGAATACAACAGCATTTGGCTATTGTTTGTTGTAAATTTATTCATTCAGCAGATGCTTTCATCCAAAGCGACTTACAAATGAGGAAACATAGAACCATGAGCGATTACTCACAAGCAGCCGAAACCAGCAGTGCCACAAAACACGATTCAGAGCTGGAGCTGAGGGGCTTTGAGTGATAATACAATAATCATACAACAATGTCCTGTTTTTGTGCTTATTACGGTATGTGTGCAGGCTTTTCTGTGTCTCTGTTGTGCAGGAACAGAAAAAAACGGATGCTTATTGAGTGATTGATGGCTGCATGGATGACGGACAGCTTAATGAGACTAACAAGAGTCGAAATTAAATGTCAATTAGTGGCACAAATTAAATTCCCTCCCTTTCATCAAAGACCTGCTCACATTTCCCTTCTATCTCTGGAGAACTAGTGTAGAAAAGATGAAATAGTTTCCTCTCTCTATAGTTTTGTAGCAGGCTGAGAGTCTGGTAGAAAAAGAACAATGTCTGGCTTGAATTCAGAGCAGATCGTAATGACTGGCAGTGTCATGAATATGCACAAATTGTCCGTTTTCCAACTTTTTCTTTCTCTTTCTCTGAGTTACGTCTCTATGTGCCAACATCGAGACAATAATCACCATTCTATATGCCATCTTATGCTAATGAGGACACTTTGGCTACATAATATATGCACATCTGACTGCATTACTCAAGCCAAGCTTGGAAAAACATCAGTCAGCATCAGCACTTGATCTGAAGCGTTCAGGGCTGTTTTTAAAGCTAAAATAAGAAATAAATCATTGCATCTGCAAACAAATGACAGACCTGCAAAGCATGCGTATTATACATGGACTGTATCTGTAAAAATATATAAAACTCCAAAACAATTCCAGACACGTTATTTCATTTGTGTGTGTGTGTGTTTATTTTATTTATTTAAAATATAATTTATTATTATATATGAGATTATTTTTATTTATTTATTTATTTTTGCCTGTGCCCTCCTTATGCTCCTGGCTTCTACTTACTGTATAAATAAATATACTAATTTAGATTAAATGTAAATATTGAAGTATAAATTGTTAATATTAATATGCATAAACATATTAACATATAAATACATATGCATATTAATATTAATTCAATATAAATCAAATATTGACAAATATTTTTGTATATATAAAATAAATTAATACCTAAATAAATACATAAAATAACAAACAAATAAATAAATAAATAGAAATTACATAATAAAATGTGGGCGAGGTTAATTAGCAAGATCTCTCTTCTTGAAATTCGAATTCAATTTAACATTATAAAAAAATATATGGTTAAAAAATTTAATCGTAATTAGTCAACCATGCAAAAACATTTAAATTCTATAAAACACAAACAATGAGCATCACTTAAAGCATCCTCTTTTTATTGCTTTAATTTGTTTTCTGGTAATAATTTTTTTAGTTACCAACAGGGGACAATTAGATTTTAAATTAAAAATATCAATAAGTGACGATTAAATGTGCAAATATGTAATGTATTTCTAAATGTGTTCTCAAGCAACATCTTTCCCAATGAATAATAATAATATCACAAGATATACTTAAATGTAGCTTGAAATAGCAAAACGGCAATTTTTATTAACACATTACATATCTGATAAAGTACTTAAAAATGAAAAAGTCTGCTTACGTTCGCTGCAAAACAGCCCAAAAAGCCAATGCGTCTGCCCGGCTTCCAGACAGCCACTGGAGAGCACATTTCTGAACCCATCACTGCAATTTCTCCAAGCTGATGGGATTCCTGAACTTCAGAATGAGACTGACACTCATGCTGTCCGAGACCCGATGCCCTCTTTCCCCGAGTCATTACGGATCACGCGGCGGCCCTGTTTGCTGTCAGAGCTCCAATACGTGTTTTTCAGCAGCTCGGATTTATTTGAGGAAAGGATAAACACATCCTGACATCAGTTATTTTATTTGGAACCTTTCTCCCCTGTATAATTTTCAGCAGGTTAGTCTTTGTGTAAGCGCGCGGCTCGTGGAAGAAAGAGTCAAAGCACACGCAGCACCAGAGACTAGTCTTATTGTTGGCAATAAGACGGAGCGTGAAATCGCATTAAGAATTTCGGCTGAGGTTCTGCCACCTCGTGCTCTCCAGGGCTTGCTGGGATACGGTTTGCTGGGAAGGCGAGACCAGCTGAGCTCTTGACACCAATCTAACAACAGTCGGATTCGTCTCGTCAGCTGGAGCAGCCAGGTGTGGCGTCTGCACGGGACGTCATGCTCGTGCGTTTATTTCAGCAGAACCACGGCAAGGTGCGAGTCCCAACTGAGCACGCTGGGTTTTAATTACGACTCAGTCAGGGTAGTAAATTACACAGCGCAGCACACACAGAGAGCAGATTCATTGCTTTCAGTGCACGAGGCGATACGGAGACATAAAAAAGAAAATTATGAGCAATGCACAGATGGGGAGGAACCTCATGAAACATGTCCAGCTCATATACTACAAAACCTAATGAGAGAATATGTTTCAAATAATGTTCTGCCTATAATGCACATCCCCACCTCAATTTCCCATTGTTGTGATTTATTTAATTAAAATATACAGTTACATATATGATCAAGCACAAATAAACACAAAATTAAATAATATCAATCACAAAAATAATGACTTGATATGAACAGTAAAAAGGATATTTAGCTAAATAAGTATTTATATATCATTGTATTATTGTGGCACAACCTTCAACTTATTATTTTATTTTACAAATAAAACAATATATATCTGCATTGCATTTTTATGGAAACTAGAACTAACTAACAAACTACAGTAACTAAATAAATAAAAGAAAGATCTTAATGTGTGACATTAACCTAGAATTACTGGTGTGCTTATGATGATGAAAATATTGTAACTTTTAATCATGTCTAAACATTTAAGAATGTAAATGTATCAAAATTAGGCTATATTTTCTTTATGTAAATTAGGGATTTTTAGGTAAAATATGAACAAGACATGCTTTCGTGATAGTAAACGTCTACATTCGTGCTCGCCTTAAAAACAAACAAACGAATACTTCCAAGGAAGCAGACGAAGATCTGAATCATTCTCTTTTTTCCCCATTGCTCACCAGAATGGATGGATGGATCGTATTACACCCAATAGTCTGGTTTGGTTTGACTATAATCTGCCAGGTTAAAGCAAGTCCTGCACTGCGCACTGAAAAGAGAGACAAATGTCTGTCACAGGGTTAAAACTGCATGTCACAAGGCCAGAAGATGTTGTAATAAAACCCGAGGATGTGAATTCCAGCTTGACACCGGGTTTTTGAGGGCATGATGGGAAAAAAGCAGCTCCTTTAGCATTCACAGCATGGCACTCCAAACACCGCCTGCCGTCTTCAAAAAACCCTTTACTCCATTATGTCTCCCGTCTGAGAAGACTAGCACTCTTATGTCTGAGAGATCAATGAGTCTGAAGAGAGTGCGTGATCTTCACAAGCGCGAAGATGAACCACAAAACTCTCAGTTCAGCCGAGAACGTCAGACTTCCATCGTTCAGCAAATAATGGCATGCCTGTTTCCCAGCGAGAGCTAATAGTGCTGTTATTTAGGGAGATAAAGAAACATTTCTTTGTCTTTTTATCAGATGCACATGGGAGTTTGTTCACTTTTGCATTCTGAGCTGGAGTTTCAGATGCACAGCACTGCAATAGCACCTCATCGTTATATGTTGTAAAGTTAAAGAGAGCATTCCTACTCAACTAGTCACTGCATCATTTTTGCATAAAATGAACTTGTCACATCACTAGCTGCTGCTGCAGCTCACGTCTCCTCAAATGACCAGCTCTCATTGAAAATGAATGACTTCCAGTTGCTTTGTCACTGCGAATCGTTGTCAGTGCGACCGAGATGGAGTGAGAACAAGAACTTTACAACCAAGAAGATGAGATAGAAAGAGTTTGGATTTGTAGGACAGTCTGTGAAGAGTCACAAACTTCAAAACAGTTATAAACAGCACCTCAAGGGTTAATATTTTATCATTAAATCAGACCAGTAACATGCATGTGTCCCAAATCAAATACTTGTTCAGTCGCTGACTATTACTTGTGTATTAAGATTATATATATATATATATATATATATATATATATATATATATATATATATATATATATATATATATATATATATATATATATATATATATATATATATATATATATATATATATATATATATATATATATATATATA
Source organism: Carassius auratus (assembly GCF_003368295.1). Lineage (NCBI taxonomy): Eukaryota > Metazoa > Chordata > Actinopteri > Cypriniformes > Cyprinidae > Carassius > Carassius auratus. Next base: position 27,217,321 of record NC_039246.1, on the reverse strand, counting down.
TATATATATAGATATAGATATATATATATATTATAATATAATATAAATGATCATTCAGAAGTTCAAGGTTGGGAAATGTAATTATAAATTTATAATTTTTTTTTTACTATAATACTTCTTTAATGAAAAATGTATACTTTTAGTCAAATTAATAATTTGATACTTTTATTTAGGAATTAATATTTATTAAGTAAAATCGCATTTTTAAAAACAACATGTTGATAAAAGTGTTTAACATTTACTTACAATAATAATTCATATTTATAACATATTTTAACACATTAATAATAGTAAATTTGTTGAACACATTTTTTTCACACAAAAATACTAACATTCATCTAGTTGCCAAGGCATTTCTCACATTTCTTATTTTAAATGTTACTAAATGTACAAATGCTCGATGCACTAAAATAACTGTGTATATATATATATATATATATATATATATATATATATATATATATATATATATATATATATATATATATATATCTAAAACAAAAATAATAAAAACACAATAAAATTCAAACTAAGGTTCAAATTATCGCTAAAACCTGTTTTAGTATAAAATAACACTGATCCAAATCAAAATCTTTTGACAGACTATAAACCCATAAAGCCGAGCACAATCTCCTATGCATCAGTGTGATCTTCTTCAAACCCTCAGTGCTTTTGAATGCTGTAGATGATATAAATAACTAAATAAAAGCACAACTCTGCATGATGTGGAAATCCCTACAATCAAGCGGCTGAAGGGACGGATCGGCTCTTGGGTAAACAGCGGCACAATTTTCTCACCGCCCATGTCAACACTAATGCGCATCCGTATCTTTGTGAAGTGTTTTTTAAATCTTTATGCACCCGCCTCAGTCCTGTCAGGACAAAAACAAAAGCTCTTTCACATCCAAAGACACTTCAGCCATGGACAGAAGTGTCATTTCAAATATTTATAGACTCATTCTTGTAGACAGCGATGGCTGTGCTGCCGTGAGGCTCTCAGCGCTCTGGTGATCCTACACAGCTCAGACATTAAATACAACACACAGGTCTTCCATACCACTGTTTTCTAAATGAAGCCATCGATTGCCAGCATCGATATGTCTAATGACTGAAGACAGTGAAGCGGAGCTGAAACGCCGGGCTCGTCTGGACTGAAGATGCAGATGTTGTCTCATTAGGTCAATGAGTGAGTAAACAAGGGCTGTTAGTTGCACAATAACTTCCACCGCAGGTGCAGAAACACACAAACAAGAGTATAGAGCGCACTCTCTGACGACTTCATTAATGAGAGGAGGGCGGAATCGTGACCTTTGCATCATCAACATGGAAAACAATCTGCTGGCATGGAATCAATCACAAGTGACACGGAGCACAGCAGCAGTGTAATTAAAGAGGCCTGATTGCTTGTAAAGAGTCTCCATCACTCTGTAGAGTAGATGGAGACGAGCGGACGCCTGGGAAATATATTCATAGACTGATTATAATATCCAACCGCATATACACTGAAAAAATGAACTGAAATGGCATCAGAGAGAGAGAGAGAGATTTGAAAACAAACAAAAAAATTATTAGCACGACACATGATTTGAGGAATAACTCATGTCTGGAGCACACAAATGTGTAAAATGCAGAGGCTTCATATTTAAGGTTAGATAGCTTGTCAATTCCCTAAGCCTCATTCTGAACACTAGTAACAGTGATGCTTACCCCTTAGCAAACACCAAAAGTGCTCTGTTAGTCCGTTTTCATTACCCACGTCTCCCTAAGCTTAAACATGGTTATAAAAACACAGCCCTGGGCTCAGTGTCCCCTGGTTCTGCGCACATGACCTGCATTATGAGTCCAATGCTTCATTTCTTTTAGTATGTGACACTGGCCTCGTGGCTTGAGCTACTGCGTGCATTAAAATGAGAGAGGTTTGCATCAGCTGTGGCAGCCTGTCGATAACATTTCCACATCCGATGGGAAGTGGAGGGAAGCTTCATAATGAGAGCAGAACGATATCAATTAGACAGCTGAAGCTGTCGTTATTCATTGTGCAATCATTATTTTCATATGGCCTGTAAAAACCAAGCTGAACAAATTAAGTCAGATCTGACTAAACAAATCTCTCATATATGTGTATAGATAAATATATGTAAACCAGCACATACAGTGATGATTACATTAAGGCATTAAAGCATGTAGCTTTAATTCAAATTTAATTTATCATTAAAGCATGTCGTTGTAATGCGACATTAAAAATGCACCTGGCATTTTTTGCTACTACAAACTCCATTCATTGTGCTCGCCACACTGACCTCGGTCCTTCATTCAATAAAACACACTGCAAAACAAGCACAAAGATGATGCTGCATACAGAGTAAACATTAAACAAATACACGTTTAAACAAATGAAAACATATCAAAAAGCAAATGTTCTTCCGTTATATGATGATAAAATGTGTTTATAGTTTATATACTTTATTTTTCAGTAAATTTGCTTTGGAATAAAATCTGTATAATAATACATAACACAACAACACAATGCAACACAACAAGATTTAAGAGAAAAAAAGAAAGAAAAGGTAATTGTGACTTTTTACACAATTTTCTCAGAATTGTAAAATGTAAACAGAACTCTTGGGGGGGGGGGATGTTACAGTTGTGAGATTTAAACTGTATTCTATGACACAAGTCAGAGTTAAACCTTTTTAAAATTGGGAGAGTTCTGACTTCTAAGAATTGCGACTTATCTTACAATTCTGACTCTTTTTCTTAGAATTGTGAGATGTAAACACAATTCTGATATTTAAACTCAGAATTAAAAAAAAAAAATTAACATTGCAAGAAAAAAAAATTGAACGATGTAAAGAAAAAAATGTCATAATTTTAAGAAAAAAGGCAGAATTGATGTAAACTTGCAATTGACCTAATTGTAAGCCCCGCCCCCTTAGTTACTGTTGCGCAATCGGACAACTTGGACACAGAAGGGAAAAAGACACAGTTATCTTTAATTTTAATCCCATGGAGGAAACAAGCTTCCATATTTATCTGCTACAACTAAGTTCCAGCTTTGCTGAGGACTCCTGGGTGTGATGAATTGTTTGTGTGTTTGAAGAAAGAGTGTGATGAAGTTTTCTGCTTTCCCGATGATGCTGTTCCTGTTTCATGTGCAAAAAACAACTCATAATGCGAATGACTGAGACTTCACAGGGTGTGTGTGATGCAAAATTATGTTCATTATGTCAAGCACATTCTATCAGACGTGGTGGAAGTTTTCTCATATAGAAGCAGAGGGTTGCATTCATTCCCCTGGTGCACTTTTCTAAGAGACATTCACAGAGACATTAAAATCCTGTGTCACTCACAATGGCTTTCTTACAGCTCAGAGTAAATTTCATTCTCCTCTATATTGTAGATTTAATAGCAGCTCTGCTCTGAGTGTGTTATTTCTTTTTGTATTATACAGTCGGTCGTATTGTGGATTTTCCTGCTCATTTGAAACAATAAAAGTTTAATGTGCAGTGTCGAGATAATCTAATGTTAGCATTGCAGCTCCATCTGCAACTAAGCTGCACGAACATCAGTTTATTAACATATTAGCACTCACATTTACATATCATTGCCTGTATGAAAACAAAAAAAGGTTAAGGTTGTAAACCTTGAAACAGACTGTAATACAACGATTTCCATTGGAGAAATCAATAAGAATAGACGTCTTGTATTTTAACAGGAAGCGATAGTTTGAATTTAAAAATGTCTTGATGAATTTTGTTTCATACAAACACGCCTCTGTTCTCAAGATGTTAACTGATGGACTGGAGTGCTGTGGATTATTGTGATGCATTTATCAGCTGTTTGGACTCTCATTCTGACGGCACCCATTCACTGCAGAGCACCCACTGGTGAGCAAGTGATGGAATGCTACATTTCTCCAAATCAGATGAAGAAACAAACTCATTTACATCTTGGGTGGTGTCATGGTGAACTATTCCTTTAAAATCTGCTGTCATGCGCCTCAGCAGATGGCTGTGTTCTCTGAATTCTAATGTTGCAGCTCAAGGTGGATGTTCAGGCTCTGTTGACCGACACGGTCACGGTCACTTTGTTAGTCTGACCCTGGTTTGTCTGGGCTCATTTTGTTGCGTGAGGTTGTAGGATTGTAGAAGTCTCTCATGAGCAGTGACGCACTCAGGTAGACAAGATCTTCTCTGCGTCATGCGCTCTGTGCTGCCCTCAAATTAGTGCAGTGACTCACGACACACACTGAGCTTCCTCTCCATCTGACCAGTCTGTGTGTGTGTGTGTGTGTGTGTGTGTGTCGACAGGCAGCTCCAGGCTGACAACAGATTGGATCCCTATTGTGGTTACAACACCCCCCCGGCACACTGATACAAATGCAAAAATCTGCTCACATTATTTTTTTAAACACTAATACTAGTTATTGATATTTTTATTAAGGGTTTGACAACCAATACAGAAATGATTTTTGTAACACTTTACAAAAATGGTTAATTCATTATCATTTATGTTAATGTATCATTATTTAAAAATAAACAAATAAATGTATAGCACTTGTTAAGCTACATTAACTTCATTTAAAAAAAACAATTATATTGTTCACTGTTGATTTATCTTCATTAATAATATATGAAGTTATACTGAATTACACAAAATAGTGCTAGCATATAAACATTAACTAAGATAATAAATTGTGTCAAAGTATTGCTCATTGTTTAGCTACTGCTTTAATGGTTAAAAACAGGTCAACATAATATACATATATATATATATATATATATATATATATATATATATATATATATATATATTTAATCAATGGACCAATCAGATGAATCTGGAAGAGGGTCAGATTTCACAAAGCAATCGAATGTTTAGAGTTGCAACTTTACCAAACAAGTAAGAAAATCTAACACAACTGTGTGGAATGAGAGTTAATGTACCCATAAACATGCCTTCTGTTAAATTATGTTGATATCCGTCTCGCTGTTTTTCACACAAGAACAAATGTGGCCTCTTATGAGACAGGAGAGAGGAAAGAAAGGTTCAATGAAGTCAGACACTGGAAACGGTCCAAATGTCACCCAGACATCTGTCTGGAGGCTTACAGCGGGAACACACTTTATTTGCATTGACTGCTCAAGCTGTGGCACCTGACAGCCTTCCAGAGATGTGACACTTCCTGTCCATACAAAGCAACACGCTTAAGCTTCGCACAGACCGTTTCGCTTTTGTTGCATTTTCCTTTTAAAGGAATAAAATGAACATTTGCAGATAATGTACTTACCCTCAGGCCATCCAAGATGTACAGTAGATGAGCTCGTGGATGCACTGCAGTGAATGGGTGCCGTCAGAATGAGAATCAAAACTGCTGATAAAAACATCACAAGTAGTCCACCACAAGTAATCCACTAAACTCCAGTGCATTAATTAATGCTTGTAAAAAAAAAAACATTTTTTCTACAGTTCATAGTCCATAATAACACTTCCTCCAGGGAAAATATCCATCCTCTCTCATATTCTTTCATATCAAAAACCACCAACATATTTGTTTAGAACTATTTTGGACTGTTTTGTCTACATGATCTGTGCAGATTTTCCCTCCTGATTCAGACAAGACAACGTTTTCACTGCCGAAAGCAATATAATGGATAGAGGACTCTTACAAACACACAGCTTTTCATTTCACAGGACATTAATAGCTGGACTGGGGTGATTACTTGTGGATTATTGTGATGTTCTTATCAGCTGTTTGGACTTTCATTCTGACGGCACCCATTCACTGCAGAGCATCCAAATGGTGAGCAATTTATGTGATGCTACATTTCTACAAATCTGATGAAGAAACAAACTCATCTACATCTAAGACTGCTTGAGAGTGAGTCCATTTTCAACAAATATTCATTACAAAAACAAATCCCTTTTTAAATATGAATCAGTGAACACAAAAAAATGGACGGAATAATAGATAAATCTTACCAGTGCACTTTTTAAGGCTTCCTGGCCGCTTGCCATGCATCCCCAGCTTGCATCCAAAGTTCTCCTCCCAGAACTCAGCGAACCACACATTTCTTCTGTTGTTGGAGAGCGAGCGGCTCCGGAAGTAGCGATCGAACGCTGAGGAGAGAGAGGTGAAGAAAACAAGAAGATAAGCATCTGAAAGAATGACACACATTTGCAGAGCATGCGCAAATCCTCGCCGGGATTCCTGTCTGGATGTCTGCATCTAATCCCTGTCCCCACAGACACAATTATACAATGTGTTCTGACAAAAGTGCTCTAATTGGTGGGTCTATTCCCGAACTGGTGCCTGCAGGCCTGAGAGCCGGCGCTGGAGGGACAGCGCTATGATTACTTGAGTGCAGACAACGACCAGGAGGAGGCTCGGATGGATATGGTATTAAGTGTCAGACCATGATGCTAATTGTTCACAATGCTTGTGTGACACCATTGGAAAGCAGGAAAAAATATCTCCACCAAGTCTGAGCAATGCAATCTAGAGAAGATGAGATGCACACTAAATAAACTCCTAAGCTGCAATGCAAGTAAATCAGTTCTCTATGATTGTTGACTTCTGAACAGGAAAGTAAATAAACTTTATGTAATAGTGGATTAATAGCAGGAATTTATATAGAGAGAGCCACTTTTTGATATTGAGATGACTTAAGATTTTTGTCAAGTAGACATGAACTGACAAAGGAATAAAATAATATTGAATATATTGAAATTTGTATGTCTTGCCATAACTTAAGGCTTTATTTCTTACAGTTTGGTGATCATTGAAACTGGTTCTAAATAGTAATCATTTTGTTTATTTCTGTTACTAAAACTTTATATTTTTGAACAATTGTCACATATGCACTACAGTTTAAAAGTTTGGGGCGTTTATAAGGTTACACAATATTTATGTTTTAAATAATGCAGTTCTTTTGACCTGAAAAAAACGTATCACGGTTTTCACAAGAAAATAGTAAGCAGCACAACTATTTTCAACATTGTTAATAAGCAAGGTTTGCTGAGCAGCAAATCAGCATATTAGAATGATTTCTGAAGGATCATGTGACACTGAAGACTGGAGTTATGATGCTGATAATTCAGTTTTGCATCTCAGGAATAAATTACATTTTAAGCATATCCAAATTGAAAATATTTATTTTAAATTTCAATCATATTTCAAAGTTTCTCATGTTTTTCCTGTATTATTGAGCAAATAAATGCTGCCTTGGGGAGTGCTTTAGTCAGTTACAGTTACATTTTCGGATGTACGTACCCTCCACCGTGGCACGTTTGGGCAGGATGGTAATGGCTCCTTCTGCCACTCTCTCCTGCTGAATGACCGGTGAGATCTTGGAGCCCCAGCTGTCAGACCCCACCCACAGGAAGTGACCCGTCTGGTCGCTCCTCTTGGCAGCTTCCAGTACTCGTCTGCAGACATAAACAATGATAAATCAGCTTCAAACAACAAACACCGCCAGCACATCCATCTCTCACGCCTGACGCTGCGCTGTATCTTATCTGCGGTTCAGATAAATGTACATCAGGAGCTGCTGACATCTGTTTGACTGATATTCAAATAAAGACGCTCTCCATCCTCACTCACGGCAGAGACTCGGATGGGCCCTGGAGATCTAAAGCTGGGATTTCTATGGTCAGCCTCGAGAAGTTCCTGTCCAGCTGTCCACTTCTCACTCATGTATTGTGTATATATTTTATTGAGAGGGATTTGAGAGAGAGGACAGGAGCGCTGTCAAGCTGCTAGCACATTCTGTCACTGTCAAACATGACGAGAGAAGCTACTGGAAAGAGGGAAAGTAACTTACCATATTGTCACTGAAGGCCACATCCAAAACATGAAATTGTGGAAACCAATGTTTAATGGAAAGGTCTGATGTAGCATCAAAGTAAACGCTTATCATCTATTAAATAAAAATCTACATATAATATAAAAAAAGAGAGATTTTGTTTGTTTGAATGTATACAATAATTTTTTAACCCAAAGGTTTTTTTTTTTTTTTTTTTTTTTTTGTAGTCAGATCAATTATTCAAGAAAGACATTCAGCTGATAATTTGTAAAAAAAAATAAAAATAAAATAAATAAATAAATAAAAACAATTTTGCATTAAATTGTAGTTATTCTAATATTTTTATTTTATTTTATTTTTTTATTGTAGTTAAACCTAATTGTTAATTTAGGTTATATTATTACAAAATATTTGATCAATTATTTGATAAGTTGGATCAGTTAATTGAGATACTATTGTTTACACATGCATTGTATTAGTTTAATTAATAATTAAGTAATTCAATAGTTACAAATGTAATTAATTGAATTAGCATTTTCAGTTATTATTTTAATTTTAGTTAAAGTTTTAGTATTTTTGTCGCTGTCATTTTTACTAGTTTTTTAGTATGTCTTTTTAGTTTTAATTCATTTTCCATTTCAGTTTTAGTTATTTTAGAAAAAATGTATTACAGATAACAAAAAAATACACTTAAACTGGCCCTTTTTTATGTACATTGCAAAAAAAATGATTAAAAACTAATTAAAATAATATTTTATATGCTTGGAAAAAAACATTTGACAACTCAAATCAATGTTATTTTAGTTTTACTGTAATATATTTATAGGCTTTATTTAAAATTAGTATATATATATTTTTTTTACTTTAGTTAAGTTTATAAATAATTCAAGTAAAATAATTATGATTAATAAAATGTCTTTAATCATGAAAAATATAGTTTTTGAATTCACAGAGGGAACTAGTTATTCTGCCCTTTAGTCAATCTGTTAATAAGCCCTTACCATTGATTTACTTCTTAATTATAAAAGTCTACATAACACGAGAACGAGGTCAATGTAGCATTTTCCTCCGGGGTCTATAAATAAATACTGTACTGCTCAGCAGCTGTTATATCAACAAACATATGTAAAGATGGCAGGAAAGCCAATGTTTTTGAGTCCGTTCAGAGCCAAATCTCAGAGCACAGAGCATCACCTTAGGGACTCGCTCAGGAAAGACCAGCGCAAGTTTGAAGACGCGGAGGAAATTAAAGCATCCCTCCCTCCAGGCTCTTTACATCCTCACCAGCATTTTTAATTAGTTTCCTTCTGTATGAAGGAGCAGTAAAGTTGGACGATATACAGGTGGCAACAGAGATAAAGGCGGGAGCTGTGCAAAGGCTGCTGGGAGGGATGGTACTTTAGGAGAAATGTGTTAATGAGTCTGTTGTATCTGTTCCTCCCCTCTTCCACGCTCTATATCACTGGCTGTGTGCAGAATAGCATGCTGCTATATTAATATGCCTGCATTTTTTTTTTTTTTTTTTTTAAGTAAACTTTCTGCATTCCACAGTGCAATGCAAGTGAGTCAGGGTTATACTTAAAGGGTTTACCCGATTCTAGATGTATTCTGACTTTCCTCTTTCAGAATAATCCAATCGAAGTTATACAAAAAAATGTCCTTGCTCTTCCAAGCCTTTCAATGGGGTAAGCAGGCGTTTGTTGTCAGCAGTTCAGAAGACATGAAATAAAGTGAGCACAGCCGATAAAATGTCCCTCACATGGCTCCGGGGCGTGAATAAAAGCCCCCTGTAGCGAATCCATGCATTTTTGTAAGATAAATATCCAGATTTCAAACGTGATAAACACCTTTTTGCTTACTTCTGCTGACTGTGGGGAACCTGAAGACGTGAGAAATGCACTGCAAAAAAAAATCTTTATTTGTTTGCATTGTGAGCATTTGCAGCACCTGCTTTCAAACTGATGTAGATTCTTCTGGTGTTTTCTGAAACTGCAGCGGCCACCGTAGATTCAGCTGCTTTAGTTGTTATGTTTAAAGATCAGTAGGCAGTTTAAAGTATACCGTGTATACTAAACAGTGTTCATTATGCAAGCATTATATTCTGAACACAGCCAGCTTCCTTTCTACTTCCTCTTTCCTTTCTTCCTCAAGGCAGTGATAAAAGGTTTCTCAGCTAGATCTTTAAGAGAGCAGTGAACAGTTAGACAGGAAATGTCTTTCAAGAACAGAAAGGCGAGACCTGATATCGTCCTCGTTTGCGAACATGATGACGGCCCGGGCGCTCGAGGTCTCCAGGAGGCGGCTGATGATCTTGTCGAATTCCCCAGGCCTCGGCTCCCGAGGGATCTTCAGAGACTGTGCGATACACACGCCACCTAGACAGAGACAGAGACGGAGAATTAGGCTTTGTTCAGTCTGCTCACAAAATCACATTTGTTTTCCAAATCCAGCCATTTACAAGTGATGAGGTCGGGACTGTTTATTCAGACGGTGTAGTCTAAAACATGCATAGCTACAGTACACTGTTTGCCAGAACAAAGACAGATGATAACAAAAGAATTTTAGCAATAATGTACATTAACCTTTTTTTGTGTGGGGGGGTATAATGATAATACATACAATAAAACAAAATAATTGCCTTCTTTAAAATAAAGTATTCATTTATTGGACAAGGATGCATTAATCTGATCAAAAAAATGACATTGAAGACATTTTTAATGTAAAAAATTAAAATTAATTTCTGTAAATTATGTTCTTTTAAAATTTTTAATTATCAAAGTGTCCTGAAAAAGCAACATCCTCTTAATAATAAATGCAAATAAGCATATTTAAATATTATTAGTGATGTTATTATACATAAAATCTTTCAACATTATTATAAATTACAATTGTATTTATTTTATAATATTATAAACTTAAAAATATACATTTTCATAATATATTTTAACAATCCTATGAATTTACATATGTGTGTGTGTATATATTTACGTGTGTGTGTGTGTGTGTGTGTGTGTATTGTTTTTTTTTTTTTTTTTTTTTTTATTATTTATTTTATTATTATTATTATTACATTTATCAAAATGACAGCAAAGTAATGGCTGCTGAAAATCCAGCTTTGCATGAAAGGGAAAAAAAATAAAATTTGTTTTACAACAAATTCAAATTGAAAACAGTTATTTTAAATTGTTCGAATATTTCTTAAAATTGTTCAGTTTTTACTGTGTTTTTAATCAAATAAATGCAGACTTGGTGGGCAGAAGAGGCTTCTTTCCGACCTGAAATCTATGAATGGCAGTACATTTTAATCTGGGTTAAGGTTAACCAATAAAACCCACACATATAATACATTTAAAAAGTAAAATAATCAGAAAACAAGCAAAAAATTAGAGTAGCAATATCAATAACAAATTTCATATAATTAAGAAAAAATACACAAGCAATGGTATTTCTGCTGCCTGTTTGAAGGTCTTGTAGTTAGTCTGTCAAAATGACTTGAACATTTACAACCGATTGCTGTTGTGGACATAAAAGAAGTACTTTCCATCAAGCTCCATCATTCAAATCTTGTCTCCAGGTGCTTGACATCATTTATTCAAACCTAACACGACAGACTTACAAAAATCAGGTCTTGACAGGCCATATTGAGGTAGACAGGGTCATATTTCATATTTAATGTAAGCTGTAATATCTAAGCCTACGTCCCTTCGAGAGCTCGATTATACCATTAACGTCCTGAACGGGGGTGACTGATGGACTTCCTCCTGTAATCTCCTCCTGTTACAGTCCATTTAATGAGTGCCGGCGTTTTCCTCAGCGAGCCGTGTCGCTGTATGCCAAACCAGCGCGGCTTCTTATATGTTCTGTCACAATGACAAATACTAATTAGCCTTAATTAATGCCTCTCACAATGGTAATCACCAATCTGTTGCGTTCATGCCCTCCTCCGATCCAAGATGATTCTGAGTTTATGGAGTGCGATATTTGCTTGAAGCTACACTACGGAGGAAACAGTTATTTAGCCCGTTAGCTGCCATTTCCAAACATGAAGAAGAGCCTTTTCTGTGACGTTTTTGGCCACAAATGGTATTTGTTCAAATGTATGCTACAGTACATTAAAGCCAGGCTGTGATGCTAGGACAAATTTTAGCAAAGATGCATTAAATTGTTTAAAAGTGAGAGTAAAGACAGCACTGGAATGATTTCTGAAAGATCATGTGCCACTTAAGACTTGAGTAATGATGCTGAAAATTCTGCTTTTCATCACAGGAATAAATTAAATTTTATAATATATTCATATAGAAAATATTTCACAATGTTACTGTTTTTTTTTCTTATTAATGATGATTATTTTTATTTTGTAAGCTCATTTCCTAGATTATGTATATTATGTTTCTTGCGATTCTAAGAAGAAAAAAAAGTTGGAATTATGCGATATGGGAATTGTGAGTTTTTGATCAAATAAATGCACCTTTAGTAAGCATAACAGACTTTTATCAAAAACATTTAAAAAATGTCAACCGCCTTGAACTGTAGAGTATGTAACATAGTAATATTTGTAAAATACACACCCATCAAATTATATTTACACATCTTAATTAGCCCTTAAGAAACCCATTCATCACACTATAACGCTGCCTGCTGGGAAAAGTAGCTAGCTACAAGAAAAGCTACACTGTTCTAGAAACAGCTAAGCTACTGTCACGCTACCGAACCAATGTATCGACAACACGAGGCACAGAGCAGGTCTTTCTAACTCACTGATGTCTTTTCAAATCTCTTTCCAAATTCAGAATGAGGCTTTTATGCACCATAAACATCAAAAGGCCAATGAATTAGCATTCCAGAGCTTGGTGGCTTTTCAACACACCAAATTCCTTGTGCATTCTTTGCCTTTCCATTTATTGGGCGTTCAATAGCAGAAACAGTAGTCTTTGTGCTGCGCAAGGACACATATTCAGCTTAACGTTGAGGAAGAGAAACATGGCTTTACTAAAGCTCATAAATGGATTGCATGAGCAGACATAAGCATTGCAGCATGTTGCAGGGAATGAGCTGGAAGATTTTGGGCTTGAGCACTGAGAAAAGCAGCTCCACCTACTGTTGACTAATGCATGTGCCCTAAGTGTCAAGCTCCAGAAATTAGTCACTCACTACATAATTAATATGCATGAAGGATTGCATTAAAATATACCCCGTTTATTTTTAGTTCTGTAAGAACAGAAAGAATAACTGTAAAGCCATTCAAAACAACACTTCAAAACAATACTTGAAGTCCACAGCGACTTCTCTAATTGTTTAAAGCAGCAGTTTGAAGTTATTTAAGCAGCTCGTCTGATAATAGAATGATCCCTCCTATATCAGGGACATGACGAGCTCCAGCGTCTCTGCTAATCTTTAATGATTGGATTTCACTGCTTTATGAATCATGAATTAATTAATTGTATCCAGCCTCGCATGTCGCCCCTCAAAAACACACATGGGCTGGCTAATGCTGTCATTTATTTCCATTGCTGGGAAACTGAACATTTTCCTAAGTGAAGCGATTGGGTAATTCGAGACTATTAACATTCTATACAAAATCAATTTTTATATAATTTATATTTTTATATAAATTTTATAAAATTTATCTTTTGAAATATAGCATTTTTTCCTGCTTTTCAACCCCTAAAATGATTCACATATAATTCAACATTTCTAAATTGTAAATAAAGATTAACTCATTGAGTCTTACAAGAAAATACTATTAGTCTTTTTAAAAAATATTTGAATTTTGAGATAAAGACAGAATTACGAGAAAAATTTTACTTTGAGATGCAAAGTCAATTATGAGATAAAGTCGTAATTATGAGATCCAATAAGTTTGGAATTATGATATATAGTCATTATTATGAGAAATACATTTGGATTTATAAGACAAAGTATTTTATGAAAAAAGTCAGAATTACATAATAACAGAATAATGTAAAAATACATTTGGAATTATTAGATACAAATTCAACTTCAAAATTTCACATTCAATTAAATTTGTTGCCATTTTTTTTTTGTTGTGAAATTTAATAGCAATTTCCAAGTGGGGATTTTTACAAAGTCAATTATGATAATTTTGGAAAAAAGTCAGAATTAAAGGTTGGAATTTTGAGATACAGTCATAAATATAACTTCTTGCTTGCCGTTTATTTGCAATTATTTGTGAAATTTACTAGCAATTTCTGAGTGAAGACAGTTTTAAAGCCATTTTGAATGTACTTTTTGGAAAATCCAGTGAATTAAATGCTCAAATACCCAAAACAGTGACACTAATATTATAAAACAGACCAAGCTCAGAAACCAGGGCAGGAAGTGTCACTAAAACTGTCAATGAAGTTGATTTATTGTCAGTCACTCTGGTGGGGATGCATATTGAGCCTTTTAAGTGAAATGCAAACAAGAAAATCACAAACATTCATTTGGGCTCGAGTCATGACACATATGCTTAATGGAGATTTGATTCATTCCACATTAGTGCCTGTGTGACAAAGCATGTTTCAGGGCGGTAATGGCAAAGAACTCAGCAGCACAATCCTTATTACTGTGGCTTATTACACCATCCATTAAGCGACGAAAGTGTGTTTCCTCGTGTAGAGAAATTTAGGACCACTGAGGTGGTGAAACCTCACCTGAATTTGTCCCCTGAGAGGTTTTCCACCCTTTCTGAAGGGCCAGATGTCGTGCAAAGCCAATAACGCTCAATAAAACTCAAGCATTAGAATGGTGGTTTAAAAATGCCCAAATTTACTGCTTAATACCTCACGTGTAGTATTGTTTCCCCATGGCGCTGACCTCCTCCGCTCTCTGCATGAGGTGATTCGGTCGTCAGTTCCTCCAAACATCAAATGTGGGAGCGTTTCTCACTCATGAAAGGAGCACAGAAGCTTCGGGAGCGTGTTTATTCAACATCTCCACCCACACACGCATCACAAAGGTGTTTGAATACAACCCGCATCCACCCACACGCGCGTGCCTGACGCCATGCATTTCACACCACATATTTACTGCCATACGCTGCCGCTCCACACGACCCAGTGCTGAAGAATGTAAAATGCATGAAGAACATGACAATCATTTTGATGCAGAACATTTCTGTACACTTATGCAGGACTACAATGGGTTGAGTAAAGACCTCAGTTGTTTGGACTGAACCAGACATAATCTGGTGATTATGAAATATAAAGACAATGATGAAAAAGTAAGTCTGAACTATGATCTGAAAAGTTATTATTATAATATCACATTTTAATTGAGATTTAAAGTAAATGTTGATAAATTTAGAATTATGAATGACATAATTTTGGAATTATGAGATATAAAGTCAGAATTATGATATCTAAAGTCATAATTGTAAGAAATAAATGGAGACTTATGAGATTTTAAGAGAATAATAAGAAAAAAATGATGAGATATCAAATCATAATTTTGAGATTATATCAGTTATGAGAAATAGAATTATGAGATATATAGTAGTCATAATCGCGAGAAGAAAAAATCTGAATTATGAGTTACAACATTAATTATGAAAAATAAAATAAGAATAATAAAATATAAAGTTACAATTATGAAAAACAAACTTGCCCTGTTTGAAAGTTGTAAAAAAAACAAAAAAAAAACTGCTTGTATACCAACAAAATGAACCAAACTTTGGCATCAAACACACTTGATCTGGAGTCTTTGCATCAGTATGAGTTAGAGTGCCATTCCCTTCACCCATAAAAATACTCTTAGTGCTTCTTTCAACACTCCATCGTGGCTTTAAAAAAAGACAAGTTTGTGTTTTGCAGCCCAGAGGCACATTGGAAATGGTGCCTCAGAATGGGGCATCTGGTAGAAATGAGCCTTAGACAACAGAAAAGGACATACAGCTCTTCACTCGGGCTTGGTGGACCATGTCTAATTGGATTCTGAGAACAGGATTTTGGTGATTCAGTACAGTAACTTCTCTCCTTACAACTCAACTGAACTGATACTTGTTTTTAAGGGAAAAGTATTGAGGTAATGTTGAGGTCATGCTTACTGAGTCGCAGCGGTAACTGATACACCCACCAGAGGCTTCATCTATAGCACGGATCAATTGCCTTAAGGCTTTTAGGGAGTTACACTGGAATCTGAAGCGAGAGAAGTGACCGACAGTGGATTCCCAGTCATTACGGTCTCAGGGTCAGATGTCTACTCTAAATCCCAGTAATAAATCCGTTTGTCCCATCTGCTTTGTTCTGGACACCGTCCTTTTCTCTCAAAATGAGTCTGAGGGATTGGTTTTGTCTGAGGAGTTCGACAGCAGGGGCGATTCTAAGATTTTCATTTTAGGGGGGCTCAGCCCCCAATAAGGGTATGATTAAAAAATTATATTTGACTATTAGGGTAGGGTTGTATACTACTAACCTTATTGCAATCCACTATTCCATTGTATTCCCTGTATTTCATATATGGGAGTAGGAGTACTGACTGAGCCATATACAACACTGTAAAAAAAAAACTAATACAGTTTTTTAGATGTGACCAGTCACTGGAAAATTTTGAATTGGGAATGTAGATTTTTACAATAAAGACTTCCTGATTCAGTATTAGGACATTCATGTTTATCCTTTGATGATACCACTGCTTTTTCTTATGAAATGTACGTGGAAATTGGCAGAAAATTAAAACAACATAAGGGCTCAATGACTGCAATGAATCTTGGGAATACAGTGGTATTGTGTGTGTGTGTGTGTGTGTGTGTGAGGCTGTCTGTTCTATTCTCACCTGACTGTTGCTCATTTGCAGACCTACTCCCGCACGACAAAAAAATGTATATCCATCTACAATGAAAAATAAATTATTATATTTTATTATTATTATTAATTTTTAGCTTTTTAGCCTTTATAATCAACAATACGGTTGGTTATACATCAAGTCAGCCCCTGGAAATTAATTTCATTTCAAATCATTTAACTAACCAGCTAATATTCATTAAGAATATAGACAAAACATGTATTAATGTAATTGTCTATTGGCAATATGTTTAATCTGTTCTATATTTATTTCTATTTATTAAAAATAACACCATTATCAATTTGCCACTTCTATAAATCAATTACTTAAAAAAAAAAATAAATAAATAAAAAAAAAAAAAAAATCACAGATCCCTTTACTCTTACTCTAATATATGTATCATGATACACTAATGATTCATTATTACTTAATACAAAATCATATTTAATAATACAAAACAAAATAACTCCACATGATGTTTCTCTCTCTGTGCCATTTAGTGCTTTCAGACAATGATGTGTGTCTTTAATCATTTCTGTGAATGGCTGCATAATGTAATGCCAAAATACACAATAATATGTTTTGAATTTTGAAAAGTAAATTAAAATAAATCATGATCGTTTTCTAAAGTATGTTTTCATGGGTGTTAATCGCTTCATTTTTGTTGGAAGAAAAAACAACTGCCATACCGTGATAAAGGCTGAAGGTGAACGCAGCGAAGACGTATTGGTATTGGATGCGAGAACACACACACACGCACACACACACACACACCTTGTACTCTCTGATGTTCGCTCTGCTCGGCGCCCCTGTGGATTGAAAAACGCGCTGAATCCGTGCAGACTCAGATCAGGGGAGGAGCCGGAACTTGATGCAGCTTTCCACCGTTTCAAATGAGTTTTTAAAGGGGACTGAAGCGATCACTAATTAATTAATCAAATAATTTTTTAGGGGGGCTGGGCATAAGTTTAGGGGGGCTGAAGCCCCCCTAAAAAGGGCCTAGCGACGCCCCTGTTCGACAGACTGTTTCTGACTCGCTGTATGAAAGCTAACCTGTGATGTCCTGCTCTCACAGAAAAATCTCATTTCCTTGCGTGAATCCTAATCAAGTGTCCAACTATTAAAGCAGGCTTAGACTTGTCTGCAAAAACAAATAGGAAACAAACAGACAGAAAGATAATATAAGCGCCCAACTAGACTAGTTCATTTGATGACATCTGGGGTGTTCAAACATAAAAAAGGCAGAAAATGTATCAAAAAGTGGTCCAAATGAGTTTTCTGAAGCCATACAGCAGTTTAGCAACAGTATAAGTCCAAAAACCAGTCTTGAAATTTACTCTAGCTCTTGAACAATAACTTTGCAATCATCCATTTAACTCAATATGAATCAGACATGATCTCAAAGTCAACTCAAAGTACAGTTCACTGAAAAGAAAGTTTATAGGTGAATAGTGACTAAAGATTTTGTTTTGCTCCTCAGACAAAGCTATCGCATGGCTTATAAAGACTTGTAGGATATTTTGATGTTGCCTTTGCATCATTTCTGAAACCTGAAAGCTTCAGATGTCTCCCTTTTAAATGACAAAGGTGAGTAAACCAAGTGAACCATTACTTTAAACACAAAAACAAATCACTAATAAGATTAATCCAATTAAATCCACTAGAAAACACAAAAAAATTACAAGAATCACCTCATCTCAATCTGGTCTGATTGAATCAGGAAAAATGCAACAAAACAACATCTGTATGATTTCACTCCCAAAACTGAAACACTTCAGTTACAAGATATGAAAAATTCATCTCCATTATGACGGAATAACCATGCATAACCCCTGCTGGTGCACAACTGAATATAATTGAATATAAAGTGAGAATATTTCCTTTTCAGTGCATATAATGAGACTGCAGTGGTTGGGAAAGTGCCGTAACAGAAAGGAAAGAAAATGTCAGTTGATTAGCATTGAAACTAAGTTCTTCCTCTTCTATCTACAGCGCTCTCTACCATATGCTGATTTTTGGGGAGTAGATTTTGCTGCTCTGTTAGTCACACTATGCAATTCAAATATTGACATTTTTAAAGCACGTAGTATTCTGTCAGGCTTGCCGTATGAGCTCTGATGAGACTGATTAATGAAGAGAATAAGAAAGTGGGAAATGATGTTACATATCATTTAGCAGATGCATTCGCTGAGTGACTTATAATACACAAAACCTCGGAGCGATGGGTCATGATTCATTATAAGCCCTGCAATACTGTTAGCACTGGGTAATAATGTCAGTTCTCTAAATATGTATAACTACCAGACAAAAGTAAGAGTTCTTTGCTAAAGGTACAATTTAAAGAAGGCAAGAACAAAACATTAAGGTTTATTCTTTAAGTATGCAATGGTTGTTGTTTTTTTTACAATTGAATTAAGTGCTCTGACTAAATAAGTGACTCAGAATGAAATGCTTAATTATATATTTAATAGGCCAAGATCACAGTAAAAAAAAACAGCTTCAGGACTTTGAGGTTTCTCGATTTATGTACAAAAATAGTTTTTACACTTGTGATTCCAAGTTCAATAAGCTTGCATTTTAAAGCAAACCTATTATGCCTCTTTTTACAAGATTTAATATTGGTCTTGGGTGTCCCCAAAATGTGTCTGTGAAGTTTCAGCCCAAAATACCCAACAAATCATTTATTATAACAGCTGGAAAATGTCATTTTTGGGGCGTGTCTAAACAAAAGAACTGTTTTGGAGTGTATTGCTTTAAATGCAAAATGAGCTTCATATTCGAGTCCTTTCTCCAGAAGTAAACTTCACGTATATGTCTCTCTGCATTGCATATCTACAGCAATAAACAGCCAGTAGAAGCAACATGACTGAGAGTGAGAAAACCGGTGTTTAGCTGTACATATGGGAAGCCACAACAGCGCAATGTTACAGAGCTGTATTTGACAGTTCAGTCATCCTAGAGTTGGCCTGACAAAATGGAAGTTGCATTTTTTTCATCGCAATTTACTGCTCTCTAAATCATCGATTAGCGATCTGATTTCTGCCCGATGTACAGCCAAACAGGCAAAAACACAAGCTTCAGCACTACCCCGCCTGATTCGTCTGCAACACAAAGTCGCAATTCACTCACAAGAGCAAATCAAAGAAGGAACCTTCGGCTCTTCACACTACTGAGACTCTGAGAGTCTTGTTAGGACATAAAAAGAAAGTGACGCATTCACAGATGGCCTTCATGTGCCTTTAGATCCGTAGCCCAATTACCCTAAGGGATCTTACGAATGTGGACTGTATCAAGTAAAGAAATATGAAGAGACTGAAACACTGGAGACCATTAGGGGTTTGATCGTTAAAAGGAAAGAAACAAAGACATAATAGAGCCGTCATGAACTATATCACTGTGTAGAGCAAAGAAGCTTTCAGATGCAATACAAACAAAGTGCTTACGAAATACTACCTTGAAATAATATGTAAAATAATATGCATTACGTAACAACAAATATTTCAAAACCTGCTTGTGTAGTTAAACTTGTACAGCATGCTATAGCAATACTAAAGTCAAATTCTTAGGGAATGCTACACTGATAAAATGCATTGCTTGAAAACATGATGTACATAATTGTAGTTGCATGCTACTTTTTTTCATTTGACAATATAATGTTATGATTTCAATGCATGTTTAGTTCAGTGAAGGGCATCCAATTATAATCTTGAAAATACGCTGTAAGAAAACAAAACTGAAAACTGAAAAAAGAAACTGGTCAGTTTTTGCCAAGGCATTATCTGTTATAACCCTAAAAAAATTATATGCAATTCAAAATACGGGTAAAACACCTTCAAATAGGTAAAGATCCTTCATATTAATTCAGTACATGTGCCCTGTTTTTACAAACATTTCCTGTAAAATGTGTAAAAATTTATATTTTTCACTTGAATACAATTTATTTGAAATATTACATCTTAAAGGTAACATCCATTGCCGTTTGCATCTCATTTTGCATCTATGACATACTGTATATTGTAGTGAAACAGAACATTCAGTGAGGAAAACTCAACTTTATCTGTCGCTAATTTATTGGCTTGTTTATAACCCGACTGGAGCCCTGGCTAAATGCTGATTTGTGAAACAATGATTAAATAGCTACAAGGGTATTGGTTAAATGATCTATTGTTAATGACTGCAGCAGAAAAGGGAAGTCATTTCAGAGTTTGTTGAGCAAATTATTATATTTTGGCTAAAGATTAATTTAGAATTAAATGTAATTAACTCAAAACAAGTCCAGGTGCATGTATTAAAAAAGTAAATAGGGTTAATTTTGGTCATCATTACTTCATCTAATTAAGTAATGAAGGTATAAAAAATTAAAGAATTGCTACGGTCTTAAAAATAAAAGTTTGTATTGGCATCCACAAAAGTTTCTTTATTGTGGGAAAGGTTCTTTTTTTAGTTTTTAGAAAAGAAACAAGGTTTTTTGTGTGTGTGGCACTGATCGTTCCATGAAGAACCTTTAACATGCATGGAATCTAGAAGAACTGCAAAAGGTTCTTTAGATTATTAAAATGTTCTTTACACTATGAAACAATGTTTGTTTGTTTTTTTAAGCACTGAGAACTTAAAAGTTATTTGGGGAAAATGGTTCTTCTGTGGCATCACTATGAAATAAAGCCTTTGAAACCATTATTTTTTTTAAGAAAAGAGACAATTGCTTATCATCACACTGGAAATGAAAAGTCAAGAAAGCTCATTTCATTTTAGATACAGCATTAGATGCAGAGTAGTAGCAGGTCAACCAAGTATGCATATAGAAAATGAGAATATTATGCACAGAATACATACTATATATACTGCAGAACAGTGAGTAGCATGATAACAGCATGAACAGTCGATGGCTGCTCAGGGAAATAAAGCTGATAGGCCCAGAAGTGACACTTCCATGTGGAGTTAAGGGGTTTCGTAATTGATGTGACATTGAATCCCTACGGCTAAGCAGAGTTGGACTCAGAGGTCACAATCCTTGAAACTAGACCACATATGCTGCACATCTTGAGATCTGCATTTCATTCAGCTTCAAACTACCATCTGAGACGTCATGAAAGTCTGCAGTTATGGCCTGGCTTTCTATGCACCTTTTGGATGCATCCGATGCATTGTTTCCACGGCATGTGTGATAAAGTTCTGTTACAGAGAAAGTCCTGAGGTTTCCCACTGCTTTGTTTCATGGACTCTTGGCTTCTTTTCTTCTCCACTGCTTTACTGTCCACTCAACCGTGATCTCCTGTGGCTCAAGCGCTCTTGAATTTCTGCAGCACTCCCTCCCACTATCCTTCTCTCTCATTGATGATGTGTAGCATACAGGCCACACATTTTATTCCAGCTCGTCTTTCCAGTCTAGCTCCATGACCCTCGTGTAAGAAACCTCAGTGTGTTTCACAGCAGCATATATGAAGCTCAGACAGAACAGAAGGCATGCTTCACTACTTCTGTAGGTTAACCTCTGCCTGTTTCTCACAACACAAACACCTCTAGAACCCACTGAACCTAATATTGTCACCAATCCATGATTTTCTTTCTTCTGTTGAGAACAAAACAATGCAGTGCTGTGCTCATTACATTGGAATTTTTTATAATTTTGAAAGTGTCTTATGCTTAGTAAGGCGGTATTTATTTGATAAAGTAGTAAAAAAGGCAATATTCATCATTACTCTAGTCTTCAGTGTCACATGATCATTCAGAATTCATTCTAATAAGCTAATTTGCTACTCAAACAAATGGTTTTTTTCTATAATTATTAATACTCAAAACAGTTGTGCTACTTAACCTTTTTTTTCCAGGTTTATAGGTTTATAAGTTTAGTAACCTTCTCTAACATTATAAACATCACCATTCTTGTCAAGTTTAAATGTCCTTAATGAAAACTTGATAAAAAAGTTAAAAGTAAAAACCCAAAATATTTGAATGGTAGTGTATATAAAGAAAAAAAGGGGGTGTTTACAATATATTTATATATAAATGATATAAAAGATATTTGACAATCAGTTTGCCTTCAAAAGGGAGATTGGCTTTTTTTTATTAATTTTTTTGCTTGGCAGAACAAATCACAGTCAGCTTTCATTGTAGCGCTCAAACAGTGTTCAAATAAACAGCTTTTGTGTTCAGCAGAACAAAGACAATAAAATCTGAATACAAATTGGGAACAACATAAAGCTAAGTTAAAGATTTTTTTATTAATTTCTCTATTTTTGCGTACACAATCCCTTTAATGCATTATGCTAACCCTGCTTTACCAAGTGAACGTCTCTTCCACCTAATTAGCATTATGAAGTCCGTTAATCTAGTCGTGTGAACCCTGAACCCAACATTGCTACGCTGAAAACCAGCAGCCGTTCATCTCTACAGGACACACGCCGTGTTTACTTGTATCCCGAAGCACTGATCCCTGTTTGCCGGGACGTATTTGAACAAATGCCATTCTTAGTTTAGCTATGGTTATTTTTGAAGACAACATAGTGTGACCGAGAACAAGGAAAAGCAGCCCTGGCATTTGCTTTGGTTTAATAAGGTCAAACAGTGAACGGCGGATAGTGGCAGACGCTCCGACTTCCCTCCGTCCCCGTTGAGCGCCGGCACGTGAATTATTCCTTTCCTCCTGCTAATGTCCAGAGTGAAATATGACAGCTCTCAGCCGTCTGAGAGGCACCCAAGTGTAGATTCTGTAAAATCTCTCAAGCAAACCTGAACAAGGGGAGATCGATGCACCATTCTGATTGCTTTTGCTCTACTGAGAATGAAAAAACCCCGGCAGACACAAGGCAGCTGAAATGACAGCTCTGCACAGCGGTGTCGATGATCTCATGGGTGCTGGAAAAGAGCTCTGAGCAGGGACCGTATGCACTAATTCACTTATAGGTCAAACTGTGATCGTGATGTGACAGTAGTGTAGCCTTAACAGTCACAATACTGTCACATCAGGTATTCAAAACTGTGTTACGATAGAGAACGTCTGAGGGTCCTGCTGTCTGGAGACTGTGTGAGATTCAGTGTAATTCGGCACTGTGATGGAAAATGGAAAAAGTTCATGTTAATGATAAAAAAAGTGCCATTTTGAGAATGACAATTCAATATGAGAAAGCATTATAGTAATAATCATTCCCACCACAGAAAAAAAAATAATAATAATAATAAATGTAATTGCAGCTTTATCTCATAATTCTGACTTCATTCGTCACAATTTTGAGAAAAAAAAAAAAGTCAGAACTGTTCCCGGAATGGCGAGAAAAAATATATATCTCACAATTCTATGAATTCTGAGTTTTTCTTGCAATTCTGAGAATTAAAAATGTGAAATTCTGGATTTTTTTTTGTTCTTGAAATTCAGTTCTTAAAAAAAAAAAGAAAAAAAAAAGGGTAATTGATACTTTATATCTCATAATTCTGACTCTTTTTTTCCCTCACAATTTGGAGTTTATATATTGCTATTCAAGGGGGAAACAAGTCAGAATTGTTAGATATAAATACTCTGTGGTGAAAACTGGCTCAATTCTACTTTTTTTGGGAATGTTAAGTTTTCTTGCAATTCTGAGAATTCTGAGGGTTTACAATTTGCAATTCTGACTTTTTGTTCTTAAAATTCAGAGTTTATTTCTCGCAATTCTTTTTTTCTGGCATGTAAAACAAAAATATAAAACATTTAATTGTGAATTTTTATCATACAATTCTGGCTTTTTTACAATTTGGAGATCATATCGTGCAGTGCTGAGGAAAAAAAGTCAGAACTGTAAAATAGTGTTCCTGTAGCTCAATTGGTAGAGAACTAAGCTGTCAAGCGCAAGGTTTGGAGTTCTATTCCCCGGGAACACATGATAGGTAAAAGTTGATCATCTGAATGCACTGTAAGTCGCTTTGGATAAAAGCATCTGCTAAATGCATAAATTTAATTTTTTTAATTTAATTTAAATATTAACCCAGAATTGCTAATAAATAAATAAATAAATAAAAGGTCTGAATTGTGAGAGAAAAAGTTGCAATTATCTTTTTTTATATTCTGTGGTGAAAACTGGCTCTGATAAGAGTATGCAAAATTATATTTATTGTATGAAAATGATGCTAAGGTTAAAGACAATTGTATTAGCAAAGACTGATGAAAATGACAGTAAATTCTGTTTCAAATAAATGCTGTTGTTTTGAAAAATTTCTGAGCTTATATGAAATATCATATGAAATAAAGTTGTTTTTCCTAAAATGATGAAAATTAAGTGGGTTTATGCTTCAAACAGCATAAAACATCTTCCAACTGAATGAGAAAAACTTGATTATTTTTATTTTTATTTTTTCTCACTCCACTCACAGATTTGTTTTTTCTTGTTTTAAGCTTAATTTAACTTAATTTTCATCAGTTTTTAAGGACACAATATTTAATACATTAAGTCATCTTGCTTCAGAAGTAAATGTCTTTTGATTTAAGAATGTTGAAATATTTGTGCTGGAAAACAAGCCAAATTTAAACAGCTACTTCCTTTGAATGAATGAATGAATGAATGAATGAATGATAGACTGATACTGTAGATAGATAGAGACTGGATTGTTTTGTTGTTTTTTTTCACTATATTTATTTCCACCTGCTCTTGTACTTTGCTTTGACACCTAGTTTAGCACCTGGGTTGTAATAGTTGATAAATGTCAGAAACCATGTACGCAGAGTGACACGTCGCAGTTTCTGTGTTGTCAACATGCCAAGTGTTTGTTCTGCCTAAGCGCACATTTGCCGTTCTCTAAAGTGAACACGCTGTTCTTCAGCTGCCAGCCTAACTGCCTATACAGAGCGTGAAGGATTGCTGCTGGCAACACACGCTCGTGAAATACAGACACACATCCACATTATGCAAACTACATATTCTGAACGCTAATCAATAATTCAAATGATTCTCTAAATTATAGAAACAATCAGCAAGCCAGAGCGTTGTGTGATGTTCTTATGCATTACTTTCCATTAAAACTGCATTACAAGTTTGGCATTTGAAGGATGAATCGTCCACCTTTGTACGGTCACCCTTCCTTTAATTGTATTAGTGCAAGGGCAATATCGCCAGCTACAGCAATTTATAGCATTCGACATGGTCTCCTTTACAAAAGAGATTTGCAAAGGAGTTTAAGTCATACCCAAGGTGATGTTTGTGTTGTAGTCAAATAATTAAAGATATAGTTCACCCAGAAATTAAAATATGCTGAAAATTTAATCATCGGCAACCCGAGATGCAGATGAGTTTGTTTCTTCATCAGATTTCATTTGAACGGATTTGGATCCTGTGCAGTGAATGGGTGCCGTCAGAATGAGAGTCCAAACAGTTAATAAAAACATCACAATAATCCACAAGTAATCCACACTCCAGTCCATCAATACATTTCTCATGAAGTGAAAACCTATGTGTTTGTAGGAACGTTGAGTACGTTTTCTGCAAATGGTATTTTTGGGGTGAACTGTTCCTTTAAAGGAGTGGTTGATTGCAATTTGACTTTTCTACCATTAGTTAGTATGTAATGTTCCTGTCTGAGCATAAACAATATCTGCAAAGTTATGACACTAAACATTCGATGCAAACAGAGATATCTTCTTTTAAAATTCTGTCAGTTTAATGCATACAAAAATGGCTCGTAGGGACTACAACAAGCTACAAGCTGACGTCACAAACCCTGATAAACCCTGCTCTCAGGAACATGCAACAAAGTGGAGCGAGGTCATGCTGCGCTGCCTTAGGGGCTGTTTACACTACATGAAAATGGTAAACTTTTTATGCATTTTACCTGTTTGTTTACATGAGAGCAGCGTTTTGGGGACTGAAAACTTCTAATTTTGAAAACGGGTATCAAAGTGCAAGTTTTTGAAAATGTCACCATTATCATGTAAACACCCAATACGTGTATCTTCTAAAACAGTGAGGTCATGCACGTGCGTAGTACGTGTTAGGTATGTAGACATGTAAGCAAGGCGACAGTGCCAACTACTGGCTTGGCATTTCATGTATATATGGAAACACAAATTGTTCTGAAAAAGTTGTATTCATGACACTTTTTTAAATTGCAAGGGAAAAACATTCTATTTTTGACTACATCACTGTCACGTAAACGCAGCCGTAGATAAGAAGAAGAGAAAACTAGGTGTACACAAAAATCGAAGCCCATTGCATATTTTTGAGAGAGAGGCTTCATAAAAACAGGAAAACATAAGTGCATTTATAGAAAAAGGGATAGAGCGGTGTGGAATAAAGGTCAATTACATTGTGTTTTTTTATCATTAACACATGTTAGACTGCACCCCATAAACAAAATCAAGCCCTGAAAAAAAAAAAAACAGTCAACCACTCCTTTGAGTTACTAGACAGAAGGAAAGTTCTCCAGAAGAGTTGGATTGGACAGCATGAGTAGGCTGTCAGATGGAGTTGTCGACTAGCCTGACAGTTTGCGGATGAACCTGGCTGTTTTTTCCACCACCCGCTGCAGCGACGAGTTTCTAAACAAAAGCGATGATGGATCAAATCAGGACGCTCACCATGACACACCTGGACTAGCTGCAGATGATGAGGCTTTGCAGAACGGCTCCATTGAGTCTTCTCAGGTGGGTGCAGAAAGAGACACAAATGCCTCTTTCTGAATAAAATGTCTTATAAAAATTAGCTGAAGATGTTATTGGGCTGTTTTATGCTAATTTGGACCAATATTTGAAAGAAAAAGGCAGTTGAAAGAATGTTTTATGAAAAGAAAAGGTATGAAAACCATGTTTTGATTAATTCAGATGCACAATACGCCACAGTTCTGACCCCAAGGCGATTTGACAAAATGCTAAATAATGTCCCAGAGCTTTTGTAACTTATCAAAAATATGGTAACTAAATCAGAGTTTTAGAATTACCTTCCAGGAAAATATTAAAGGTACTAAAAACAAACAGCTTTGATTCACACCCACAGGGTGTCATGACTAAGCAGAGTTTAATTATTTCATGTGCTTTAACAGCGCTGCCATACATGCTAAAAGAAAGAAAAGATCCTTGAATCAGACAAAACACATTTTCTTTATTAACAATAGCTGTGCAACACCTGCCCTGCTAGAATTATTGCTCAATCTACATCATCACAGCAAAGGAAACTATAGCTTAAGTTATATTTGACAGTATTTTCATTCACATTAAAGCTTGTGCAAAGAATATAAGATACGTAAAAGACTCTGGAGTAGATAAGAGGGGTATTTGTTCATGCAAATCTGGTCATCACAATGCCAGGGGTTGCCAGGATGTTGCTACACTGAGTTGGTGAAATTATATTTTACCTGAAATGTCTGAATTTAATGTGGTGAGAAAAAAACACACTATGCTAAACATCTTTGTTTTGTCTTTTCTGGCTTCAAACAAAAAAGACCAGCGTAACTTGATTAACGAAATAATTACCTTTGTGAAATTGCTCTCTTAATGAATAATGAACAAAAAGAAGTTATCAATTTGAATTAGTCTAACCTAATTAGACTGAATAACTTTGCCAGATTCATTCATAAATAAATGCAGAAATAAATAAATCAATAAATGCATACATAAGTGCAAGAATGTGAGTTTGTATTAATCCACAAATGAAAGAATGAATGAATACATTCATTATCTAAAACCAAAATCTTTGGTCCTAATTCCAAAAATAAATAAATACAATATATACAGTAAATAAAAAAAGAAATAAATAAATTGAATAAAAAATAATAATTAAATATACTATCCTGATATATTTTGAATTCAATCTAAATCATACAAATTACACAATACAATTTTACTTTTGCAGAACAATTTACATTTTTCCTGGAAAAAATACTGTTCCTTTAAAAAAAAAAAAAAAAGTAGTCAAAAATGTTACTGTATTTTTTTTTTTTTTTTTTTTGTAATTTAATTTAAAAAAGCAAACTTTCTTATATTCTAGACTCATTGCACACAAACTGAAATATTTCAAGAGTTTTTTTTTATTATTATTATTATTCTGATGGTTACGACTTACAGTTTAGGAAAATTTCAAATTCAGTATCTCAAAAACTTTACATTTTTCTTTTTGAGCTTGATAAGTTTGATTAATTTTGAGTACCTCTTGGGCTAGTTCAGAACATGCAACCACAATTATGGGAAAGACTATTGACTTGACAGTTGTCCAGAAGACCATCATCAACACCCTCCACAAGGAGAGTAAGACATAGAAGGTCATTGCTGAAAGGGCTGGCTGTTCACAGAGTGCTGTATCAAAATATATTAATAGAAAGTTGACTGGAAGGAAAAAGTGTGGTAGGAAAAGGTGCACAAGCAACAGGGATGACCACAGCCTTGGGAAGATTGTCAGGAAAAGCCAATTCAAGAACTTGGGAGAGCTTAACAAGGAGTGGACTGAAGCTGGAGTCAGCACATCAAGAGTCACCAGACTCAGACGTCTTCAGGAAAAGAGCTACAGGTTTCACATTCCTGCATTGATGCATTGATAGAATTGTCTACAATCTTAAAGACGTGCTTGTTTAGCTTTACTAAATCTGAATGTGAACCATAATTCTGATGTTGTTGTACCTGCATGATACCGGTTAGATGTTGGCATCATAGTTACATTTTATCTATCTCATCTACTTCACCTTTACAGCTTAGAGAAATTGTATGCAAAGGGAGCTTTTATGGGGGTGTCCACAATGTTCAGAGACACATTTTGCCCTAGCAAAGTGATATGAAGATAACATTGTGTTTGACACAGAGAGGGAGGCAGCATATATGCTCCAGCAACAAGCAATCAAAGCACAATTTATATCTCTTCCACAGACAGGTGTGAAGCAAAGCCTTCGCAGCGGGAAGAAAAAGACATGCAAATCAAGTCCCTCAAATACACAAAGAAAACCCAGCAGAGAAATAAACACTCACACAATTCATCTTCTCATGCTTCCCAGTAAAACAGCATGATTATTCCCTGGACATGATAATAAAATAGCCCGCTTCATTAAGCATTCCCAAGCAGAACGAAAGCAGTTGTGATGTTTTGTGAAGGCCAGACAGATGCTGCTTTTATTGGTGGACCTTGCTGTTTATACGGCACATTGTGATTGCATGCACAGAAAGCCAGTATTCAGTGGGTGAAAGTGCTGAAAAAAATCATTTCAAGTCCCCTTGTAAAGCCGAGTCCTCAGAGTAATCTTTGCTCCTATGGCTTGTAAAGTCTCTGGGCTGCGAGTAACACAGAGTGACCCCTAACACGACGATCAAGAGCCCTGTAAGTCACCTCCATAAATAAACGGCAAATGATGCCGCTGTCCTGAGCCGTATCATTGCTACAAAAAAATGGTCTTTCAGTTCTGTTTATGATTGAAAAGTCTGGGTTTGTCTGAAAGAGAGAGACTAAGTGATAGAGGTTAACACATTCATTAATTCCTTCATAAATAAATAACTTCATTTATGTAAAGATTGTAAAGTGTATGTCAGTGAATGCTGTGCTGTTTTTGTTTTTCAGTAACTTTTTTTTATACTGGAAATCAAAAATAAATCATGTCAAAATAAATAATAAATATTTTTTCTTTCACTGTTCAGTAATATATATATATATATATATATATATATATATATATATATATATATATATATATATATATATAAATATATATATATATATATATATATTTTTTTTTTTTTTTACAGGGAAACAAAACAATCATACCAAAATAGCTTAAAAAAAATAAAAATAAAAAAATATTCCCACGAAATCACAGCTTTTAAACCTATATATGAGGTGCTAATTCCAAATTCCAAATAAATAAAAACAGAAATTAAATAAATTGAATTAAAAATAATAATTAAATATACTATCCTAATATATTTTGAATGTAATCTAAATTATACAAATCACACAACACAATTTTATTTTTC
Source organism: Carassius auratus (assembly GCF_003368295.1). NCBI lineage: Eukaryota > Metazoa > Chordata > Actinopteri > Cypriniformes > Cyprinidae > Carassius > Carassius auratus. The sequence continues at coordinate 27,186,823 of NC_039246.1, read as the reverse complement.
AGAAAAAATGTAATTTTTACTGGAACAAATACTGTTGCTTTGATATATATATCAACTATATATATATATATATATATATATATATATATATATATATATATATATATATATATATATATATATATATATATATATATATAATTCAAGATGTTTTCTTTCAATATATTTTTTATCTTTTTTTATAGACATTATACTGTACAATTTATATCATTAAATGTCTTCAGCAAACTTGCCTTTCAGTAAGGTCAGTATATTTTTACTGGAAAATGACTGGAAATACAGATTAGGATGTTTTAATTTTCTTATTTTTAGAAAATCACATCAGCTGCTAAACTTCCCGTTACAACCCCTGCTGAACAGATCAATTTAACCCAGACTTTACATGTTAGTCCAGGCTGGTTTAATCTAGTGTTGTGCTGGTCTAGCTAGTTGCACAGTCATGCAATTCAATCGCAAACCTTGTTGCTAAAGCAGCTGACCCTGGTGATTTCCTGGTGATTAATCAGCACCTAAAACACAAAATATGCTGGTCTTTTCAAGAGAGATGTCATTCCTCTGATTATCTGATTATAACAGCAAACAGATGTAACATTGAAAAACTGATGTCCTGAGGCTATTAGGATAATGTTTACTTCATAAACCGATCACTTAAAAGTCTTACTTTGGCGATAAGATGGCACAAATCATCATATGCACAAGTGAGTCTTTGAAGAATGGGGTCAGTTATCTCACGATGGTGCAATCTTCATTTACATCAGTGCCAGTGTTCAGCGGGATGCTGGGATGCCCGGACTCTTACGGCACTGATGATTACACTAATTCAGTTTCCTCAAAAGGCAGCCATACATTCAGATGTGCCGCTACGTTTGGGAAAGTCCAAATGAACAGAAAATGTGCAGAATAATATGAGATCCTTTCATAAAAATGACCTCCGAAGTCCTGGGAGAGAGAAGCTGCAGAGTTCCTGACTCTGAGAACAGAACGGTTCTTCAAACGGAAGGCCGTGTCCTTCGGGAGGACTTTCTGAGCGAGGACTCCACTAATCTCTTGCATCGTGAGCCGAGCAAAACACGTCGAGGTCAAACACTCATCACAATCTTTAAAGCAGCAGTCAGAGTCAATGAATATTTCAAATGACTGGCATAAATATGCCTCACTTTGAAAACGCAAGTTTAACTTAAAGATATTGTTCTCTGAAAATTATTTGACATGATTTACTAAGCATAAAATACTGCATTATTAACATCTTTAATGAAAACTATTGATTCAACTGCTTACAAATATTTTTAACTAAAAAAAAAAATGTATTAATAATATAATTATAATAAATTATACATTAATGAATTGTACATATAAGTTATAATAAATTATATTACATAATTATATTAATTTAAATTAAATTTCATAAAACTAAAATATTAAACATGCTCAAAAGCCAAACTAACCAAAATCATGACCAAAAACAAACAAACAAACAAACAACAAATAATATAATGATATTAAATGGCATAACTAAAACACAATAAACTATAAAGCTATAAATATACACTAAAACATCAACAAAAATCTAATCAATTATATATATATATATATATATATATATATATATATATATATATATATATATATATATATATATATATATACACACACACACTCACCTAAAGGATTATTAGGAACACCTGTTCAATTTCTCATTAATGCAATTCTCTAATTAACCAATCACAAGGCAGTTGCTTCAATATATTTATGGGTGTGGTCCTGGTCAAGACAATCTCCTGAACTCCAAGCTGAATGTCAGAATGGGAAAGAAAGGTGATTTAAACAATTTTGAGAGTAGCATGGTTGTTGGTGCTAGACGGGCCGGTCTGAATATTTCACAATCTGCTCAGTTACTGGGATTTTCACGCACAACCATTTCTAGGGTTTACAAAGAATGGTGTGAAAAGGGAAAAACATCCAGTATGCTGCAGTCCTGTGGGAGAAAATGCCTTGTTGATGCTAGAGGTCAGAGGAGAATGGGCCGAATGATTCAAGCTGATAGAAGAGCAACTTTGACTGAAATAACCACTCGTCACAACCGAGGTAAGCAGCAAAGCATTTGTGAAGCCACAACATCCACAACCTTGAGGCGGATGGGCTACAACAGCAGAAGACCCCACCGGGTACCACTCATCACCACTACCAATAGGAAAAAGAGGCTACAATTTGCACAAGCTCAAATTTGACAGTTGGAGACTGGAAAAATGTTGCCTGGTCTGATGAGTCTCGATTTTTGTTGAGACATTCAGATGGTAGAGTCAGAATTTGGCGTAAACAGAATGAGAACATGGATCCATCATGCCTTGTTACCAGGGCCGTGCACAGGGGGGTGGCCCGGTGGCCAGAGCCACTGCCCCTCTGCCCTCATCGACTGAGGTGCCCCTTTTCCCCACCGCTCCGCTCAAAGCATTCCGGTGATTCCGCGAATCCGCTCCAGGTTTTCCCGCTCGCTCCGCAGCATCACTCACAGTATGTGTCTGCGGCGCTTGTGAACACGACAGTTCACGAAAGCTGTCGCATTAACAGGTAGGCTATGCAAGACAGTGGTTGAATCTGCGAAATTAGTCGATCAGATCAGATCTAATACAAATAACTACATTTTCTGTTGTTGGCACACTTTGTAGACAAGACAACCATAAAAAAAAAAAAAAAAAAACAATGCCTTCACAAAAAAGAAGACAGAGACAGAGAGAGAATGAGTGCCCGTGCAATTTTGGAAACATTTAAGGATTTTGATGCTCATGTTGTGTTTCCAACACTTTTCAAGCTGCTGAAAATCTTTGGAACACTACCTGTCTCAACAGCCACTGTTGAACGCTCATTCTCGAAGTTGAAGCTGGTGAAAACAAAACTTCGTAATGCGTGTGGACAGGAACGACTCTCTGATCTTCTGCTTCTGGCCATTGAAAAAGACATCCCAATCATAAAAGATGAGGTTATTAAGATCTTTCAGGACATGGTACCAAATAGAAAGGTTTTGCTGTAAAAGGAAAAGGTAAATACCAAAATGTAAAACGGACGGTAAATAGTTTATTATCACCAATGTGTAATTATGAATCATAAAAAATTTAGTTATCAAGATCTTTCAGGACATAGTACCAAATAAAAAATGTTGCTGTAAATGGAACAAGTAAATATAAAAAAGTATCAGTAATGTGTAATTGTGATGTTCTATCAAAACTTCTACAATAAAGTCTGAAATGTATTTGAGCGTGTACTGTCTTCTTTTTGAATTGTACATTTTGTAATAACTGGATAATTTGTGTTAACAAGCAACCACCCCCTTAGTGCCCCTTTTTTTGGTTTAGGCCACTGCCCCTCAAATTGTCTGTGCACGGCCCTGCTTGTTACCACTGTGCAGGCTGCTGGTGGTGGTGTAATGGTGTGGGGGATGTTTTCTTGGCACACTTTAGGCCCCTTCCAATTGGGCATCGTTTAAATGCCACGGCCTACCTGAGCATTGTTTCTGACCATGTCCATCCCATCCATGTATATATGTGACAAAAACAATGAATGACAAAGAAAAACCTATATGAATCTTAATTAAATAATATATTATAAATATATAAACTGTATATAAGGCATATTATGTTTATTAAGCTAAATAACATAATTTAATATAACTCTATATAATGATATATATATATATATATATATATATATATATATATATATATATATATATATATATATATATATACTTTTTTTCTTTTCCATACAATGAAAGTTAACAGGGTCACCAGAGCTTTCATATCTCTTCTTCTATTGCCTATATTCAAACTAAGATGTGTAATAACTATTTTTATTAGACTTTCTTTGTGTTTTTCACAGCTTGACAGTGTCTATCCTCACTCACTGTGCAGAGAAGAACAGCTGCTTTTTATCTCCTTTGTGTTCCCCTCATGAAAGAAAGTCACGATGACTTGAAATGAGAATAATAAAAACAGAATTTCATTTTAAAGAGAAGGCGAATTCTAACCATCATCATCTTGTATCCAAATCAAAACAACCACCTATTTCAGACTGATTCTGGACTTTTACCGCATTGAACTCTATCTGGATGTGGTTTGGAAAGCTCAACAACACTTAGCACACATCCCAGGAATTCAACTTACCTTTGGAAACCAATAACCAATTTTCATAAAGGGTTTAATCTCTCATTCGACAAAACCTGTCCGAAAGGAGAACAACACCCATTTCCTGCACTTTCCCATAAGCTGCTTTATCTTTCTCCACAAGAAGCTGAAGGAAAGGGATTTCTCACATTCTCTCACATTGGCAGAATGCAAATGCCGCTCTTCTCATGAATATGTACGACAGCACCAGCGAGACCACGTTTGAATAAATCTTTTCTTTTAACCTGACGGACAAACAGGCCGTGTGAATACGACACATCCTCTCGTGCCGCTCGCCCTCTTGATCATGCATCAGGAGTCCTTCAGCGATGCACTTCAGCTCCAATGGATCAAGAAACGCATGTGTGCTGCACCACAAATTAAAGACATGCTTGCTTTCAAGTGTGTGGTTAAATCACCTCCTCTCAAACTCATGCGGCCTTTCTTTCTCATTTTCTGAATCTCAGTCAGTCCTTTAGAATCTTGAACTAGACAATTACCTGTTTTTTACACAAATCACAAGAAAAGTATTAAGAAATACAACAAAAAAAGAAATGGCAAGCACCCAGAACACCCAGGCTGCAACACAGCCAAACTCAAGCAACTAACTAGGACACCCTTGTAACCAACCTGATCTCACAGCAATTCGTACATTTTTCACAAGCTGGCTTATTCGTACGAATTCGTACGACCACACTCGTACAAATTCATATGATTGTTGCCAAATTGTACGTATTTTACGAGTTGCACAATTTGTATGAATTTGTACAAATGACCTTACACCTAACCCCGCCCCTAAACCTTACCGTCACTGGGGTTTAGACAAATCGTATAAAATCGTACGAGTGAGGTCGTACGAGTGAGGCCGTACAAATTAGTACGAATAAGCCACGAATTGGCCGTGAGATAGCGTTGTTGTAACCCAGAACTCTCGAGTGACATCAAAGCAACACCCAAGCAGCCATCAAAAATTTTAACTGCCTAGCAAACACCCTAGCAACATGTTTGTTTAGCAAAGTGACGATTTTTTATTTTTTGTCATAATTTATTTTTCCAGACTAATAATATGAATTATGCATAAATTGTCAAGACAATTTCTATAACAATATCATGCCCCCATAGTATTCACAAACCCCTAGGTTAACTCTGGCCTACTGTAGTGCAGAAAAAGATTTATTAAAATTAAAAAGTGCTTAGGAAAAATATGCATACAGTATGCAAAGTACATGTGTTGGTATTATCCATAAAAACATTTGGAAATGATGACATCATGAATGGAATTCTCACACACACACAAGCTTCTTAAACCTGAAATGTCAGCAGGTCAGAATGTGACTATATGTTTATTTGAGGCTGTCCATCTGAAAAACACTCACCGGGGAGACAGACAGGAGGCTCTGTCACAGATACTTCCAGTGAGTGACAGCGATAAGAGGATCTACCGGGAAACGTTGTATCAGCAGAGTCAAAGTTCATATCTGGAGCTTTTTTTACCAGTAAAAATATACTTAAATGTACTGTGAAGAAAATTGCAAATGTTAAGTCTTGTTTCCAGGAATATACATTGAGTTCAATTTATTTATCTCACCCCTATTGGAGATGGACACCTTATTTATCTCACCTCAAGTATAGTAACCTCCAAACAACCACAACACTCTAGCAACTGCATAGCAACACCACAGCAACCTCCTAGCAACCACTCAGAACCCCTTAACAACTGCATAGTGTAGGACCTCCCTAGCAACCACCGAAAATACCATATTAGGTACCTAAGAACTTACTAGAAACCACTTAAAATATCCAGCAACCTCCAACCACCCAGAAACCACCTGAATACCACAGGAACCACCAAAACACTAAATAAGTAAAAATAAAAATAAAAATTTGTTCACATTTTTCAGAAGTACAGATTAAGATATTTGTATCTTTTTTTTTTCATTTAGCAGTATTCATTTTACAATTTTTTTAGTGTTTGTACGTATAATCAACTCCATTTAATTAATTTCCTATTCTAGCTACTTATTAAAGTATTTTATTAAGTAGCAAACTATTCCCACCTTAAACAGACGCCTTCTCAGTTCTCCATCTCTGTTTGACACTAATGTGCTAAATGAATATCATTTAATGTGGCTGTAATCACCTCCATCAGTTTGATCGCAGACTCTAATAGCAGCTCTGGTCAGTGACTCATACAGTATGTGCTCTTTTATTTACTCCTCTCTCATATTTCTGCAGTATAAGACCGTATCTGACACGCCGCTCTGTAATGGGATACAGAATGATACTGTTAGAGACCCCGGTGACCTGCGTACCAGATTTTCTTCCAAATGTTTAATGGGTCATTCCTGTTATGCAGAACCTCTTGAACTCTGAATGAATATGTTTGTGTTGTAATTTAGGGAAGGGTTTTTTTTTTTCTTTCTTTTTTTTTTTTTTAGCAAAAAAGGCTTTACCAAACTTTTATAAATCTGCTAGTCAAGCTCAGACTCTCCTTAAAGAACTATGGAACATTTAAATTAAATAAATTTTTGATTGATTAATAAAGAACATTCATTCAATTCACTTAAAAAAATCTTATTATGCTATATATGTGTGTGTGTGTGTGTGTGTGTGTGTGTGTGTGTGTGCGCTCTTGTTTTGTTGACATATCAGGACACAACTCTGTATAATGACATGGGTATGACACAGGTATTACAAGGAGAGGGTGACTTATGAGGACATAACCCATGTCCTCATTTTTCAAAACGCTTATAAATCATACAGAATGAGTTTTTTTGAGAAAGTAAAAATGCACAAAGTTTCCTGTGAGGGTTAGGTTTAGGTGTAGGGTTGGTGTTGGGCCATAGAATATACAGTTTGTAGAGTATAAAAACCATTACGCCTATGGGATGAACACACTTTTCACAAAAAAGTGTCACGTGTCTGTGAAGTTTCAGCTCAAAGTACCCCACAGATAATTTATTATATAATTTTGAAAATTCATATTTTGAGTGGAAGGAGAAACACTGCATTTTTGCATGTATCGGTTTGGTTTTGATTATCATGTTTATTATGGTGAAATCATGCATTTTAAAGTCATATCAGTGTAAACTTCTGATATACGTTTTTTTTAAACACACATCCAAAGCACGCCGACAGAAAGCGACTGTCACATGGCATGTCAGTACGCATTAAAAATAAGCTCTCTTTCACATCTTATTGCACTTAAACTTCCAAATACACAAGTTTATGTTAAAAACACACGTTGATCAAACAACATGTAAAAGTGAATTTTGCATAATAGGTGCCCTTTCACAGCTCCAAGGAGCACCTGCAAGACAGGCACGAAATGAACTGTATACAAGGAAGGATCCATTGGTTTATTATTAACTGGTTTGTTTTCTTGTTAACCTTGAAGGATGATTTTTGTAGTCCTAATCATGCACATTTTCAAGAGGACAGACAAATTCATTTAAAGATCACCGTGAGTTTTTAGCATTCTTGGGAGAGACACAAGACCTTGTTGATTTGCAAGGTGGCAAAGGTTACAGAGATGTTTTCTTTAATTGACAACACCATCGGCCCAGTTATTAATGAGGCCAGTGCAGTATATAGCAGCGAGATGGAAGACAGTGCCCCCACCCCAATTACAGCTCCAGGGTTCTTCTCAAAAGCCTCTCAGTGGGATGATTAATTCTAATCACCAGTCCTTTCCTGCACCCTCCACGATGAGCTCATTACGACACCAATATGACTGCAAAGCTCCAACATCCCGAGCTGAAGAGCTGAGAGTACGGGAGACAATCAGAGCAATGGACTACATATTTAACCAGACAATTACAGGACTTCTTGAAACGACTAGAAGATGGAACTCACACTGGACAGTTAATCAAAGGGAACGTGTTAAAAGTGACTCCAATCAACCAACGAAAAACCAATCTATCTATCCATCTGTTTATCAGTGTTACCGTCTATCCATTCAACTATCCAGCCATCTATCATCATCATCCATCCAACCATCCGAACATCTGTCAAATCCATCAATCCATCAATCTCAAAATCTCAAGAGGTAGCAATTTTTTGGAACAGCCTATAGACAACAGTATGTCTATAACGCCTATGATGCCTTAAGAGGCAGTTTGCTAGGTTTACTGTGTAAAGGCTTTTTTAAGAGACAGCTTTCGGATGTTTAGATCGTTAAGACAAAAAAAAAAAAAGTCAAATAACCAAAAAAGCAACATTTAACTATCATGACCCTTAAGAAGGCCAAGTTGTCATCATGTAATGAGCTCATCGTAACATTTCGTCATGTGCCATCAATCTGAACGATACATAACCTCAGTCGCTGCTTCAATGATCGCTGACATAGTAGTAAATCAACAGAGAAGGCAACAGTAAACAACAGTCAGACGGACATGTGTATCTTTAACCTGTAAAGAGGGGAGCATTGTAGTCCTTTTAAAATAAATTGCTGCTACCTGCAACAAGAGAGGAAAGTTTCTAAAGGGTGAAAAAGTAAAGCTAATGGAGAAAATGGTCTGACACACACATCACGGCATGAGACGAGGAGAAAATCAGGCAAGGTCTTGTCATTTCTCTGGCTGTGCTCTGCTCATGTCTTGCACCGAGCCTGTCCTCCAACAAAAAACAACCATATATCGTTTGTGCAAGCGTTTATTATGACCTATATTTACGTTTTAAAGGTAAGCTTAATAATGACAGTATCGCGTTGCGTCTGTCATCATAAAATGACATAACGTCATTACCAATCAAAACGCACGTTCATTTAAATGCAATGTGTGGGCTTTTTACACCGATCTCACACATATTTTACGAGGTGGCTTATTCGTTCGAATGACCACACCTAACCCCACCCCTAAACCTAACCCTCACTCATGCTAAATTATGATTTATTGAGCATTTACATTTTTGTGCACGTCCGTTCCCTGGGACCGAACCCACGATAGCATGATTACATATCAACATATAAAGCAATAATCTACCAACTGAGCTACACGAAACGCAAACCAGAGCGCAAATAAAAGAGTATAAAACATTAATATGAAAACAACCTTTACCGAAAGGGGTGCAATTGTAGTATACGCTCTGATAGGTCGTATTTCAGGGATTTGGTCAAACGACCTACATGAGCGTATTGGTTGGAGGACAGGTTGCTTGCACCCCAGGCATGACATAGAGACGCTTTTTGGTTTCACCCCAAACAAGAGGGTCTTTAAACCTGATTATTGAGCTTGTATCTTCATTTGAGCCTATTAGACTTATACCAGTAATAATAATAATAATAATAATAATAATAATAATAATAATAATAATAATAATAATAATAATAATAATGGATGAAAACTTTTGGGCTCTGAAAAGGACTAAATGCACCATTAAAATATTATAAAAGTCCCCCACATTACTTCAACACTATACTGAAGTCTTTTGAAGTCATATGGCCACTTTTATGGCGCTTTTGGAAAATCTTTAAGCTTGAAAATGAGTAGAAAGTACAACAAAGCATAACATTTTCAAAATTTTTCTATTTTAACTGCATCACTGGACATCAAGATTTGGCAACCCATCTGATTTCACTTTCAATGACAAAGCGCTCTGGCTTTTGGTCTTTCCCCAAACACCAGGGGCGGCAATCATAATTATTGAGCTTGCATCATCATTTGAGCCCAATAGAAGACTCAATCTTTCATACTTTAAAGAAATATGAAGACATTTACCAGAATGCCCAAGATGTTTTTTTGCCATACGATAATAATGAATGAGGATGAACAAAATGCAGTATGACTTGAGGATTATACTGAGAGTCTTCTCAAGTCATATATGATGTTTCTGGTCAATTTTGGAGCTTGAAAATGTATCAAAAGTACAACATGAGCAAAAAAGCATCAACTATCCCTTTAAGAGCTTCAAGATTTATACATGCATCATTGAACATGAAGATCTGGCATCCCCTCTGATTTCGATACCAATGACAAAGTCCTAAGGTTTTTGGTCTCGCCCCAAACATGATGGGCTACACTCTTGATTACTGAGCTTGCATCTTCATTTGAGCTCAACAGAAAAGATTTAACCATTCAGACGTCCTAGAAATATGAAAACATGTTGGAGGACATCCCATATGCTCTTTCTCATGCAATTATAATCAATAGGAGGCTAAGAAAACTATAAAAGTCATCAAGCACTATATTTAAACTGTCCTAAAGTCATATTGGACCTTTTATGGAACATTTAGAGGTTGAAAATGTCCATATAAAGAAAACATTACAATATATTCTCCATTTCTGCTTGTAGCACTGAACTGGGAGATCTGGCAACCTATTTGATTTCACAACAAGTCTTCTGGCCTGAGGACGCTGGTGTCTGGCTCTCAGCAGGGTCAGTGAAGATTGTTGATAAAAGCAGAACTGACAAGCGAGACAGCTTTGGCAAAAACATGATTAGTTCTGCAACTGACTTTTTTCTCCATTCTTAATTTTCCAAAAGTCCAAGCGCTCTGTTTTACACGCCACTGAGCTGCTGACTTCAGCGTGGGAATAACATTACCCTCAGAGGTGCAAGGAAATACATTAAAAACGACGCAACGAAGAGGAAAAGCGCTTTCTCACAGCTGGGTGTAAAAGAGCTCAAGCAAACACGCTAAGTTTTGCAAGTCACAGCTGGATTTCTTTAAATGTTTCTATTAAACATGAAGGAGGAGTGGAGGTGGAACAGAAACATGGACACAGATGCTGCAATGTGGTTTTAACAACACCAGATCCTCTCCTTTAAAAGAGATGGAAGGAAGGTTGATGGCTTTCATGAATAAAGATACAAATATTACTGAAAGGAGGATGCAACACTAAAAACGGAAATTCATTTCTTGTTAAAAGAGACAAAAAGTTTGCATAACATCTTATGAAAACAGCTACAGGTTTAGGTCAAAATGTGCAACAAAAATTTCAAAGACGCATGAAAATATGTTTTGCGCAAAGAAAATAAAGCATATAGACAAACAAGAATTATATCATAATTGTAATTATTTCATGACATTACTTTCATAATTAAGCATATTTAAACCAGAGTTATTATTATAATTAACTAAACCTGAAACCAACTAAAATTTAATTAAATTCAAGTATTTGCTAAGGCAACCTTTTTAACTTTAATTTAGTTTAATTTGGTCTAAAAAAAAGAAAATGAAACAAAAATATAAATAAAACTACTAACAATAACAAAAAACTATTACAAAACTTCAAATAAAATAAAATAAAACTAAAATAGTTAATTAATATTAACTATTAATATTAATTAAAAAAAGAAAAGTATCTTGGTTATTCTAAAATAACACAGATTTAAACAAAATTATTAAAAAAAAATTAAAAGTTTAAGCTCAAAAAATGATTGAAGGAATGAATGAATTTTGGGGAAATATAAATAACTTACAGTCAATTACATTTATTGTTGAAAAGTTTTTTTATGCAAAGGTTAATTTTATATTTTGAATGATTTTGAAGTGAAAATTATTGCTTCGTCAGTCTCACCAAAATACATATGATGCAGAACAATAAATGTTCCTCTAAGATCTAAGATGATGCATCAGCTTAACAATGAGCTCAAATAGAGAATAAACGGGGATGTTAAAATCTCACACTCCCAAGACCAAATCTGAGCAGCTAGCTTTCATTGTATAGCTCTTCTTTCATATCTTGACAATGCTATTCATTTTGCACAGGTATTTTAGGAGAAATGTGAGACTTAGCTGATACTTCAATGAAATAAATATCTCCTGAACTGCAAAAGAACATTGCGACTTTTCTTTGACTCATTCTTTCTTCATTTACAATCCAGCCATGGCCATCAGGAAGGGCAGGATCCTTCTGGAGACTGCTCCACAGAAACGTTCCATGCGGAATGAATGCCAGCGTGGGTGGGAATAAAAAGACAGTCTCACACTGTAGGAATACATTATTAACATCATCAGGTTTCACAGAAAGCTCATTCAGAGGGACTCCACCACAGAATAAATAACAGACTGTTTTTCTCTGGGCGTCTGTCGTGTCCTGCATCCGTTCGCGCTCATATCACGGGACGACTGAGTCAGAGCAGACACGAGATGGCAGCGCCTCTGGGGATCCAAACATACTCTGTGAATCAGATCTAAAAATACTCTTAATTAATAAGCCCTATCTGATATCCGACTGATGCCAGTGTTCACGCACGAGCTGTGTTTGTAAGCTTTCATTCTCCCTCCGCTGCTTCTGTCCAACCTAACTAGGTTACACATGTTGCTACTGTTTTTGCAAACAAATATGCATGCATATTTGTAACACTGATACAAACAAATCATTTTCTAAACATTTCTCCCTTTTTTGTTTATTAACTATTTTTAAATCAAGAAGCAAAATTACATAAGATATAAAGTGTTGCTCTACCAGTAGGGTAAGAAAAATAAAACTAGTTGCCCCTTAGAATTAAAGGTTATTTTTCTTACCCCATTGATATATATTTGTCCTTGTTTTAAATATAAAATCACATTTTTATTTACTTAATGGTTTATCAATCAAGGACTTAGAATCAAGACTTAATATGTTAAGTCATTTTGCTTCTCAGGTAAATGTTTCTTGATTTCAGAATTTTCAATATTTGTACTGGAAAATTATTTTTTAAAAATGTTTGCATTGTAGTTTAACAAAACATTTTATTATTTACTCATACTGATGTCATTGCAAACTCATAATACTTTCTTATTTAAAAAGGAACAGCCATTAAATATTTCCTAAATTATTATATATAATAACATTTTAATAAATGTATTTTTCCATGTAATACAAGTAAGCTATTTTGCTAGCTATTCTCCATTTATTGGAAGTAAGAGTACAAGCACTTCAAAAAGAAGAAAAATACCATAAAAGTGTTCTGGCATCATGTGGTGTTCAGGTCATTTTGACCAAGACAGGATGATCTTTTTGCTCGAGAATGCTAGTTAATGTTATTGCACTCGACTGAAACACACTGACTTTGCTCACACAGGGTAGAACAAGTTTCTCCCCCAAACACTGAGATTTTATGTACTTTTTGGGGATTTCTTAGGAACATTTCCTTGCAAAAATGACCAGCCTACAAAAAATGGACCTGTTTAATTGTCAAGGGTCAAAGAGAGGATGGAAATGGTCTTTGAAACCGATATAAGAGGACTTCACGATAAAGTGTACAATATAAAAGTGTCAGCTGTTTGAGTATGCGAGCTTGGATGTGCGTATGACAAAACATTCTCACTTGTTCATTAGCGTCGACTCACCTATTGAGTTCATTCAGTTTGTTGAATGAAGTAGCTCTTGTAGATGTGGGGTAATTACAAACCAGCGCTGGCAGGCCATCAGTCAAGTGTGCTCTCAGGAAACACAGGATGAATGGGAAGGGGAAGCCTGCCGGGAGGGGCGGCACTCGTATAGATAAAGATGTCGCTTTTGAAAAACAGCTGATGCCCTTTCTGTCAATTTTCTGCCGCAACTCCAACATGACTGTATTAGAGCAAATGAGGTTCTCCGGGCATGCTGTCTTCACTGTGCTGCGACAATTAGCTGAAAGGGATTGTGGGAACAAGAGGAGCTCTGCAGTCTGGTGCCTGTCAGAGAAGTGATGGCACTTCATTACCATCAATAGAAAAGGTCTGAAATATTGATTTAACACGAAAGAAAACATTGATTTGGCCATTTAATATCAATTTATATAAAAGGACAAGAATATGCATAGTTTAAAAGGGACGTCACCCCAAAAATGAAAGTCTACTCATTGTGGTTTTAGTGGAGCACAAAACTAGTTTCAGAGTCTCCTGAAAAACTTTCATTTTCAACGGTAACTGGTAAACTTTTAAAGGCAGACCTGTTGTTGAGCACGGAGGTTTATGCTTTTGCTGAACCCATCTGTTCATGCTAATTCAACAGAAAAATCATGTTTAGTAAAGGAATTATGTTGAAAAACTACATTACCCATAATGCTTTACAGAAATTCCACCAATCAGAGTGTCACAAGTTCATCCACTCTTTCCTAACGTTGGGATCATAAGAAAAGCAATGCAAAGACTGTGTTTCCACAACTTGGCACTGCACAGTGTCATCTTTATCGTCTGGTTTGTTTGTAGACGTGTTTGCCTCTCTCTTTATTTACACCACATGCACAAATCGGTGGGCGAGGCTAAACAGGCAGCAATGAAGAAGCAGGTGTTTATCTCCCTTTGAAGAGGCGGTGCTTATACACACTATTAGATCATAGAGTGTTAAAAAAGATGTCATTCAATATAAGCTGTTTTAAGACATAAGATACTTTGCTTAATGCAATATCAATGCAACATGGCACTGCTGGTTCTGATCATGCACACAGGCGGTCTCATCATCCACTGGTCCTCAGCACCAGGGCTTTAACCAGGCTTGACAATCAGAGTGATTGCAGGTCTCCCAAACACTGATCATGTCCCTACAGCGGCCAGACTCACTTCTAGCTCCGTCTGACTAATAGGAATCAATGAGAGAGCAAGGCCCCTCGGGAAAGCCAGTGCTGTGGCGAAATCTTCGGTGCATTGTAGTTTAGCTGGTGCAATGCCAGTAGAAGATACCACAGCCACCCACCAGAATACACAGTGAACAATATTACAACACGAGCGCATCTGACCAGGTGTTCGACTGCCAATCATGGACAAATGAGCCATCGGCTGGCGGAGAACAAACTGTCACGGAGCTTTTGTTGTTAACAATAGCGACCGGCTGAGAGGTCTGACACTACAACCACCACTTACTCGCTTCCACTGTGTGCTCTGAGAGGGTCTCGATTCCTGAGTCAATTTGATATCGCCTCTGCTGAAAGCCGAACCTCATCGTTTAGAGGGTCTCCGGGTGACTCTTCGATAAGAGAGGGCAACAAGCGAGATCTGAAGCTAAAATACCAGCGACGGGGAGGTCATTTCAGCCACAGCAAACACACAATCATCCAGAAGCTGCGAGTCGAGGCAGCATTTGGGGAAACTGCTGTCAGTGCCATTCACGAAACATTAAACATCAAAATGTGTTGTGCTTTAGACTTAAATTGTTTAGGAAAGGCATGCTGTTAAATGCTTTTTGACTGGCTCATGATAAAATGAGCCAAAAATTACTCAGACTTACACTGAGCCATACCTTGAGAATTGAGGGTAGACTAACTGTACTTAATAAACCACCTAGCAACCCAAAACTCTGCATGTTTACAAGATAAAAATCACTCAGAACTACTTTAGGAAACATATAGCAATTCCTTGACCCCAATTCCTTGAATTGCTAAAAAAAACTGTAATGAAATTTACAGATTACATTTTATAATTTAGTTGAAATTGAGTATATTTAAAAGGTATTTAAATGATTACAACAACAATCTCTCTCTACTGGACAAATCTGTATAGCTTCACATTACATACAGATTGCATTTGATAATGTCATTCAAATGTAATAACAAAATTAACAACTTTTTTAATTAAACTGTATGAAAAACGGCTGTCACTTGGAACAGATTTGTTTGCATATTCTGCAGAAGAAAAGGTTGTTTCGTACAGTACATCCCGTGTAAATGTGGCCTACTGTGAAGAATATACCGCATGTAGGATAAGAGCTTTACACAGCGATCTTTAAATCCATTCTGTGGTATTTTCACATATGGTGAGACGTTGCTGCTCTGTGCACTCACTGAGTTAAGATGGATTTGCTTTGCTGCGCACACAGAGGAACAGTTAGAGCGAGCCGTGGCAGATGTCTGGGTAAAACCACGGTAAACCGACTCAATCAGCCGCGCTCTTGCCAGAACGTGGAACATGTGGAAATTGGAGGGCCTAATTAGCCAATTTCCTTCATGAAATTATGCATCTGCGAGGGGTGATTGGACCACCATGTCAATTTGAGACCTTGATCCAAGGCTAATTGCATATCCCAGAAAAAGCCACCCAGGGACAGCGCTGAAGTTAATCTGACAAGATTCACCCTTCTGACTACTAGACTGTATAGTGTGCGATCCCCTCAGAGCCACACACGACCTGCGCTCTTTAAAAGATACATACCCTGCTTTATATTGCAGCCTCGGAGGTGTGCGTGAGACTATATGAGACACATTATTAAAACCCGACAATTTTTCCTTTAGGCTGGAAAAGAGGGAACAGAAAAAAATTTAGATATTGGAAGAGGAATACAAGCACACTGCTTATTGCAAACATACTGTATAGTACACAACACATCCTTGCTTTGTAGTATGCATTAATTTACTATGTTGCATATGCATTTATAGTTGCATGCATAAATATAGTTTAAATGTAATAATAATAGTTTAATATTATTTAGCGAGAAATGTATTTATAAAAATTGCTTAAACTAATCATTTATATATCTACATCCATAAATCTATAGAATTTCACACCATTTTTAAAATTCAAAATATTTTGATATTAATTATAAATGCAGTTTTAATGAATGGCATCTGTAAAGATTTCAAATAACTGAAACAAAGGTTTTGTTTTCTTATTTAATTATTTCAGATACAAAGCATTTTATAATAGTTAACCAATAAACATAGTATTATTATATTATATTATTATTATATATATATAATCAAGTATTAAGATTTAATAAAGTTTTTTTTTATATTATTTGATTGTAAATGTATATAAATCAAAATAACTAAATTAATAACCAAATATATTTTAATAACAAATAAATTACACTGTATACAATTGAAATGGTGTATATACAAATTATAAAATCAGTTAGAATTTTTTAAATAATTAAAAAATGGCAGCCATATATAATTTGCCTAAACATCACTTTCGTTTCCCTTTCACTAATTTAGTAGATTCCCACTGTATAAAATAGTTACAATTTTATAAAGATATTTTAATATTATTAAATTAATACATTTTTTAGATATAATTTTTTTTTCAAACTAATAGATTATATTGTATAACATTTAAGTATTAAATTTAAATAATGAATATAGGCTATCAAATAAATGAATAAGCCTTTTTCAGTTATTTGCTGTGTAAATAATGCACTGTAATTTAAATATGTATAAAATAACTGGTTTAAATGGAACAAATTCGTTCATATTATTTACTATGATTGTTATTGTATACAGTAAATCAGCAATATATAAGATTTCCATCTCTTTCGATATTGATACCAGCTATTAAACGAGAGAGCGTAAGAGAGAGAGAGAGAGAGAGAGAGAGAGAGAGAGAGAGAGACGAGGCACAGAATATAAAGGCATGCCTAAACCCTGCATAAATTCACATCCCCAGGCTGAATAATAAAATGTATCCATGTGAGAAATGAGAGGCTGGGGGATGATGAAACTTAAATCCATGGTTCTATGCTGCTTTGTGTTGGGTGAGTAAATGACTTGTCAAGAGCAGACTGGGCCAGAATGTCTTCATTTGAAAAATTGAGAAAGTAAGGGGAAAAAGCACAACCACATTAATGTTTGCACACACACTTTAAATTCTTCATGAGAATCCCAGTCTTCCTTAAAGTCAACAGGAAATCAAAATTGACCCTATTTGCTTTATTCCTACATATTCACTCTGAAATTGCATTATATATATTTTTTAGAAATTAGACAAAACATCTGGGTTTTTAATGCATTATTAAAAAAACTTTGATGCATCATATCTGGATCATAAACATTCATATGTAAATCTAATTTCATTACTAAAATTACTTTTTACAAGGCTATAAATTGGCTTGTTCCTTTGTGAAGGCAGTTTCTTTGAAACTGTTGAACTTTTGTCAGATGTCAGGACAACTCTTGTCATGTCAGCACGTCTCTGAAGTCTTAAAGAGCGAGAGGTTCGGTCAAAGGTTTCCATCAAAGTCCACAAAAGCCCTGAAGGGGAGCACGGGACAGCGTCATTCCCTGCAGAGTGACAGATCTTAACCCCGAGCAGAGAAACACTCCTGAGACGAGAACTATGCACTTCAGCAGCAGGGATGGACGCATTTCCACTTAAAATGTTTTCAAAAATGAATCTGAAATTTTTTCTCAGTTTAAATCCTTATTTTAAATCCTTGGAATTTGGACTCCAACTTCTAAAACTAAGAATCTTATCAGGACACACACACACAAAGTGACATTGTTTATAGCACTTTTAACAATACACATTGTTTTCAAAGCAGCTTGACTCTTAATCATGATGTGTATATTATTTTGTAATAACAGAACCAATCAAACAGTTGAGATATGCTATATACTATAGCTGTTGTTTTAGTATAACTAAGAAAATACCAGTTTGAATTCATATTTAGAAATTTTGATATATTTGTTTTCTTTTTTTTTTGTCATACTAATTTTTAGTAATTTTGATTTTAGTCAGTAATCATGCAGTCATTTTTAGTGTGTTTCATAGGCTCCACCTATGAAACATCTTGTCTTTTCTGCTGACATCATCAACCCTTCCCTTCACTTTTCACCATCCAATTATACGCCATTCAAATAAATTAAGCCCCGCCCCTTTTTTTCTCATTTGTACTTATAAAGATGTCACATTATTCACTGTTGACTTTAAGTTGTCATTAAACATCTAAATGAGCAAAAACAAAGAAATCTTAAAAGTAGAAGGTGAGAGGAAACACAAAAGACAAGCAGCCTCAATCCCCTCGAGTCACGGCCGTCCTGTAACACACCCACAGCTGTATTTCTCCAGCGTTCAGACTCAGCTAATCAGCACTGGCCGACAGTTACATCTATCACGCAGCTGGCCAGGCCTTGATTCATTACCAGCCGCCAGCTGCCGTTTCGGAGCAGATCTGGGCTCGGCTCATCCGGCCTGGCAGGTGGGAAGCCTCTGTGGCATTTGTCTTTCCTGAACAGTAAAGTTGTCCGAGCTCGTTAAGGAGAACAGAGTCCACTTGCAGCGGGATCAATGGCTGTAGTCAATCAGCAGACAGCAATGAAGGCAAGAAAGTATGGATGTTCTGCTGCCTCGGTCTAATCGTTTATCCACTAGCCAATGCGCATTGACAGCTTTTCAGTCGGACAGGGTCACTTTGAGAAAGCATAACCTGACTCAAATGACAGTTCCCAGCTAATGAGTGTCCAAAACACCCTTGGAAAAAAACTAAAACTTCATAACAGAGCAGCTAACCCCCTTTTTCTTTTTCACTCTAAAAAAAAGCATGTTGAGCTCACAAAGCTGTGCTTCTCTTCAAATAAAAAGTATTATCACACCATTCTTGATTCTAGAGCCTCCCTTGAAGTCTTCATCTTTATAGGAGTTCTCAAGGCTTTTCCATTTAGAAGCACTTCTATGCTCTTGTGTTTCTGCACATAATAACGCCAGTATCGGTTTTGCAATTTATTTCAAGCGTGACACTCCTGACCTCCCTCTAAAGATGTTTTCTGCAAGGCTTAAAGTACAAATAAAAGCAAGCGAAGCGGAACTTTTCAGATGGTAAAAGCACTTTTAGGAAGTCGTAAGGCAGATGTACCCACACATATTCCACTCTGTTGTCAATAAGGCGGATTGTGGAATTAAAACCGCCCGAGAGAGATTTATATTCATGTTACTGAAGGCAGAAAAGTTTCATGGATAAATTTATACATGATATGGCTGAGTGATACAATAAAATGCATTTTGAAACCCTTTAATGCAACCGGTCTAATGCAGTAAAATATTGTTACCACATTGTTTTCCAGCAAATGAGCACAACTAAGAGTGATATTTAATTCATTTTGTATGCATATCATAATCGAAAAGTGTAAGAACAAATCTGGTAACACTTGAAGCCTTTAAATTCAATGGATTATGAAAGTATTTTAATGCATTAAATATGCACCTTATAATGCAATCTCATGAATACCTGTAACCACAGTTATAATACTTTTATATTTATTGTTACACTTTTAGAACATTAAATGCATTCATATATGACAAACAGCCAATTTCTGATTTTAACCAGATTCTGCAAATATTATAATGCATTTTAACTTTTGTTATTAATATTTATGAAATATACATAAAAAGCTTTAAGCACAGTGTTTTCAAAAATACTAGTTCATGTGAATTGATTCTTTTAAACTAGTTATTTAAAATAAAATTGTTTAGTATTTTTTCTATTATACACATAAAAATAATAGAAATTAATAATTAATAATAAATGAAAATAATTTCAAACAAAGACTTCAGTGAACAGTGAACAGTAGAAGTAATGTAACAAACAAATGACTGAGTCAATGTCTTAATACTCTTCTACTCAAGAAGTAAATGTTTCTTGTTTAAAATGTTTATATATGTTTAATAATGTTTTTAATTAAGGGCCATTTTTTACACTGGTGCTTGACTGTATTCGCTGTCTGAAAGTGAATAGATGTCATGACCTAGCGGTTAGCATGCATGCTTTCTAAAAGTCTAGACTCTAAAAGTTGCCTAATTTTGTCTGAATGTTTCAGGCAAAAGTTCGTCATTTCAGCCTTTTATGTTTCTTATAGATCTTTTACCTGTGTAGATTCAAATGACTAAGCATCGAGACAGCTGCCAGGATGAGTTTAGTGAGCACAGTTCTCTGAGGAGCAAGTAGCAATAGATGCTAATAGACATTAGCCTTAATTACCATGCCAATGGGCCATAGATAATTGCATTTACGTCCATCATGGGATTACCCAATAGTACTTGTTATTTTTATTATTATTTTTTATTTAAGCAAAATAGTTTCTTTATAAATCCATGCCTAATTATTTCCAACACAGTACAAACGAGTCGGTACACATATTATAATAAAATTTGAATTTGTATTACATTTTTGCTAAATTAATGGAAAAACATGTATAGTTAAACCATTGTTACTGTAATAAAACCATGGTTCATTTTGTAGTTCCAATGGTTTTACTGCAAATGATGTGGTAAAATCATGGTTATTTTTGTAGATAGGGTTTTACTGCTAAAATCACAGATAAACCATGGTACAATCAAGGTTGGTTTTGTATTTACCATGGTTTTACAACAAAAACCATAGTTAAAAGACTATGGTTACTATAGGACTATGATTAATTTAGCATTTACTAAGGCTTTACCACGAAAACGTAGTTAAACCATAGTTACTGTAGTAAAATCATAGCCAATTTTGCAGTTACTATGGTTTTACTACAAAAATCATAATTAGATCATGGTTACTGTAGTAAAACTATGCTTATTTTTTTTATTCTCTAAAACAATGTTTAAACCACAATTAGTAAAAAATATTGTTAATTTTTTACTTACTATTGTTTTACTGCTAAAGAAACTTCTGTAGTACAGTGTTAATTTCGTTGACGAAGACTATGACGAAAAATATTCGTCAACTAACCTTTTTCACGGACGAAAACTAAATAAAAACTAAATAAAAAGTCAGATATGATGACGAAAAACGTGACGAAATATAACTGACACTTTAGTCAACGAATAAAAATTAGACGAAAATATATGGGAGGGACGAATGGAGAAGAGATCCAATCAGAGCGAATCTTTTAGGGTAGGTTGATCTATGCAGAAGCAGCCATGGAAGCAGCCGAGCCATTTTAAAAAGTCGCGGCAAATGCAAGCGCAACAGCTAAACAAACGCAGCAGCAGTTACACAGAAAAGAGAACAAAGATGAGTTTGCAGAAATTCGCACAGTTTCGAGGACGTTTTCATAACAGTTAAGTTGTTTACACAGGGAACTACACTGCGACCTTTTGAAATGCCATTTGGACCCAAATTTTTATGGGGTCGTAAATGTATCACTGATTATTTTTGTACCTACTTATCTGTAATGCTATGTTTTAATATGAGCATTTATTAAAACAGAAATGTGTATTTTAAGAATACGTTTTATAACGTGCTCCGAGCATTCAACGCATCAAGTTGGCTTCAGCCCCGCGATGCAGGAACGCTGAACTGAGCAGATGGTTACGCGCAACACTGAACCGAGTTCTCCTTCAGGACATTTGCCTCCTCCTGCACCTGAACGAACAAATACAAATCGCATTTTAAATAAACATAAGAAAAAGAGCGAAAAGTGAAAAAGCTCAATTCAGCAGCGCGGTGTTCTGGTGTTCAGGGAGCAAGCAGAGACGCGTCTCAAAGTCTTCTTGCTTTTGTACCGACAACAAATACACACTAAATATGTCGAAATACCCGTCTTGGAAAGTGTGTTCGAAAAAGTCTGTAGTTATGTCTTCAGTGAAAGTAAAGAGTTGGAAAGAAATCGGATGCGTATCTTTATAATGGATGCATTTGTCTCTTAAAGTGACCTCGCCTAATTTACTAGCTCTGCTGTCAGTGTCTTTAATGTATGAAAATGAAAGTAAATCACTCACTGCTCTTGATTTAATTACTTTGTAGTTTTAACAAGAATTTATTCAAAGTCAATCCAAAAATCAGATAGAATAGATTATATTGTTTTACTAGTGACTAAAAAATAAAAATAATAGGGACCTGACCATGTTTTGCTTAAGTGTTTCTTTCTTTAATTGCTAATGCAACCTTTTCACACCACAGACTGAAACAAATTAAGCATTGCATCCGACATTATCAAGATGAATTTGTTGTTCTGACACAGTTTAATCCTGAGTTATTGTCATATTTTATTACCAATTTCTAAACTACAGGCAAATAAACTGTGATATTGTAAGAAACGTTGAAGGTGTCTGAATACATTTTGGTTTGATTGTGTATTTTATTTTACAGTGAAGACTATGCAGTGCTATTTTAAATGAACAAAAACAAACTTAAAAAAAATGTAAACTTTGTGTAAATAGCACAAATAAAGAAATTGAATGAACAAACAATACTAATATAATATATGTGGTTGTCTATTTCAATAATACTGTACTTCATCTTGAAAGAATGTCATATGCATTGCATATCATTCAGGACGAATGCATATCTTTTTCAGAGAGCATGTATATTTTTCATTGAGAGCAGGCCTTATGTTTATTTTATAAATACCATTCCACAACAGACTGATGGAAACATTTAGTCAAGTCAACTAAGTTGACTTTGTTCTACTAAAAAAAAAAACTAGACTAAGACTAAAAGACTTAAGACTAGACTAAGACTAAAACTCTTATGATATTTAGTCGACTAAAACTAGACTAAGACTAAAACATTTCAGATGACTAAAATGTGACTAAAACTAAATGGTGTGTTATTCAAAAGACTAAGACTAAGACTAAATCCGAATTCGCTGTCAAAATTAACACTGCTGTAGTAAAACCATGGTTAATTTTTATGTTTGTCATTGTTTAAAATAAATCATCCACTCCTTTGGATATAGACACCCGTCAATCTCCATACATGATGCTAAAAGAATCCCCACACTCTTCACCTTTCAGCTGGCTGCATATTCAGATGTGTA
Organism: Carassius auratus; assembly: GCF_003368295.1. NCBI lineage: Eukaryota > Metazoa > Chordata > Actinopteri > Cypriniformes > Cyprinidae > Carassius > Carassius auratus. The sequence continues at coordinate 27,163,310 of NC_039246.1, read as the reverse complement.
GCTTCTGGCTAGACTGTGGTTAATTCTTTAAATGAGTAACTACAGTTTCTAAGTAGCTGTGAAACACTACGTGTGATGGTAAACACTGGAGTCCGGAGGATGCTAAAGTGGATGTTATTACACAAATGTGTACCATCGCTCATGAATTTTTAATGCACAATTAAACAGTACGATTAGTACAGCTGTGTGATATTTGCATTTGTGGAGCAGCGGGGTCTCTGGTAATAGCTATAATTCTGTCACGTAGGGTGAAGAAGGGGGGAGGATTGAAGCGTAGAGGGGTTTTAGCGGAGGAGGGACTGTGTGTTAAAGCCCATCATTATAAGCCCTGTCCATCCGTGTCCTCCTCTCACTCATATTCCTTGCTTCTCTTTAGCCGCGGGTCTTTATTGATACCCCAGGGAACTTGATAATGGACAGAACCATCATTCCTTCAGAGGAAATGGTTAGCAGGGTAGAAAGAGATTGTTTTACACCCTCCTGTTCAGTTTGCATGGCTGCTTAAGCAGCTTGCTGACCCACGTTTGCTTTTAAGAGTTTAACAAGAAATTTACAGAATGCCAACTAGAAGCATATTACTACTATCTGCCATACTTTAGTGCACTACTATGGTCCTAAACACCTGAGCTTTAAAATGCAGAGTGGAGGCTTACACTTTACCACATCATGGTGTGTCTGTAAATATGGCCAGTCATAACACTCTTTCTCCATCATTTCATAAATTAAAGTCCATAACAAGCCTCATTCTCATGGAAACAAGATGTGTTGACAATGCACTAAGTACAGCTGGAGCAGTGCTAAATCACACTGCAAAAAAATGTTGTAAGATTATCCGAGTATGTTTTACAAGAAAATATTATTTTTTTTCTACTTCTTTAATTCTATGTTACTTGTGATTTCTCTGTGAACTTTTTCAAAGTACTCTGATAATCTTTGTTTTATTCACAACTTTATTCACTTTTTACCTGTACATATTTTTGCATATTGCTACTTGAAATATGATTAAAGTGCATATCCAGTAAAATAATGCATTATTTAAATCTAATATACTGGTAAAATCAGACATTATGCGTACTACGCTAGCAAATATTCACCCAAATATTTTAGTCAATTATAGCATGTAGATTATATTCAATATCATATAAACAATAGTATCATTAAACCTCTATGAAATTTCATTTCACTTTGGCTACGTTTACATGCAACCAAAATAATCTGTTTGTAATCGAATTGACGGCTCAAAAAGACTGGAAAAACCTTAATGTACATTTAATTTAATGAAATTTTGATCCGTTTGAAGGATGTAGTTTATTCCTCTTCTGAAACGATTGAGAGTGCATGTAAACACTCGATCAGATGTGAACCACGAAACTAAAAGGACTGCACATATGCAATGATGCAAAAATTGTGCATGTAAACGTAGCCAGTGATTCATTGTTTGGGTGAAGATTATGAATTATGATTGGCTTGTAATCCTTTCCCGCTCTCTTTTTGGGAAGCAAATAATGTAGATTTTTTTCTGGTTTTGCACCAAATTCTGCAAATTGCAAACCTGTGCAATGATCAATTGGTTGGTGAAATACCACCTGCTTAAAGTACTGCATTGGTTAACGTCAAGATTTTAACTTAACCCTTTCTACTTTCTGTAAGACTTGCTTAAGTCTCTCATTGCTGTGTGGACAACAAACACTTGGTCCCGCCGGTCGATTGACATCACCTTTGCCAATGTCAACATCCACTGAATGAACAGAAAACAGCTGAACACTCAACTAAGAGCACTTTGGCTCCCAAACACCATCCATGACATTTTGGTCAATACGTGAAAGAGCATAGAGTCAGCAGGGTACCTGGTTCATTCAGAAACACCACAGTACGTAACAGAAATAATCCCCATTTATCTTTAGTTTAACTACTGAGAATTAATTAAATGGATTCAACTTCTGTACATCTTGAGCAGATAAGAATGTGCAAGATAATTATAATAATATGCTTCCCCTGCTTATTCACGAGTAGAAAACCAGCTGTTGGGACTCTCATTCTGACGGCACCCATTCACTGCAGAGCATCCACTGGTAAGCAAATTGATTAAATGCTACATTTCTCCAGATTGGATGATGAAACTCATCTTTATCTTGGATGGCCTGAGGGGTGAGTAAATTTGTGCAATTTTTTTTCTTGGTAAACTATTCCTTTAAGGCCAAGCATACAATACAAGACCTGTGCAAAATAAAACACTCAGTATCTTGTCTTCTGTCAAGTCAGTGCACACACTACATAACTAATCTGTGGGTAAGTATCTGAGAACATAAAGAGGAAACAAGCTTGTTTCTTGAAGCGCGCATTTGGTTCAAGTTCATCAATGCATCAAGCCAATCTTGGAAAAGCCATCTTACCCATCTCTCTTGAGATCTGCACGAATGCTTCCACGCCGCTTTCCCCGTAGTTCCCTTCAGAAGCCAGCGTGGAGACAAAGTTCCAGCCCATCGCCGTTACAATATCCAGCATGGCCTGTGCCTGGTAGGAATCCGGCGGAACGACGCGGGAAAAAAAGTCGTAGCGGGTGTTATCGCTCAGCTCTGGAGCTGTGGATGCATAGCTGATCTGAGGAATCTGCAGAGAAACGAATAAAGATAGAGGAAGTTTAGAAAAAAGGTTCTCTGGTATGACAGTGGAAGAAAGAGTGATGCGTTTCCAGATCCAGTGACCGGCTTGCCTAGACAGCAATTGTATTTCTGCCTAAGATATCTTGTTTTGACCGATTTACATGCAACATTGCATATCTCCTTCATACAAAAACCAATCCTAGAATGCAATGCAACAAGCTCAGTGAAATCCAACATGGCAGATTAGTTAACAGATACAAATTATAAAACACTTATTTCATTTGATCTTGAAAAGTTTTGATGATAGTTGCAGACAGTATACGTTACTTCAACACAATAGCTCGGCAATTCTAAACTATTTTACGTTTTCGTGAATTGGTGTTCACAATTCATATGATCTTATGTTTCTTATGACAATTATGTTTAGGGGTGGGGTTATTATAGATGGGCCTTCATGCTTAAGTTTTTTTTTCCTAAAAATCATAAAATTCAGATCGTACAGATTCATACGAAATCACCACTAGTTAAGTTTTCTCATGAGTTGGGAATTCTGTTTGTGTATATTAGCTTAGCAACATGTGCTAACCAGGGTTATTATTGTTAACTAAAACAAAAAATAATACTAAAACCATAACTTGAAATAAACGTTAACTGAAATTAAATAAAATATTAAAACTAAACTTATTTTATTTCAGCTATAGTTGCCAATGCAACACTTTGTTTTGAACAAAAAAGTAAAAAAAAAAAAAAAGTATAATACTATATAGACATATTTTACAAAGCATAACACATGACATAGACAAACATATATTTATTGTGGTCACTAATTATTGATTAATTCCCACAAATTTAGAAGCTGTTGCACTCATTTCATTCATTTGTTTTATCGTTTTAGTTAAATCATGGACACAAATTAAGAATGCATTATACATTTTTTCCGTTTCATAGTAAATTGTGGTTTAACTAATTAATTCCCTCAGTTTGATTTAATTCAAATGAGGGAAAAATGAATACAACGAGGCCACAATTTTCTAAAATGAGGGAACCAATTGTTAATTCATGGCCACAATTTATATACACTAAAACAATAGCTAAAATCAAAGTCAAAATGAAAAGAAAAAAGAAAAGGTAAATAGTCGGGTCTGCTGCTGAGAATCATGGGTAATTGAGTCTGTGGGAAGTCTGACTGACAGATTCATTGTCTAGAGAAAGAGGACAGGAGGAGGTTAAAGAAGCTCACAGCTGAATTATTCTGAAGGATTCTGTTACAAAACTGTTTTGAAATGCACCACACGTCAAGCTACACAAACGGTGTTAAATCCAAACATCCCCGATGGCGCGGCGGCACACAATCAACGAGACTGCGCTTTCACCGCTTGAAGCTGTAAATAAGAAACATTTAGCCACAAAGCACTTGAGCGGCATCACCTCATGCGTGCGGATAGCTGCGTCGAGTAGATTCATGAGTAACGATGCTGAACAAAACTCTGACATTGAAAAATACATCAAATTTACTCAGTCTCATGCAGTGAGGAGTGCAAATGGAAATCTGACACTGGAAGAATGATAATCAAGAGTTTTTGATGAACGTGACAACTTCCGAAACATGCAAAAAACACAGCTTCAATGCTCTCAGCGTCTTAGGCAGAAACTGTGTTGCTAATAGATTTACATTTATGCATTTAGCAGACACTTTTATCCAAAATGACTTACAATGCATTTAGCCTATACAATTTCTTTTTTTTTTTTTTTTTTTTTTTTTGACCAGTATGGTAAGATGCTAAGCGAACTTTTGCAAAGTTCACTCAATGGGAAAGGTTAACCGCATTGCAAACTTTCATTAAGTAGGCTGTACCAGTAGCGACTTATGAATATTTCATGAAAAAAGGCTACACAAATAAAACAACACCCAAGAGGCCAAGATACATAAAAACGGGAAAAATAGCTCCTCTTTTATTGCATAACACTTTAAAATAAACAAATATTGCTTTCTGATGTGAATATGAAGTTATGATCTCATTTCAAAGCATCTTGGTTTATTGCACAAAGAACACAATGGATTTTGAGTGCTTTATTTAAAAAAACAAAAAGAAGAAGAATTTTTATTCAAATAGTAACATTGGTCAAGTTATATAACAAAAGAAACTGCAACCAAATGTGCAAAAATATATATATATATATATATATATATATTTAGATAAAATACTTTTTAAAATGTCAGTTTTTCCTGCACGACTCATAACATTAACCAGTAAGTTAATTACAAAATAAAATGCAGATAAATGCTCTAAATAAAATAAAATATATTTTTTAAAATGTCTGTTTTTCCTGCATGACTCATAACATTAACCAGTAAGTTAATTACAAAATAAAATGCAGATAAATGCTCTAAATAAAATAAAATATCTTCTATCCTGCGAGTGTCACACCACTAGACCACTAATTATGAAATTGGAAGAGACACCTGCATGTCATGGAGGATATGCCCCCATAACACATGGGTCAATTTGAACACTATCGTCAAAATAAGGCAATAAATCCATTTAACCCAAAGAAAGACCTATTCTGAAATTTGTGTCATAAAATCCCATAATTACACATCTAACGTAATAATGCCAGAGGGCAAAGGATTTAAATTCATCCTCTGAGAACACAAAAGCATAAAAGTGTTTGCTTTTTACAGTTAATAAACTCTCAATCCGCAGTAATCCCCTTTTTCAACATTTCCTCAAGCTATCGCTGTATAATTCAACAAACACTTAAAATATAAAAGAAAAAAAGTTTACCTGTAAACTCAAGTCTCCAGTGCGTTTCATGAACACAGCTTTAAAGCTTGCTGAATGAGGACTGCAGTATTGAGCAGATATTGAGCAGTGGAGTTTATGACACCGGCAGATAAAAACACTACTATAAAGAGCTCAGCGTGAGATGTTCTGGCCAAGAGCTTTAAAAGAACCTCAACACAACAGAGATCTCCGAATGATGTATGAAAACCCAGCTGCACGCCGTCACAAAAACGCATTTGCATTAAGAGAACGGGCCATTGAGGATGTGCAAATGGAGGGACATAACATACCTGAAGGCATGGACGACAGGCTGGAAGATAAGAGTGAAAAACTGGGATGTTTGTGATAGACCTGTAGTATTACAAAACAAGACGTGATGAAGAGATCCTTGAGTATTTAAACTAATAATCTTAATAATTACTGATACTATATAGATTTTTATTTACTTCACTTCTTTTTGTTTTATTACCACAAGTCACAATATGTGTGGAATATTTTTAAAATAAAATAAATTGACAAAGAAAAAAAAAACCTAAATGTAAAAAAGAAGACAAATGGAGAAAAACCAAAACAGGATTTACAATTTAATTTAATTTAATTAAATATTCATATACATTTTAATATAAAACCAACTGGCTTCAAAAATGCCCCTTAAATTAAATATAGTTGAGTTTTTTAATGTATTGGAATGTATTGTTTGTACTTGTTAAAGCACTTTAATCAAATGGTCCTTTTTAAGTTAGTGGTTTCATTGCTATTACACCAAGGTTGAAGATTAATAAGTGATTTTATAATGCTGCTATATATTTCTTATAACTTTGCAGCTAGACATCACTCTGTCTACTTCCATTTCAAGTGCCTTACCGTAACTGCAATAATTTTTATGATAATTGATGTCAATGCTATTGTATGCATGACTTGTATTGAACCCAGAACATTCCTTTAAAAGAGAAACAAAAAAGCAGCGTATATAAATATATAAATAATTTAATCGTTTTCCTTTTATTTGTGAAATTAATCAGTGCATCCACAAACAGCTCTCCCAGAATGCTCTGCAGTAATAGTTTGCATATTCTTTGTGTTTTGGTATAGAGAGGTCAATCAAATGAAGTTATAATGCAGTACTGGATGTCGCAGGTATAATATCTGATCATACAATTCCTACAAACACGTGTGTGTGCATGCATTTGAACAGTGTTTGTGTGTGTGTGTATGAAGATAATGGAGCTGCCTGGCTGAATAGCTGATAGATGGTTCTCCAGAACTGCTAATTAACCCTTGCTCAGACCTTTATTGTCCGACACAAGGCAGACATGGACCTTAACAAAGGGTGCAAATGCAAGCATGGCCTCATACACACACGCTTCACATAATTACAGCAGATTGATTAATGCGTCTTGTATGCTGAGATTACACTGATCTGATGGCACACACTGATTCTCAAGCCAGTTTGTGTTGTATGAGTAGATGGGGAGTATTATAAATGTGTGAGTCCAAATATAAATGCAATAGCACAAAAACAACAGGCTAAAATTTCAATGCTACCAGTCTCAAAAGGGAGAAAAGACTATGTATTATTATTACAAGTCTAAACAATCCCTAATCACTGGTGCATAAAACTATTACATTTTTTTTTAAGACAGATTTTTAATACAATCAATCAAGCAAGCAAGGAGCAAAATATATATATATATATTTTTTTTTTAACCAAATATTTATTATTGTATGTCCTGGCACATATCATGAAGTAAAAAATATAATGAAAAAAGTTATGAATATAATACAGAGGGAAAAAATCCAATGAAAATGCAAAAAGACGACATTAAAAATTCATATTAAATACATTTTACAAAGTATATGTATGCTTAAATGTATTGACAAACAGCATTATGTATACTATTATTAATTTAAATTAATTTTTAATCCAATTATGCATTCAGTATAATATATACTAATACCTACATTTATGCATACACACACACACATAAATATATATATATATATATATATATATATATATATATATATACACTGTATATACACACACACACACACACAGACAGCAGTAAACCTCCAAAATGTCCCATTTTATACAAATATCTTACATTCATGAAACAAGATCTTAATGTTAGCGAAACATGTTACCGTTTTACTGTTTGTTCGACGATTTTTATGATAAATTCCCTGAAAACATGTCTTATATAACTAGCCTAATATATAAACTGTGAGAATATATTGTTATTGACATTTCTACAATTTTCACTCTGGTTGGAAACACCAACGGATTGGAAATCTATGAGTCTACAATGATGAAGAGCAGGATGTTTTGTGTCGCTGTTATCTAATGGTTTCCTAAAGGGTAAAATCTGAATGCATTCTAAGACAACCGATGCTTGATCTGTTCACAATAACACAACTCAATGAAGTATCGACTGTGTTCTGCCGCTCTAATAATGCCACTGCATCAATCACAGCAGAACAATCAAGAAACTCTCTTCATTTATTCCCTTCAGCCTCTTCTGAAGTCTATCACATCCAGACTTGAGATGCATGCAGTAGTTCAGATTAAATGCTTTATGGGTTTTCAGGATGATGCTCTATGAACTCATTCTCTGAGTTCAGCATTCAAATTAAGGGTGATGGTAGATTGAAGGGTGAGAAAGCGGATGTCAAACTCGATGGGCATCACAGATGTCCGGAGGCATTTTATATACTCATCCTAAACGTAAAGACAATGCACTGCTTTACTTTCAGCATCAGTGGTCAGACTCAGAGAGATGACTGGACTGAGCCTTGAAATAGTTCATTTGAGAGAATAGCTGATTTAAACTGGGATTCTGAACAGTTTACAGTAGTTTAGTTTAGTTGGGCCATGTATTTTCGTATCACACGAAACAGGCATTGTGTAAAAGTCACAATTACCTGAGGATGTAACCATAGCAACAGCAGGCTGATTAAGATCAGATCAGATAATTAAGACAATACTGAACAGTACATTGACAAAACAACACGACCCGCTGGCATTATTAATCAATCTATTATAGATTTAAATAAACAAACATCAACCGAAACAGGTCAAAATGATCCACGAAGAATTCCTAAAAATTACTGGATAATTTGCTCAGTGGTTCAAATGAGTTTCAAGGTAAAAAAAATAAATAAAATAAAATAAAATATTATATATATATATATATATATATATATATATATATATATATATATATATATATATATATATATATATATATATATATATATATATTTATTTATTTATTTATTATTATTATTATTATTATTATTAAATTTCAAAATAAAATAAAATAAATTCTGGGAAGCACAAGACAAACCTCAACTGACAACAGGCCCGACATTATCCATAATAAAACCTTAAAAGCAGTTAAACCCCCTGGAAAGACATAGTATTAGCACAGCGGTTCTACACAACAAACATGTTTGATGTTTTTAGGCTTTTTATGTGGGGAAGCAGGTCATGAGTCCTTTCAGTCCAAATAAAATCATCATCTGCAGACACAGCACATTTAGCTGTAAGCATCTGTCGTTGTGCTAAAACAATAGATTGGATCAATTGCTCAGCACTGCATCATTACAAACACATTATCTCACATTTAGTGACAGAAGCAAAGCAACGACACAAAGGACGGGATGCTCGGCGAGAACCACAGCTAAAATCACTGCCAAAAGAGTCTAGAAAATTCCATCGATGCCACGCAGTGACCACATTAAAGCGAAAAGGACCCAGACAACCCAAACCCTGAATGTCACCCAGCAACTGGCCATTTCACCCGCAATGAGGCGGATCGCTTACATTGTGCACTAGTGATAATGGCAGCAGCGGGGTGTAATTGCAGGGCACGATGCCCTCTCTGCTCGACGGGGGCTTCGACGGGACATGCTGCATCGGCAGGTGGCTGCGCACTGGCTTCCAGATTCACAGCGGTGGACAGTTTAATCCGTCATCTGGACGGCCTGTCGGATCGGACGGCTGGACTGACAGAGCTGCGGGTAGCGGAGGAGACAGATTAGCTGACGGGGTTTAACTGCCTGTTGAGATCGCTCAAGACGGCCAGCTCCATCACCTTACATCACCGCTTCACGTATGAAGAGATGTTTGCTTTAGGCTCAAGACTAATGCAGAACTGCTATCATACAGGAACAGGTAACCTCTGACCTGAACTACTCAGGTGGCTCCGACTATTAAATGTTATTATGGGTTCTTTATTTGCCCAAGAAAAGGAACAGGATTCAAAAAAAGATCTAAAATCTTTGCTCAGTGAGAGAAATATTGATTACATCATACTGAATTCTGGCGTTTTATCATTAGAAATAAAAAAAAAATTAAACTGAGAAAGCAACTCAATCAAATCCATTACTAATCGTTTTACCTGTTTGTTCTGTTGTTTTCCTTCCACTATGATGTCACTTCCTGTAAGATGATGCCATTAAGGAACCAGCTTTGGTCAGTTAAAGGGATATATTTCAAATATAAATCCAAATAGAACAATACCCAGCACCCTTCTTTTTTTCTTTTTTCTTTTTTATTGGGGGGTGGTATATTATTTTAAACATTAAAATATTTCCAAGTTTTGACTTGTATGCAAAATAATTCAATGTAAATAATAATACTGTAATAATAATAATACAAATAATTTTAAGCTTTCAGAATGGTAGGTTATGTATATTAAGGAGGAAATGAAGGGGACATGAAAATGTGCTACTTAGTAAGAATATAAACTTGGACTATCCAAGCAGACCTGGGAGATTAGCATGCTAAGCCTCTGTGATCACAATGTCTCTGCAGCGTCTCACCGGGTCTGGGACCAGCTGAGAATCGGATGAGCTCACAGCTCGCTCTGTTCCCACTCACACAGGAGAGCCGCATATCACACCTCGTCTGAATGTCTGAACGCATGCCTGTGGAGCGTCCAAACTCCATTCACTGACCGTCTGATGCATACAGAACACAAAAATGGCGAGAAATAGACTTCCTGCTTGGTTGTTCATGCATGTATGTATACGTGTGTGTGTGTGTGTGTGTGTGTGTGTGTGTGTGTGTGTGTGTGTGTGTGTGTGTGTGTGTGTGTGTGTGTGCGTATATATACACACACACACACACACACACACACTCACGCATATAGATGCATTTACTGTATGATGAAAATAATTTAACAATTATTGTGCTCATTTAAAACACATTAAGATTTCATAAGATGCAAAGCCCAACATATTCATGCAGTAACTTTCGAAACAGCCCTCCATTTATCTCTGTCAAACGCATGTGCTTCATTAGTGACCTCATGGGAAGCATATCTTTTTTTATTTTTAGCAGCTTTCCCTTTAAAGCTGCCAGTATCTGGCAAATTCAGACCCCTTTGTCATGTTTTCCATGTAAACCCTTAGGCGGCATCACTTATAACTAGTACTATTAGTATGCTGCAGGCCAAACGCATCATAATCCCCAGCTGCAACGTAAGTGATGTCAGCAAACTCTCCCACAGCTGTTCCAATTAAAAACATCAGTCCAATGCCTCTTTGAACAATCTGTGCTTCCATTACTCTCTAGAGTGCTCCCTCTGCATTAGCCTCCATGCTAATTTCTTCCTGGTTTCCACAATAAGGGCAAATTTGACAAACATCAGGCGCGCTTTTGATGGCGGGAGGATTTGGTGACTGAGTCAGAGCCGCTCTCTCTGAATATCAATGCGTCTGGCAGGCCTCCATCACACTGTTGACTGAAAATGAGAGGGAGAGCGCGAGCGCTAATGCACTAGCTGAATTGCTATGCAGCTCAATGCTCCGGCGTTGAAGGGTTGATTAGCGCTAAAGGCAGAGAGCTCAGGGTCTCTGGTTTGAAGAGTATCATTTACCTTCAGCCTTGACTCAACTTCAGAAATAAGTGATGGCAGCACACTAGTACACTGCTGCTAATTTAAATAATATTGATGTAAAGTCCTTAAAACTGCTCTCTGACTTTCACAACCTCTTGAATATTGATCCAGACCTTCTTGAAAAGATGTCACTTTGTTGATACCTGGCTAATTTCTATCATTTCTCTCTCTAATGGTGGTCTAACTCGGAAAGGTCAGATCTCTAACCTTCATAGAGATTTATCTGGAGTTGGTCCCCTTTTGTAGCTATTAGCTTCTACTCTTCTGGGGGGCTTTTTTGCCCATTTATCCACTCGTGTTGGACAAGAAGGTCTGGTGCACTTTCCTTTCCAATTCATCCCCAAGATGGTATTGATGTCAGGGGTCTATTCAGGCTGGGCAATTTCTTCCACACCAAAGTCATCCAACCATGTCAACATTGGCAGTATAGTATTGTCCAAAATGTGTTGGTATGCTGAAGCAGGTCTTATGAAGCATCACAATAGAAACCGAACATTATTTGCAACATTATTTCCTGTAATCCAGAGCCTCAGGTGAGGCTGAAGGAAAGGGAAAACATTCTTTATATTGCCTCTTATAGTAAAGAACTTAATTTTTGTGTGTGTGTATATATATATATATATATATGTATATATGGATGGGGGACAGCATTAAGCACCACTTCTGTAGAATGACCCATATATATAAAGTAACCACAGGTGAATATAACATGTCGTACGCACCACAAATTTGCCATAAAACTAAGAGGAATGATGTTACGATTTTATTATATTCAATGACACTATGACATTCTTCATTGTAGTCTCTCATTCACAGTAAAAACATGAGACTGAATTCAACCTCTCTTATCTCCTGCAGGGAAAAAAAGCCTTTAGAGATTCATTCCAGCGGCTGTAATTGAAAAGATTAAGTAACATACTGGAGTTCAGTGGCGGTGCCGCGCACTGAGCGCAAACCTGATTGAATTTTTAAGTTATCAGGGGGCATTTGATTTGCATTGAGTGTCCGCGCTGGTGCCACTTTCAGCAGAATATGGAAAATTACACTTAACATGCTACATTAAGGGTGGAATGGATTTTATAAATCAAAGCACCAAGGAAGAATTGCAATTAATTCAAATGCATGTGACATTTATGAAAATGGTAGGGTGTTACTGTTCCATTCAAGCTGAGCTTGATAGGACATTTACAGGATGTATAAACTGAAAAAATGGCTTTGAAAGAATGTTCACTCTCTAGTTATTTGTGAAATTTACTAGCAATTTCTAAGAAATGGCAAGTAACACTAAATGAGGTGTGAAATTTTGGAATACTTACAATGTAAGTGAATGAGGTTAATTTACGCAGCATTTAAAAGCAGAAATGTGAAGTGTATAGTTTATGAAAGCACCTATATACATTTTTTCTCAAGTATTTTTTTTTTTATAAATAATAATTATAATAAAAAAATTATAATTATTATGTAATTGTCTCACTTATAATTGCAACTTTTAGTGTTACTTTGTGGCTTTCACTCTTAGAAATCGAAAGGAAAATATTATGGGACCTATTATTTTTATTTTATTTTATTTTTTTCAGATTTTTAACAATACAGATGAAAATATAATAGAGGTTTTGGCTATTTTGATCAAATAAAATAAAGTGAAATAAAAGTCAAAGTTTTTTGTTATTTTAAACTTCACAACCTTACAACTATCTTTATGGGACAAGTTTTTAACAAACTATTTTAAGAAAACTTTCAGGTTTTCTTAATATTTAGTATTCCAATGATTCTAGTAAGAAACCAACCCGCAGCCACCCAAAACTGCTCACATTTGTTTTCCAAAATCTAGTTTCCTACTAAAGCTGCAGACAGCCAACATATTGCCAAAATGACAGGAAGTCTCAAACAGGAACAGGACACGGATCACATCTTGAAGGTTTTGAAAGAGGTTTTGAAAGTCTCATCACATCAATCCTAGTCTAAGAACACGAGGAGAGGTTCACGGACGCCAGTCCACTCTCAATAATAATAGCACTCCAACTAAACAGTCAAGAAAACAACAATTCAGGTTCTCTCAGTCGAGGAGGGATCTCACGGTTCCTGTACATCTGCAACATCGGCTTTCTGCTGTCAAGAGTGGGCCGACTGCTGTGAATCCCACCCGTGGTGGAGTGGGTCAATACTCGAGTGCTGCAGTGTTTTTAACACCACCAAACACGCAATAATTTAAGCAAACCATGGTTAGAAGATCAAGTCTGCAGCATTATGTAAGTTTCTCATAAACACTGCGATAATATCAAGTTGACTTCATTTCCGGCTCCGCTTGCATGCAGAAGTCTTGGCGCATCAACCTGATGCACTCATGTATTTTTCATTAAAATCACAATTGGCAGCACGCTGAGATGCCACCTAATTGCTCTCATATCATCTCTGATTGTAACCTGATCTTTTTGTTGCGGCGCGCTGTGGCAGATGCATTCACATCTGAAAGGCGAACGCAGAAGTCTGCGATATGAAAGCGTAGCCACAGGCGTGCTGCTTTACATGTGAACACCACATCTCCCTGAGCACAACTGGTTCAGAAAAGCCGACGATGGGAACTCGACACATTACAACCACCAGCCGCGGCTCCGGGTGACTCCATCAGACGACTGACAGGGAGCTGATGGAAGCAGGTGCGGCGGTGGCCTGTGAAAGCACTCCACCGGGCACTGAGCCGAATAAAATCAGGCAATCAAAAACCCATCCCTGCCAGAACAAAGACTTCATTTTTCATGTGCAACAAGTAGACCTGAGCTTTGATAACACACGAGTGACTGGAACTAGTGAAGACTTGGGGGCATTTACACATCAACAAGGTACTTTAAACTGAAACAGTTTTTAAAAACTTGTATCATATTTGTGTGGTAATGTACCCTAAATGCAATTTAAATCAATATTCTTGGTTCAGAACAAGTTAACTTCTAGCATTGATAGCAAAATGTTGGTTTATCCTCTAGGTAACTGTCACAATGACTTTTCTTCACCTTTAATATTTTACTTGGAAATGGAAATGGAAAACTTTTCAGATTCTTTTTAACAAGAGAAAAACTTTTTTTTTTATCAGTGTTATAGTCAAACTCTTAGCTACTGTAGATGTGAATAGAGCCCTTTTTTGAAGCATTTAAAAGCAGAAATGTAAGGCTTTTATAAAAGGCCCTACATTTGTTTTTCTAAGATGTGCATTATTTAAGAGTAAAGCTTTTTAGAGTTTTTTTTTTTTTATGGTTTTAGAGTTGAATATAAATTTAGTTAGAAATTATATTTAAATGAAGTTCATGTCTTGTGGCTGTACTATTGAAACTGTGAGTGCCTAAAACTTCAGCATTTAAGGATTGGTCCAGTTCATATCCACTGTACTGTAACTTGTTTTAAAAGGAGAGATGAATGGATTCATTTTTGTAGTAATCAAAATGATGTAAAAGACCAGAAGAGATCTCAACAATGTTGTCAGAGGTCATAGGCACTATATTTGTACTTACTTTAGGAAGTGTGAATCTTCTTGATGTTTCATGACTTGAAGCCAAGCACCTGACATTAATCATGAATATAAGTGTAGCTGACATAACATACAGTATATATGTTTTTCAGCAGCAAGATTTCAGATTAAAATGAATAGGGAGTGTTTATGCATCATTTTAATCATCTTTTTACTCTTGCAGTGTGACAACTGCATGTTGTTCCTCATTAATATGAGATGAAAACTGGCATCTAATGCTGCTGTAACTGCTTAACGTGTCATGTCAAACACTCGAGCACTCAGTGTGAGTCTCTCTGAAACCTCTGTGACTGCCGATAAGCTGCTCACTGAAACACAGAGTGACCTTTTGCGGCTGTTTTGAAGCTGAAATTAATAATAAATGTTACAGACAATAATGCTTTGGTCAGGTATTAAGTATTTATGTTTACGGGGAGCCCCCGTGGTCTACATTTAAAGAGCTTGCGGTCGATTTTCATCAGGAGAATGCTTTCCCTATGCTGGACTGTAAAACTATGTTGTGTCAAGTGTATCTTTTGACAATTGGCAGGGTATTAGTGCAATTAGTATTTATTAATATTTTTTCATATTTAATAGTTACAGTTAACACTAACAACTTTTCAACTCATTTGATTATAAATAAAGAAGTTTTATTTTTATATTTGCAGTTTTTATTTTAAATGTGGTTCATTCAGTAATGTAGAAATGCAACATGTTAATATGAACATTTTACATATGTTAATATATCAATCAAATTTTGATTTATTGGACAAAATAACCTTTTATATTACTTTAAAAAAGTTTACTCAAGTAAGCAGTGCTCTATTTCATTCCGAACATAACCTGTGACCTTAGACTCTCATTAAAAAGAAGACACACATCTTAGCTCACCGAAGCCCTAAACTCCGGCCTTTGTGCAGAATTTCATCCATTTAATTCGATATATGAGATCTTTTTCTCTCAGAACAGTACAAAGTGTTACTCAGCGAAATGCTCAGGGACTCAAATACCTGTCTGGCTTCACTGCGTTCTGGAGTTCAAGACCTCCAAATGTCACCGTCCGTATTAAATGTCCTTCCTTGCTCAGATCGGCTACTTGGACTCTTTTTGCAGTGCTAATGGCTGTCTACATTAAGCGGCATTATTTGATGAAAATAAACTCTACTTTACTTAAAGGACCAAAAAACATTCTTATCAAAATAACTTAAGGTTACTTTTCAAAGAGACATAAAGAAATCATGGACAAAACTTTGTCTACAATGGTAGACAAAACAGTATGCAAAAAAAAATAACAAATATAGTATGCAAAACATTATGCAACAACAAAGATTTCAAACATTATTATGCTACAGTATACTAATATCACAACATTCACCTCACCAATGGATCCTCTGAATGGGTGCCGTCAGAATGAGAGTCCAAACTGCTGATAAAAACATCACAGCTGTATTTTTGTAAGAAACAAATCCATCATAAAGAGAGTTTTAACTTTAAATCGTCGCTTCTGGCCAAAAGTAGAGTACATGATATTGCTTTATTCAGTAACAAAGTCACCTGGTATGAATCAGGAGAAAAATCTGCACAGATCAACAAGTCCGAAACGGCTCTAAACAAAGATGTCTTTGATGTGAGAGACAACAGGAGAAGGACTTTTTTCACTGGAGGAAGTGTTATAATGGATTATGGACTCGTATTTAGACCAGAAGCGATGGTTTCAAGTTAATAAGGTCTTAAAAACTGGCTATTAGACACTTTTTCTCTTCTCAAGATGTCAACTGATGGGCTAGAAAGATGTTTGGTTACCCATTTACTGCAGAGGATCCATTGGTGAGCAAGTGATGGAATGATACATTTCTCCACATCTGATGAAGAATCAAACTCATCTTCATTTTGGATAAAAGTACATATAGAATTAGCAAACACCAATGAGACTGTATAAATGAATACAAACTAGCCACCAATTTGCCAAGACGTAAAATAGTTACATATTGCCATGAGACTGCGTTGGCTATTTACAGACAATGTAGAGAAAAGTTCAAACACAGGTGTTGACTCAAGTTTTAGCCCCTTTTCACTCAACTGCTACATTTCACACTTTTACAGTCGAGCAAGTACATCATCCAGTGTACTACGCTACAGTGTGAACACATTAGCAAGCACTATTTATACCACAACATAGCGTGAAATAAAGTGAAATGGGACACAGCCGAAGAGAGAAGAACTATTACAGGAGAAAATTAACACAACTTAATGCTTCTCCCCTAAATAAGACCCGGCCCGGATCACAGTGGCATTTGGGTGACATTTAGCAGTGCAGCCTGAGGGGATCGAGAGCATGTCCTGCTAATTTAGTAATTAACCGGCTTCATTTCCTAACTTCAAACAGAAGCAGAAAGCATGCAAATACCTGCGGATGACAGCAGAGGCCAAGAGAGTGTGTTCATATTTCCACTCTCCTCCTACTGGATCTGTTAATTACGATGCATGCTTTTAATAATTAATGGTGGTGATGAATTAATTGATACATTTCATGTGAACTCTAGAGTCTTGCTTGTTCTGCAAGTTAGATAATGATCCGTCACAGCGCTCTGACTTTTGTTTGAGAGTTTGATGAAGAGATGACGGGCCGTTAACACAATAAACCCCTTTTACTCCCAAGACCATTAGCAAGAGACTGAGTGAAACGGAGCGAGAGAACAATAATAAAGTGTGTAAAAGACAAGTATAGTGTGTGAAGCAGCTGCTCTGTTTCAGTCTGCTCATGTCTGATGTTTCAACAGTGAAAAACTAGACCACATAAAACTCCCAAAGCTATCCATTCTCACACTGGAAATGTGATTCCAGTGATGTTTGCTGTGTACAGAAGCTCTCAACGATTGATTGTAACCTCATTTAAGAAAAGTTTTTGAAAGAATACGGAATACGGAAGAACAACAGTTGTTTTTAATGACAGTACATGTATGAAGAACATTTGTTCGTTTGATTTCCGTTTACTCACACACTCAATATTTAGTATGCACACACATTATGCTGCATATACACGATTAAAAAAGTCAGAAAAGCTTCAATCTAATACTTAAACACATAACATGCAGAGAGGTTTCGGACTCCTGTTAATCCATTAGACTGATGCTGGAGATATACCACAGCAAAACATCTTCCCACAAGCCTGCCACCCTGAACCGCGGTAAATGAGCGGTAAAGGCAGTAGGCAGCAGCCGTCGCAGACACCTGGCAGTGAGTGTCAGAGCGGTGAAACTCCAGTGACCCGCAGGTGACAGGAACACAAGCCTCGGAGTTTGCTCATTTGGACAGAATGAGCCCACGCTGAAGCCGTGTTGTTCACTGCCTGTTTGTGAGATGCGCTTGTCTCTCAGAAACTCACTAAGATTACATATGAAATCAACTCTTACTCTAGAACACCACCAGTGCTCATATTGAGCTTCAGTGATTTAAACAAACTCTAAATATTAAACCACGAAGTATAACTTCAGAGAATTGTTTTTTAAAGTGATCAGTCTCATAATTTTCACTTGATGGACTCCATCCAGTATCTATTTATCCATAAATCTATAATTTCTCCATCTATCCATCTAATTGTCTTTCCACATGTCAATTTATCAATCCATCCATTTATTTCCATCCATCCATCCACTCTCCAATGATGAATTCACTAGACCAAAAATCTAATATTTTGATCAACTTAATGCATCCTTGCTGAATAACAGTATTCATTTCTTCTTAATAGAAATCTTACTGTCCCCAAGCTTTTTGAACAGCAGTGTGTGTACTAAAAACTTTAACACCACCAACAAATGTTTCTTTATAGAGCACATTTAAACACAACCGAGGTTGGCCAAAGTGCTTTACAAAGAATAAAACACACATAAAATAAAAGAGTAACAAGGAAATCAAAAAAGAAGAAAAAGGAGCATAATAAGTGGTGTTATAAGCCAGGGTGAAAAAAAAAGTCTTTAGATAGGATTTTAAAATATTAATAGATGGGGTATAATATATAAAGGGAGGAAGGCTATTCCAAAGCTTCGCTCCAGCATTAGAAATTAAGAAATTAATGATAAATATAATATGCATTTTACTAATATAAGTTCAATCACTTCATCTGGTTTCTCTGTCGATGCAGATGGTAAAGATATGGCCATCCCTTCAAGTTCTATAAGAAATGCTTTTAATGTTATACCTATTTCCCGTCTCAGGTTCCTATAGCCTTGATAAGTCTTGATTATAAAAAGTCTGCTGGCCCTGATCAAATAGAGTCTTACTTTTTAAAAATAACTGCAGACTTAATAGCGAGACCTATTGCTTCTATTTTTAATTTAAGTTTAAACAGTGGTATGATACCAAGTTCTTGGAAGTCAGTAATTATTCGACCATTACTGAAGGTTGGAAAATCCACTGTATTTGATAATTATCGACCTATGTCTGAATCTATGGTAAATGAACAGTTAAAGTACTATTTGTCAGCTTAAAATATGTTATATCAAACTCAATCAGGTTTTAGACAAGGACATAGAACTATAACTGCTGCAATGTCAGTCTCTAATGATATAATAACTGCATTGGATGGTAAAAAATCATGTGCTGCACTTTATATTGGTTTATCGAAAGCGTTTGATCCTGTGAATCATAATATTTTTGTTGAAGTGATTATTTGACTGGAAGGACTCAGTGTGTGTCCATAGATAATTATGATTCTGCTCCTTTAATAGTGAAGACAGGTGTTGCTCAAAGATCAGTTAAAGGTCCCGTTCTTCGTGATTCCATGTTTTAAACTTTAGTTAGTGTGTAATGTTGTTGTTGTTAGAGTATAAATAATATCTGTCAAATTCTAAAGCTCAAAGTTCAATGCCAAGCGAGATATTTTATTTAATAGAATTCGCCTACAAAAAACGACCCGTTTGGACTACATCCCTCTAGTTCCTGCAGTAATGAAGTCATTAAAACAGTTTTTTGACTAACCTCCGCCCACATCAATACACAAAAAGGGGGCGTGGTCTTGTCGCGATCCGACGGAGAAGAGGAAGAGTTGCGTTTGTGTTTGACGCCATGTCGTTGAAACGCTGTTATTTTCATCTCGGAGTCCAATCATCTTTGTTTGGGCTTCCCAGGGACGCTCTACTTGGAGATGAATGGTTACAATTTATGTTTATATCAGTTCGCGCAAATTATAACCCACATGTAAAACTATGTGCAGCACATTTTGCTGAGGACAGCTTCCTCAATCTCAATCAGTCTAATGACGGATTCGCACAAAGATTATTCTTGAAAGATGGAGCAGTTCCCTCTTTGTCTGGAGAAGGTGTTGTTTATGGATCATAAACAATAAATTGTAACCATTCATAAGTGTATTTTATTATTTAAGTTGGTGCGTTAACAGTTTCTGTAACTTATTACTCGTACTTGTTTAGCTTTGTTAACTAGATGTTAGGGCTGTGCAAAAAAATCTAATGCGATTTTCATGCGCATCTCGTCAGTGATTATAAGTACATCTCCAGCAGTTTTCAAAACAAATCCTGCCCACTCAAGAAATTGCTTGAAAGCCATAGCCTAAGTTAGTTTAGGAAATAACAATGGCTGAAGTGAAAATGTATTATTACGCTTTAAGAACGAGTGGCTAACAGATCTGTGTGTGATGAGTCTCTGGGGTGTTATTGAGAAGTGAAGTGTAAAGAGGGCACCCTCCAGGACACTCTTGACTTCCATTCGACCTCAGATTTTTCAGGCCAATTCACAGTCAGCACGTCACAATCGATAAGCTTTAATCGGCTGAATTACAACGCCGCGGATGCTGGAGGAATGGAAAACCCTGGATGAAGAGCCCTAGAGTCACGACAGAACAAAAGTTACTCTATGCCCAGCCGATCTGACACATAATGTGAATCAAAACAGAAAGTCCACGGGTGCAAACCAGATGAATGGAGTGGGTGTGGATGGAGGAGGAAGGCGTCACCGACAGAAAACTTTGAGCTCAAGAAAAGCAGTAGCCAGAAGGTACTAAAAACCGTATTTAGGTCTGAAGCACAAAGCTGTCAGAGTCAATTAATTCAGCTCGTGTGGAGAATCCACAACACTTTCTCTCTAACACAAGAACACCGACGCACACGGCTCTCTGGGGAGTAACTAAAACACCTTTTAGAATACAAAACAACCTGAGCAGATACATAACACAATCCACTGTTTCTGCGCTTGATTTCTTGCGATACATTACAGATGTGCTGCTAAATGGAGACGTTGCTTTCAAAGCGAAACCCCAGACCTGCTAGTGGTTGTAAAAGCCCAGGGTTTTGGTTTCAGATCTACATATTCTGCCACACTTCTATCAATATGTGAAGTCTGCGATTATGAAATCGGAAGAAGACGCAATCTGACAGATGCAATCTTTTACATTCCTGCAAAGACGGTCTTTGATTCGCAAGCTGATATTTGTAGTTTCGTAAAACTCATGTTTCACACACTATGTAAAGGTTTTTGTATATAAGAAGGGCCACATGAAATTTAGTCATTCACACAAACGATTTGAACAGACAGCACATTTTACCACCTAAACCCGTTTGAAGGAATTCCACAGATGGTTAAAAATCTGCTTTTTTATTGATTGATTGATTGATCAGTTTTTGTTTATGCTCACAGCTCCATTTAATTAATCAAAACATGGTAAAAACTTTGATATTGTGTAATATTACAAATTAAAAAATTCCATTAATACATTTTGAAAAGTTAGATTTATTATAATTTTTCTGTAACATAAAAGTGGTCAAAACTTTGATTAATCACCTTAATTAACTCTTTAATTAATTCATTCATAAAATTTAATTAGCTTACAATAATTAAAACTGAACACAAAAAAAAATATTTGATTTGAGAACACGTTGGATTGTGTTTATTTTTTAATTCAAATTAGATTTATGATAATAGTATTTCTATTACATTTACTATTACATTTAGTCATTAAGCAGACACTTTTATCCATAGCGACTAACAAATGAGGACAATGGAAGCAATCAAAATCAACAAAAGAGCAATGATATGCAAAGCTGGTCATAGGTTGTTTTTTGTTTTTTTTTAAGAAAGCAAACAGTAATGAGTTTTATGTATATATATTAGAATAGAATTAGACTAGAGAGTGCTAGAGTTAGAGGGTAAAATAAAGATGTAAGAGATGAGTTTTTAGCCGATTCTTAAAGATAGCTAAGGACTCAGGATGGCTGCTGGGATTGAGTTGTGGTCATTTCACCAGGAGGGAACATTTAGTTTAAAAGTCAGTGAAAGTGATTTTGTGCCTCTTTGGGATAAAGTACCATTCACTTGCAGGACGCGAGCTTCTAGAGGGCATATAAGTCTGAAGTAATGAATTTAGGTAAAGGGATGTGGAGTCAGTGGTCATTTTGTAGGCAAACTTTAATGCCTTGAATTTTTATGCGAGTAGCTTTTGGGAGCAAAGTGAAACTTGATAAACAGAGGTGTGACATGCATTATTTTTGGCTAATTAAAAATGAATCTTGCTGCCATGTTCTGGATTTATTATAAAGGATTGATAGAACTGGCTGGAAGACCTGCCTAGAGAGCATTGCAATAGTCCAGCCTGGACAGAACAAGAGCTTGAATGAGCCAGCAAGAAATGTCTCTTAGACAAGCTGAGATGTGAGCAGCTATCGTTGGATCATCAGGATGAAATGAGAGGTAGAGTTGAGTGTCATCAGCATAACAGTGATAAGAAAAGCCATGTTTCTGAATGACAGAACCTAATGATGCCATGTAGGCAGAGAAGAGAAGTGGTCCAAGAACTGAGCCCTGTGGCACCCCAGTAGTTAGATTTTGCGACTTGGACACCTCACCTCTCCAAAATACCTTGAAGGACCTATCAGAGAGGTAATACTCAAACCACTGGAGTGTGGTTCCCGAGATATTCTTTGCCAATATGGTTGCACTGTATTTTATGTATAATCATTACTATTTTTTAACTGTTTTAAATTAATTTCTAAATCATTAGTTTGTAAGTTCCCTGTTTTATTGTTGTGTTTTTTATGATTTTTTTACTTATTTTTATGCAAAGCACTTTGAATTACCATTGTGTACGAAATGTACTATATAAATAAACTTGCATTGCTTTGCCTTTGCCTTTGTCGATCCCGTGGTTAACCATGTCAAAAGTAGCAGACAGATTCAGCAAGATAGATATTAATTAGTATTTATTATTATTATTCGATGATGTAGTATACTTTTATGTATTTTCATAATTAAATGCCAATTTCCCCAATTTTTGTGCAAAATTATTTTAAAAAGTAGGACTATTTAGAAATTGAAGTGCTAATACAACAGATTTTCTGTTTAGATTCAATAGAAAATGTTGGGGACGGGGGACGGGGGAT
Source organism: Carassius auratus (assembly GCF_003368295.1). NCBI lineage: Eukaryota > Metazoa > Chordata > Actinopteri > Cypriniformes > Cyprinidae > Carassius > Carassius auratus. Next base: position 27,140,129 of record NC_039246.1, on the reverse strand, counting down.
GGGGGATTGGATGGTGGTTATTTACATTAAAAAATGCAAATTCCACAAAATTATAAACTAAAATTATCAAATGCATAAGAAAGAGCACACAGATTTAATATGGGGAACTATACAAAATGTTATGTTCATAAACAAATGTCTTTTCCACAATTTCCCTAAAATGATCTAAAGAATGTGCCAAATTATCTGTCCTTATAAGGGTATAAAATGCTGTAAAGTACAAAAAAAAAAAAAAAAAAACACTTTAAAAGAAAGAAAAGTAGTTGCATCAGGCTAACATTATAAATCAAAAGGTTTTTATGAAAGCTTTGATGGGCAGTGACTCACCACTGGCAAGCATAGTGTGATTTGTATTCTGTGTGTGTTTTATGCATTTTAGGTCTCGTTTTATTGGTTTGTTTTGCTCAGCCTAGCATGACGTTTCTTCTTAAATGGACCTGGTAGCGGGTTTAAAGCACAATGAAGTCAGGAGGAGTCATCTGCATCTGAATCTGAATGTTTCTTTCTGGCTGAGTCAAGCACAGACGTTTACTGTGGAGAGTGAATCAAGGCAGAAATGCAGGATGCTTCCATGCTGTGTGTGTGCAGGCGGAGCAGGAAGACGTCCAGCTGGTGTCTGCTCAGCTCTGGACTCACTGTTCACCTGTGGAGCGCTTGCTCTCCAGGATAGGTCGTCTACACACTAAACACTGGAGCAAGGCTCTGACACTGAGCCGCAAATGTTGCTTGCTAATAACTCCTTCCTGTGGAACACAGCTGGGTATCTGAAGGTTCAGAAAGCAGCATTCAAATCTCAAGATGCTTGTTGTCTTACTGGAGACACTTGTACACTAGAAAGTATGATGTTTTACTTTTATAATTTTAACTAGACAGAAACATTCAATTCAAATTTAAATCAAAATTGACACTTTTACTGGTCTTCTGGTCTTATGAACGATTCATCAGCACACATTATTCTACAACGAAAATCTGTCATGGTAATCTTTCACTGAAATGTAATAACCTGTGCTGCTGTTATTCAGAGAATACTTTTCACAATCTAATCGATTCTGATGGAAGTTATTTTTAATCTTGTTTAACAACATCCTGTTTTATGTCACATTACACGATGAAAATTGGTTACAAACACTTTTGCACTTTTACTATTATGAATTAATGAATTAATATTATTATTATTATATTAAATCATAATTATTATTAATAATAATAATCATAATTCATTAATTAACCAATTCCTTATATAAAAACAACAATAATAACATTAAGAATAAAAAGATTGGATAATTGGTAAGAATTGTTATTGTAATTATTATTAATTATAATATAAATATTTTTATAAGTAGTATTAGAAGTATATATTTATAATATGAATTATTTTTACAATTATAATAACTATTTACCTAATTAGGAATAATTGGACATATTATATAACTAATTACACCAACAAGAGCCACAATAGCTTATTTTCCAAGAGCAATGTATGGACAGCCAATACTTAAAAATTACTAACACTAATGTACCTTGCTTTTAGTGTTTGCTAGTAACACTGAATAAAACAAAATCTAATTTTATGATTTTAAAGCTTATTTTCTTATAATTAAGTAAGTTTAGAAAACAGATACATTACAAAAGCCAATATTGAAAAACATTAAATTCGCAGCAATATCACTGCTAGGACCAATATTTACTCCAAAAAAAAAAACAACAACAAAAAACACTAGAAGTGTATATGACTGTATCAATAAAAAACATCAAACAATTGCTACATTGCAAACATCAATTTTGAAAGTAATATGTACTCATGTAATCCATAAAAAAGTAACTGTAGTCTGATTAGTTTAAGTAGTTTACTCTAATTACATGTAGGCTACTTGAGTTTGGGAATCTGATTATGCAATCCAGATTACATGTAATCCATTACTACCCAGCTCTGTATATATATATATATTTTGTGCTTTTTGACCTATTAAATTATCCAACTGCTGTTTGATTGAGATTAATTGGAGTGCACAATGAAAAAAAGACTGATTTTTGAAAATTGTAATCCGTTTTTGCAAATAAACTCTTCATATTTTCTTTTTTAATAAAATAATTAAATAAAATGACTTATTTTTGAAGTTGTAGAAGGGCAGGAGTAACACGAGTGGAGACTCATGGCGCATCTAACACAGTCTCCTGACTGCTAGAGGAGAAGCAGAGTCCCTGCTGTTATAAGAGCGATGTAAAAGATAACAGACGGCTCGACAGAACAAGACGAGAAAGGTCACAGCGGACGGCTTCAGCATTAATGCTGTTTATCAAAACGGGTTTTATCTGCGATTATATCAGAGAGTGACGGTAGTAAACAGAGCTCTCAACCCTGCGTTCAGTGTCAAGAGAGCATGCATAGGTCAACAGGAAATCTAAACGGAGCGGATTTACTTTACCAATACACATTCGGTCTCATGAATGATTCATCAGTGCATGTTATTTCAAATGCTCTACTACATGCTCTACTTCTATAACAACTTTTCTCCTCAGTTGACAACCACCTGCCAACACAGAGACAACCTTGATTGGACAACATCCAATCAACTCATGATGAATAAAATTAAGTGCTGTCCCACAGCTTTGTCTGACTAATTATCTTGTTTCACTCAAAATGTTATTATATCACAGAAGTCAAATGGGTAGTAAAGAAACGGAGGACGTTGAGGACAAAATCTTCCTCTTTGACATCACTGTTCTCCTCTCTGTGGCATTTAGCATTAATTAAAATCCAATCAAAAGTGATTTCTGTTTTAAAAGGACTCAGAATCAAAAGGTTAAATTGACTTTGTTGCAAAACACTAGTGATTGAATGCAACGATCAAAAGCCGGAGTCCCTCTGCCGGGATTAAAGTTGACTCACGTTGTGGCAGTGATTCATTCTCTCCACATTAAAGAGGAGAATGCTCCACTAAGTCACATCCTCTGCTACGGACAAGCTAAGTTAATCAACCCATTGAATCCGGCCTGTAGTTTGTCAAAGTGACACAAGAGAAGCCTTTTGAAGAGCACAATTAAGATGGCAGTCGGTGTCATTCCTCTAGAGCAGACTGAAGTCAACGCATCGACTGGGAATCTGTCAGACATGCAGATGGAGCTTTAAATCTATACGCTGACCAGCCGAGCCAAAACACATCTGAACTCCAGCCGTCATGACTGTCAACACACCGGAAAAAAACTATTGCTCAAGAGTCTGCTGTAAACACAGGTGAATCTCATGAAACTTGTCAGGATGGCTGGCTTATTTTTCACCATATAAAACGAGAGGAACCAGAGCTTGCTTAAATATAACAAAAAAACTAATAATATTTATACATTATTTTCATGGAAATAAAGTATATTTCCCAACACTTTTCATTACTATAATGCAAAAATGTAAGGATATATTAAAGTAACATATACACATGTCCATCACCATAGTATCATAGTAACTCCTATTTTTTAACATGATTGTCATTATTTCTTATTCCATTATTTTCATAGTAAGTACATTTTTTCCAATAATTTTTATTACTGTAATGCAAAATATAATGATGTTTCAAGAAATATGCTATACACACACACACACACACACACATCATGTCCATTACCGTTATATTTTAATATTAATATTTAATTGTTATATTTTAAATGTAAAAGTAAAATGTCAGGACGTAGTTAAAGTATAATAATGTAAATCTAAAACATGCTTAATTGTTATGAAAATGATGTCACAATGCTTTATAAAACTTCAATTTTTATAAAATAGAATATAAAAGCAAAATATTTGTGCTTTTTCTTTTGATTTTGGGGTGAAATATGAGCTGGCGTATTTCGGTTGGATTCACCCAGCCAGGATCCTGACAAACAAAAATAACACCAGGCCACACTGACAGAGCTATTACAGGTGCATCATTTCCTGTGAAATGAAACGGTTTGAGACAGACCTTTTCTTTTAGCATGTCAATTCCGCTGGCTTCCCTCCATCTGTCCATGAGGATACTAAAGCGTAACGTAATGCGAGTGCCGCAGGGATCAAAGACATCCTTTGGTCTCAAGTTCAGTCTATAAATGAGAGGAAATCTCAGAAAGATGAATTATAACTACAGCCCGCCCGTCTTTCATCTCTGCTCTTCATCATTCTCTTTTCATCACTTTCTCATGTGTCACAGACTGATTCAGCGGCGAGACTTCCTGTTTGGTGTCACTTATTAAAAATTCAAGACAGGAAAAGCTCACAGCTACAGCCGAGAGACGAGACGTGCCAACACAAACACTACAAAACAGAGCAACAGACACGGAATAAGAGAAGAGAATAGAATAGAATAGAATAGAATAGAATAGAATAGAATAGAATAGAGGCTAGAACAATAGATAGATAGATAGATAGATAGATAGATAGATAGATAGATAGATAGATAGATAGATAGATAGATAGATAGATAGATAGATATAGATAGATATAGACAGACAGACAGACAGACAGATAGACAGACAGAACGATAGATAGATAGACAGACAGAACGATAGATAGACAGACAGACAGACAGAACGATAGATAGATAGACAGACAGACAGAACGATAGATAGACAGACAGACAGACAGACAGAACGATAGATAGACAGACAGAGAGAACGATAGATAGATACACAGACAGACAGAACAACCAACCGACCGGACAGACGGACAGACAGACAGACAGAATGATAGATAGATAGATAGATAGATAGATAGATAGATAGATAGATAGATAGATAGATAGATAGATAGATAGATAGATAGATAGATAGATAGATAGATAGATAGATAGACAGACAGACAGACAGACAGACAGACAGACAGACAGACAGACAGACAGACAGACAGACAGACAGACAGACAGACAGACAGACAGACAGACAGATAGATAGATAGATAGATAGATAGATAGATAGATAGATAGATAGATAGACAGACAGACGTAACGATAGAAAGATATTTATATCTGATACTTAAAAAAAGGTTCCTTAAAAACTAACTATATTTGTGATGTATCAAGTAGTTCTTGATGTAAATGTGAGCTGACGCAGTGGGATATGAAGCTGGTATCAGGCCGGAGCTGACAGTGAGACTCCTCCATCTGTTGCGGTGCAAGCAGAGAGGATCCTGGGGGACGGGGCGGCTCTGGTCTTGGATGTGGCACTCAGGTTGGCAGCCGTTCTGCTGGTGAAGGCAAGAGGGAACAGACCCGCTCCAACTTTCTGCCCCGCCGGAGGGAAGCCCAGGCACATCCTGCCCAGGAATCAGTGCATCGGGACGGAGCGTTCAGCCGAGCGGAGCGGAGCCAGACGGGTTTGTCTGGGCTGCAGCCAAGGGGAAGCGCCTAAGGCGTCAGAGGCCGGTCCACTGCGGGACCAAACCATTACACCTCCACATTTAGAAACACATTTGTTCACATTTTGTCATTTCCTGATTGTGGAAATGCATGTGTGAACAGCAAAAGTTACGCATTTCACTTAAAGGGGGGGGTGAAATGCTATTTCATGCATACTGAGTTTTTTACACTGTTAAAGAGTTGGATTCCCATGCTAAACATGGACAAAGTTTCAAAAATTAAGTTGTACGTTTGAAGGAGTATTTTTGTTCCAATTTTTTCTTCCGGTTTGTCACAAGTTTCGGAAAGTTTTTTTCAAGTATGGCTCTGTATGACGTTAGATGGAGCGGAATTTCCTTATATGGGTCCTGAGGGCATGTCTGCCGGAAGAGTGCGCGCTCCCGTATAGCAGAGCACTGAGAGCACAACAGACTTCACTGATCAGAGCGAGAGCGTCGCGAAAATGTCACAGAAGGAGTGTGTTTTTGGTTGCCAGGGCAAGACAATCCTGCACAGATTACCAAAAAAAACCATCATTAAGGGACCAGTGGATGGAGTTTATTTTTACAGAGCATCAACGGAGTAGTGTAAGTGTTTGTGTTTGTTCCCTGCATTTCGAAGATGCTTGTTTTACAAACAAGGCCCAGTTTGACGTCGGGTTTGCACATCGTTTATTTCTTAAGGATGATGCAGTCCCAACGTTTTGTAACACTATAACATCAAAAACTATAGAACATAGTGGATTTAACAAAACATAACATTTATTTATGATTTTGCAAAACATTTAACATCTAATGGTAAAATGTATGTTTTTTTTTTTTTGTCCTTTTTTTGAACCTTCTCACTTTTATTTGAAGAATTAAAAGAAAATCAGTTGCATGTCTATCCATGCATTATTAAGCTAATCAAGGCTGATTTGTGATTTGAAGTAATTAGTAATAATAATGCAATACTTTTTAAAGAGAGTAATTAATACAGCAATCTAATTACACTGTTGAAGATGTTAGTAACCAGTAATTCTATCTTTCCTAGATAACTTACCCAACACTGCCAAAATTATGTCATTAATAACTCATTAATAATTAACTCTTAATAATTGATTATTATTATCATTATTATTAATTACATAATTTAGATTTTTAGAATATGCTATACTCAAGAGATCACTCCAGTTTATGTTTGAAAATATTAAACAGAAAAAAATAAGTACGATCAAAATCTGATTGCACATATAAGCAACTCCAAAGAACATTTTGACATACTGTTGCTGTTGTTTTTTTTGACGCAACGTCACAGATTACAGCACTAGCATTTCTTTAAGTCATAAATATCTGCTTTCCACCAAATAACAGAAGGGAAAGGCTGGAAAAGTGATGAAAGGTGAGCAAGAGATGCATTAAGTGACAGAAGGGTTTCTGGGTGTCAGGGAGATTATTTGTGGATCTCCAAACTCATAAATCAGGAGGCCGCGGGCTGACGGGGAACCGCTGTGAGTCACAGAGTTCTGGACAGCGAGTCCTCATCATCCACTCTCACCTTCAACAGACTAGCAGTCCTCTAAAAAACCCACGCACAGACTCTTCAACAGCGTTCTTGGTCTGAACAAATCCACCGTTAGCGCAGGCTGCAGCATCTATTTCTGAATATAAGTAGCTGCACATGATGCACTATATGCTTGAAATTTAACAGCAAACATCAAAATCATTGCAATCTGTGTCTATATTGCCAATTTTTTTAATTGGTTGAAGCATACATGCATTAACTCTGCAGAGACTGATGTTTAACAGTGATGTGGCATTTGCTTGCTGTACAAACAAGCTGCATAGTGACATTTATTGAATTAATGGCTCTAAGAATATGTGAAGCTTAAGGTATGCTTTGACGAGTATGTTTTTGAATTGCACTAAACAGCACGAGGAATGCCACAAGGCTAAATCTCCATGGATAATTATTTAAAGTGACTCACGTACTTGAGGACGATCTATTTAATCATAAATAACGAACTTGAAAGTTTTTATTTTTATTTTTCATTTAGACAGTTAATTTGAATTTAGATATGGTTAATGTTCCAAAACATAATTAACAAAGCAATTACAAAAAAGCTGTAATTTGTAAATATACATAAATACTGTATACACACATATACATATATTTTCTTTTTTTTTTTTTTTGGGAGAAACTTAATTATTTTCTTTACAGGCATTTCTATGGTTCTTCTCTAGCTGACTAATAATAATAATTATAATAATTATAATAATTTTACACACACACACATATATACATATATATATATATCAAAACGTAATTTTTTATTTGTAATATGCCTTGCTAAGGACTTCATTTGGACAACTTTAAAGGCAATTTTTTTCAATATTTAGATTTTTTTGCACATCTCAGATTCCAGATCTTCAAATGGTTGTATCTCACCCAAATATTGTCCTATCATAACAAACCATTACATCAATGGGCAGCGTCACTTATTCAGCTTTCAGATTTTGTATAAATTACAGTTTCCAAAAATGTACTTTTGACTGGTTTTGTGGTCATCAACTCCATACAGATTTCCTCACACACACACACACACACACACACACACACATATATATATATAATTATTATTAAATATGCATATACATTATTTTTTCATATTTTTTCCCAAAAACAAACCACATCAGACTATTTCAGTTCTTTCCAGAGGCAGATATTAGATGCTGTGCGGCAGAGATGAGATGATCTGGTGACAGTACAAGAAAGCTGATGTTCACTGTGGTAACCTGATTAGAAGCACAGAAGGGACTGGAATGAAAAAATAACCAGGATTCCAATATGAAGGAAAGACCATTAAAAATATAAGAGGAACTTCCTGGTAATATCATAGACCTGATTCTATTAGAGCTCAGACTGGTTCTGTGCCTACAAGCCTCCTGGACTTCATTTTTATTACATCTCCTGAAACTCTACACATTCCTACAACCAATTTCCCCAGTAAACATCTCAGCCAGTTTTTTGAGAAGCATCAACTCCTTACAGATTTCCTCACATCCCATACATCCAATGCACAAAAATAGTAATGCACACAGACAAATTTACACAAACATAAAAATATGTGGGAAATACTTCAAAGAGCATGTTTGAAGTGTAAAAGGATGCATAGCACTGTCACATTTGATATGAGCGCTTGAGATTTTGATCTTTTTTCACACTGGGTTCAACAGTCTGCCGCACGTAAACACACACTCCTATGCTGATGTATACACCACATCAGACATCTCACATGCATTTCACCAGTGATATTACAACAGATGTCATTATTGCAGCCTGAAGCGCTTTACAGACTACATTCATCCCAGAATTCGGCTAACATTTTGGCAAGGTTCTCTCAAAGTTATGAACAAACATCTATAGAATGTTTGTTCAGAGTTGTCTGGACTTTGTTCATGTTCTTAAAACATTAGACAAAACCATTTTCATTGCCACATTCATGGAACATTTTACTTATAAACATTCACAGAACATTCAGAGATAATTCTTGGAAGGGAAGTCGTCTATGGAGCCAGAAGAGTCTCAATAAAGATAAATGCACACACTACAGTCACATATGCACACACAGGATTCATAGATGCACACACATGATTCATAAATACACACACAAGATGCACAAATGCGCACAAAATTCACAAATGCACACACAAAATTTAAAAAGCACAGAAGATTCACAAATGCATACAAAATTCAGAAATGCACACAAAAATCAGAAATACACACACAATTCAGAAATGCAAACAACATTTACAAATGCACTCAAGATTCACAAATGCACAGGACAAGATTCACAAATGCACAGGACAAGATTCAGAAATGTATTTCTGATGCACACACACATATATCTTGATTCACAAACTGCTTGCGGTCTGTGAACTTCACTGCATTTGTGTGTGAATTTTGAGACTCCCCTGACTTGGCTCCACACACAAATGCTTTTTTTTAAACAGGGAATGATCAGCAACCAATCAGATATCTCCCTTCTTTTAGCCAATCACAAGAATGCACCCCATGTGGGGGGATTGTTTACTTATAAGCCAATCACATGAACGTGTTCACGCAGCAATTGTATTAAATTGTATGAAAATACAGATGTTTAGATTACAATTCAGGTTTATTTTTTATTATTTTTTACTAAATATAAATTTAAAAATGTCTCAATACATATAGCCCAGTGACTGCAGAAAAAAAGTTAACCATGGATTCATAAATTTGCAATAGGCAATTATTTCATTTTATTGAAATATTTTAATGAAAGTAAAAAAAAAAAATGTTTAAACCTTTTTGCATATTTAAATATATCTAAAAATTCTTTTGGATGCAATATAGAAGTCACTTTAATTATAATATTCAGTCCCTACATGAAGAGAGAGTCAGTGGTCCGCTGCAAGAGGAAAGTGGCTCTCTGTCTGCGAAAAGTGAGTCTCCGGCTGTCGTTCGCTTAGGAAAGTGAGTTGATCGCTGCTTGAGGAAAGTGAATCGTTCGCTGAGGAAAGTGAGTCGCTCGCTGGGTGAGGAAAGTGAGTCGTTCGCTGCGTGACTCGTGAGGAAAGTGAATCGTTCGCTGAGGAAAGTGAGTCGCTCGCTGGGTGAGGAAAGTGAGTCGTTCGCTGCGTGACTCGTGAGGAAAGTGAGTCGCTCGCTGGGTGAGGAAAGTGAGTCGTTCGCTGCGTGACTCGTGAGGAAAGTGAGTCGTTCGCTGCGCAAAGTGGGTCGCTGGCTGTGTGAGGTAAGTGAGTCGTTCGCTGAGGAAAGTGAGTCGTTCGCTGATTGGCTTATAAGTAAACAATCCCCCACGTGGGGTGCATTCTTGTGATTGGCTAAAACAAGGGAGATATCTGATTGGTTGCAGATCATTCCCTGTTTAAAAAAAGGCATTTGTGTGTCGAGCCAAGTCAGGGGAGTCTCAAAATTCACACACAAATGCAGTGAAGTTCACAGACCGCAAGCAGTTTGTAAATCAAGATATATGTGTGTGTGCATCAGAAATACATTTCTGAATCTTGTCCTGTGCATTTGTGAATCTTGAGTGCATTTGTAAATGTTGTTTGCATTTCTAAATTGTGTGTGTATTTCTGAATTTTGTGTGCATTTCTGAATTTTGTATGCATTTGTGAATCTTCTGTGCTTTTTAAATTTTGTGTGTGCATTTGTGAATTTTGTGTGCATTTGTGTATCCTGTGTGTGTATTTATGAATTATGTGTGTGCATGTATGAATCCTATGTGTGCATATGTGACTGTAGTGTGTGCATTTATCTTTATTGAGACTCTTCTGGCTCCATAGTCGTCTGGTATTTATTAATGTTGTGCGTGTGTTAGCACAAAACCATTATTTATACACAGTTAATGGAAAATTTTGGTTAAAAAATAATAATTTAGTCAGACGTTCATCTAATTAACATCTTTAAATGTTATTATTACTTCTTTGAAAACTTTTAGAGAACTTTCAATGTAACATTCTCATAATTTTTACAATTCTAAAACGGAATGTTCCCTTAACATTCGCATAACTCCTTTGTTTTCTTTCTATTAACACAGGTTTTGTATTTCTTTTTGGAACTGGTTGATCATAGACCTCACTTATTTTATATATTTTTTGAGTGAAAAAGCATTATTTTTGAATAATTTTGCCAGTGTTCACTCAAAAAATTATCAATCAGCTCCAAAAACATATAAAGATAAAATGTTATTTATTTATTTATTTGTTTATTTATTTAATTTTATTGATAAGCAAGATATTTTTGACTTGGATTAAAACAAATGTAACAAATCCAATTTGCATTTTCGGTAAAAACTAAATTATAACATGAGCGTAACATAAAAAATAATGATTTGACATCATTATAATATTTTCATACTGTTATTGTAATTGGTCTGTTGGCATGCAACTTGCATTTTTAAGCACATTTATAAAATACCAGACGTAGATTGTCTTTCTCATGCGCAGCAAAAACGAAAGAAAGATTCATCATAAAAACATTTCATTACATTATCTAGTTATTTAAATCAGTAAAATCAATTATGCATCAAATTAGTCAATATTAGCACTAATACTGTGCGTTTGGATTAAATTAACTTTTTATATATGCATGCATAAATGAGTTTCAATATGTGCCAGCCTGAGGATGAGGAACAAACACTTTGTAAAGCTGCTCTGGAAGGATATACATCATGGTAAAAAGCACTATACAAACACTGAACTGAATCCTTCAAGCAGAACCAAAGCTTAAGAGTTAATTAAAAACAATTCCTTCTGCTGCATTGCTACTATTCCCTTCCAGAAATGCACTTGAAGTTACTATCTAGGGTTTTGTCATGCACACAAACTGTATGGATTCCTAATACGTATTCCCAAATGCCGACAGGCATCTTTTCCCATCAGCCCCTGTATTAAATGGAAGCAGCCAATTAATGTTGTCAGCCGATGGAGAAGGATTGTGCTCCTGCCCCCTCCAGGGTTAATCATTCCTCAAGTACCCCAGATACTGATAGTACTGCTCTTTAAACTCTCTTCTCCCTCTCTTCCTCACATTCTTCCTCTTTCTTGGCCAATCTTTGCCCGTGGCTCTGTGAGATCCCGCTATCTCTCTTACCTTTGAAGGTCAGAGCATGTGAATGCAGAATGAACCACTAGATACACGGGAATTTCCCAAATCGCAGAGGACTGATGAGCTTTTTTAATTGTTTTAGACAGGAAAAGCTCTGCTAGAGGAAACCAATGGCCTAAATGCAACTTTGAGTGTTTTCCTTCCTTTCACAGGTTTAGGTTCTAAATAATTGTGGCTAAATATGCATTCAGAGGATGTCGTTCAGTCAGAAATATAATATAATATAATATAATATAATATAATATAATATAATATATTCACAAAAAATATATAAAAAAATTTAAACCATGAAACAATTTTGGTTACTTTAAATAAAATAAACTTTGACTGAAATAACATGAAATATAAAATAAAAATAAATAAATTAAAACTTTAATTACATCTAGTTTCATTTCGTTTGTTTATTTTGATGTAGTAAAATAACAAAAAAAAATACAAATTAAATAAAATGAATAAAAACAATATAAATATTTAAAAAAAACATACTAATAAAAATGACAAGCATAAAACAAAATTACAAAAAGACAAACTGAGATGAAAAAAGGAAATAAAAAAATAAAGATTAATTCCAAACTTTAAAGCATGCAATATGTATATATGCACAGACTTAGTTATTTAAATGTATTTTAATATCGCATATTTATTTATGAGGTAGGGTTTTTCCTTGCACATTTAAAAAACTGCTTTTTTTTCTAACAAAAAGAAAGCTGCTAACAGAAGGCTTCTGTGAATAAGTAATTCAGTGGGAAAGTGAGGCGTCTGGGGATTCACACATCTAAACGTGTCTGCGACAGACCTTATTCTGCAGATTTAATTACAGGTAAAATGCACATATAAATTAATTCAGTCTGATGGGAACGTTTGCCTCAATCAATATATGACAGGGCTGATATTTATTTGGTATTAAAAGGCAATTTAATATCAATATACATAATTTTATATTGATTGTTAAATTGCGCTGCAGCATTCCCGCAGATAAAACATAATGAATCAACTGTGACAATTCAACACATAATACCTGGTGAAACAGTCAGAGTGATTTACTTGATCGCATTTATTATTTACTTAATTATGCATTCATCACCCGCTGAGGTTAGAATCTCTCAGCTGCTGTTTACTAAAATCACGTCCACTTTTATACACAAAAACAAGATTTTTTAGCAAGAGACGTCCACCATCATGACCCATCCCATCTGCTGGATGCATATTGCATACAAGAATATCTTAAAACAGCTATAAAGTCTTTTGAGACTCTAAAGCTCATGCAAAAACACAATAACCTGTGATTGGTCACTTTAGTGGTCAGTCAGGTGCATGTGGGCGGATCTTATTCAGAAAAAGCAGTCAGTGTGACTGTAATTCTGTTAACATGGAGTTGCAATCAGAAAACTAGATTAATAACAAGCACTACTCTTTGACCTTGGTATTCCTAATGAATGAAAGCACAGCCTCCACTTTTCTTATAACAGGCGCCCTGTAATTATCTGTAATTAAGCGACTGCTGCAGAGAGAAATTAGCCGATGCGTCACGCAGAACATTTTCACAGTTATCTAGCAGTGTCATTCACCTTTAGATGTACTCGCTAACACACAGGTCCAGAACACACAACAAACAGCTCTTCTGCCACCTTCCCACACAAACACATGCTACGCTTCCTCACGCTGTTAGCATGCGTCACTGTGCTCAAACACAATCAGAGGGAGAGACTTATTAAGATCTACACTGACTTCACCCTCACAAAAGAACAGTGTCTTTGTTGTAACTGTCTGAGAAACTAAAACTCGATGAAAGCAGGCGTTACACATCAAGATTACTATAACAAGTCATCCTCTGATGAAATAATGGAATTATTTTACAATAATGTTGAAATCTTTTTAGTAGGAAAATGTTCATGTATTACTGGATCTAAAACCAGTACGGTCACACAAAGTGATTTTATCGATCTTAAATGTAAAAAATAAATGAAAATAATTAAATTATTATTATCATTGTTGTTGTTTTTGTTGTACATTGATTACAAAATAATTTCAATAATAACAAATATTTAATTGAACAGTTATATAATAATAATAATAATAATAATAATAAACACTTATTATTTTTATTCAACAATAATAATTATGAGTTAATACATATCTGCATATTACAAAATTGTAATTGAATTTTTAATTCAAATTATAATTGAATTGAAATTGTGAATCTTTTGCTTAACAAGGGTGCATTTATTTGAGCGACAATAGAATAAAACTGCAAAACTGTGAAGTATTAGTACTATTTAAAAAGCTATAATATATATATTTTTATATTCATTTTATATTCATTTTTTTATTTTTTTTTATTATTATTTTTTTTATTCCTTTGATGCAAAGCTGAATCATGAACCATAAAACTTTTTTCAGTTTTTTTTTTCTTTTCTTTTTCCTTTTTTTTTTTTTTTTTTTTGATGAAGTTCAAAAGAACAGCATTTATTTAAAATGTTGAAATGCGTAACATTATAATTGTCTTTATAGTGTATTTTGATCAATTTAAAGCATCCATGCTGAATAAAAGTAATAAAAGTATTCATAACTTATCCCAAACTTGTGCACCATATATACACACATAAATACCACAAGTGAACACAGCTCCAACATCTTACAACACTGTGAGCAGACACTGCACATCAACAGGTCAACCAAACCCAAGGGCAGAATATAAAACCAATAGACAACCAATAGACATATTCAGTCTGTAAACGCAACCCAGAAGAAAATATACAAACAATACAATCACCAAATAATGAGAATGAATTCCTGGAGACGCACAAGGGACACCCATTCTTCTGTGCTGAACACGCAGCCATTGTTTTATTAGGCGAGTGGCATCAGAAGTCTGCCTAAAAATTGCTATTGTCAGAAAATTTCATGGTTGCAGGAGCAAAGGCATCATTTGAGAAGTTGCGGGGCAGGTAAGAGACACTTCTTTTGCTCTCAGAATATGAATTTCAAGCATTAGTGCCTCCAGTTCTGCGACTCACGCCTTGCTGACCTCACAAAAACACTTCAAATGAGTCGTGTCTGCCGGGGTGCAGAGGTCCAGACGGACCGAG
The DNA here is from genome assembly GCF_003368295.1 of Carassius auratus. Taxonomy (NCBI): domain Eukaryota; kingdom Metazoa; phylum Chordata; class Actinopteri; order Cypriniformes; family Cyprinidae; genus Carassius; species Carassius auratus. The sequence continues at coordinate 27,125,029 of NC_039246.1, read as the reverse complement.
TGATTCTGGTATACACAAACACACGCATCTGCGCTCGACCAGCTAGTGAACAACCTCACCGGTAGAGATCTTAGTTAACCTGCTCGACTCTGAAACCAGCATCTGCGAAGTGAGTAATATGACCTGAAAAATGGATGAATCAAAACTAAATTAGCTAAGAGTGTGATCTCTTCCCCTCTGGTTTGTTTTGCAGATAAAGGTGGCCTCGTCTGAGGTGAACAGGTTGCTTTGACAGACCGATGGTTATGAAAACCGACCCACACACTTCTTTCATACTTCATTTGGTTTGATTTCCATCACTTTACTAGCCACCAAAGGCAGAAGGAATCAAGCGCCCACCTGGTGATCTTTGCTTCGACTTTAATCATTAAAGCCGAGCAGATGTTATGCTGGATGAGATCATTAAATTAAGGTTATGGCACTCGTGATAATGATTACATTTGTGATGATCTCAGGACTATAAAGCGTGATCTTATTTGCAACTTGTGATCGTGTTACCGTTTCAGCCACTCTCTAAATCTGAAATTGCTTTTAGCTTGGTGTTTAGAGGTTAAAACAGAAAAAAATAATAATAATCAAAATGTGTGGAGACCCATTGCTGCCACACACAAAAAATAATAATAATAATAAAAAATGTGTGGAGACCCATTGCTGCCACACAAGAATTCTATTTTTTATTTTTTTTTTGGAAATAAAAAAATCTAAATGATGAGGTTACAAGTATGAGATCAAAGGGAAAACTCTTCATAATTATGCCATCCTTTGAGTTGTCATTTCCACTTTTCAAATTTTTATGATTTTGACCTTTTAATTCAATGACTAAGTATCTCAATCTTATATTTATAACTTACTATCTCAACTTTTACAACTTACTATTTGAATTTTTTATCTCATAATTATAACCTAGTGCCTCATCATTTTTACTTTATCTCATAATTATGACCTAGCATCTCATAATTTTGACTTTGTCACATAATTTTGATTTAGTATGTTTATTTCTATGTATTATTTCATAATTATTAGTGCGTGTCTTAACTTTTGTCTCATAATTATGACAGTATGCAAATTTCAACTTTTGTCTCATAATTATGACCTAGGATCTCATCATTTTGACTTTATATCTCATACTTATGAAAAACAGACAGAAACTCACTGCGCCTCCAAAATAATCCATAGAAGTTGCATAAGCCAAAAAAAGATTCCCAAAACTAGATAACTTGAAAAAAGTCTGCACACACTCATATTCAAGATAAAATGTACTAAAAAATAAGCCACCTTGGTTTCTCATAATTATAACATAGTAGGGGTGTAACGGTTCACAAAATTCACGGTTCGGTTCGATACGATACACTGATGTCACGGTTCGGTTCGGTTCGGTTCGATACGTTTTAGATACAGCAAAATGTAAAAACATCTCAACTTTTCAGAATGCCGCAAGCGCACCGCGGGTCATGTGACAAGAACCAACCAATCAGCTTCATCCTTTCCCGTAACAAGGTTGAGAGCTCAGCCAAGATGAAGGAACAGCTGATCATAGTTGTATATGGATTGCAATTTTGAAATAAATTTAGTAGCAGAGCTACTGCAAGCGATTTTTAGAGCAGGAAATCTATTTATCCTTCGCTGAAATTTCCGCGTCTCATGGAGAGAGCACGTCATTGTTGCTTAGCAAAGACAGACGCCTCATGAGCGAGCCCGAGCGCTTCTGCCCGAGCGCTCTCTTGCCATCACCATTATAGCTTAAAGGGAATCCAAAGTGCACCCAAACACCAGACCTGTTGGTTATTGGAGGATCTTCTCATTTCTAGTCTGTTAAACGCATTGGCTATTTTGCAACGAGCCTTCAGCGTGTACTGAGTGAGCGAGCGCCTGCTGAGTAGCCTAACATAAACATATAAGATGGTGTTTTTTTCTTCTTCGGGAGTGTCAGGGGCGTTGCCTGTTACGTTGTTTGGGTTATTGGGCTACCTTGTTGAACGCATATCATTATATTTCTATCTCTCTCTCTTTTTTTTTTTTTCCAAATATAATTAATTACTCCAACGAACCGTTCGGTATACATAATGCGTACCGCGTACCGAACCGAAAGCGTCGTACCGAACGGTTCAATACGAATACGCGTATCGTTACACCCCTATAACATAGCATCTCATCATTTGAGTTTTAATTAAGTAGAATCTAAATTTTTACTAAGTGTCTCATAATTATGAAAATTTCTCATGATTTTGAGTTTTAGCTCTTATTTATGACAGTAACCTAATTTCAACTTTTTTATTGCATAACTATGACCTAGTATCTCTTAATTATGGCTTAGTGTCTCAATTTTAACTTTATCTCATCACTATGACCAAGTGTCTCATAATTCTGACTTATGTCACAATAATGACTCAATATCAACTTTTTTTCTCAAAATTATGACTTTCTATCTTTTAATTTTGACTGGATGTGTAACAAGACTGGATTTGCCAAGACGCCAGACTCTGCAATCTCCATATGTACTCCAATATGTTAAATAAAATGACTAGAAAACATAATTATTCTTTGTTTCTCCTCTTTAAATGTGTCTAATTGAGGATCTAAATCTCACAATTTCTCAAACTGTGCTCAGCATGCCAAGACGACGAAAGTATACAAAAGACCTCTCAGATTAGTCCAAGAACACGTCTAAACTGTCCCCCAGTCAACGATCTACTCATATGTGTCTATTTAAACTCCTGAGAAAGAGTTTAAAGGAGGAAAATTGGCAAAACATATTCTTAAATGAAAGTAAACCAAGTCTCATATTTATATATATATATCGAGAAATAAATTATAAAATGAATTGCAAAGTATACAATTCAGATTTCTGTGTTCTACATGTACTTTTATCCACAGTAATTTACAATGCATTCAAAATATAAATTTTACCACTCAGTAAAAAAAAAAAATATTCTTTGTACATTTAAATTGGTGAGTTCAAAGGTTTCAGCCACAGGAGTAAAGAGACATGATCACATCGGTTTCTAAACACATTTCCAGTACTTTGATATTTATCGCAAGCGTGCGCTAGCTGAGCTAAACACTTTTCCAATTAACAAGTCATAAGAACTGGGGAGATGGAATCCATGAGAGGGCAGTCATCCTTTATGCAAAAATAAATCTTTTGTAACACTCATTGCATCCTGGGATTGTGGTAATGGATTGTGACATTAGGCTGAGGTATCAAGGGGTGAAAATGTCTTCTGCAATTGAGTGTTAATCGGAAGTAACCTGAAAAACAGTTCAGTGGCACTTCTCTCTATTGGGATAAAAAAAAAAGCATGTGCTGCTGTGCAATCTCTGTACCAAGTATATAAAAAGTCTGACGCTGCATTAACATGATATTTTGCTTTTCTACCTCATCCTGCAATCATCTGAGTCATGTGTGTCCCATTGCACACCTGAGACAGACTGTGCCTTTCTAACTTTGCTATTAAATCACATAAACACATTGCATTACACCAAATACACAAAATAATGTTTTTTTAGCAATGTCATATGACCCCTTTAATATGTTTTTAACTTGAAACCATTCTGGCCAAAATGTGAATCCATAATCGATAATAATGATTTCAACTTTGAAAGGTCCATCTCCTGTTGTCCTCTCACATCAGAATGTACCAACATATTAGTTTAGAACGGTTTTGGAAATTCTTTCACCTGTGAAAGGTACTTGATCCATGATCCATGTGTATTTCTCTCCTGATTCAGACTAGATGACTTTTTGACTGGAGGAATATTGATTTATTACATATTATTGACAGAAGCGACGATTTAAAGTTTATACATTTTACAAACATGCAGTTTTTTTTTTTTTTATTGATGGACTGGAGTGCTGTGGTGTGAATTACTTGTAGATTATTGTGATGTTTTTATCAGCTAATTGGAGCCGTTCATTCTAACGGCACCCATTCACTGCAGAGGATCCACTGGTGAGCAAGCGATGTAATGCTACATTTCTCAAAATCTGTTCTGATGAAGAAAAAAACACATTTACATCTTCTATTGCCTGAGGATGAGTACATTTCAAGCCAATTTTCATTTTGGGTGAACTATGCCCTTAAGGTACACTCTGCAGTGTTCAAGTGAAAATATGTTCTCTGTTTGGCAAACTAGTTAAAATATATATTTATTAGTTTTTTTCAATTGCACACCTCAATACACAACTACTGCCGATCAAAACATTTTTATTTTGATGCCTACATTCAGGTTTGATGTGGTCAGGAGAACTTTAAATGCACACTCTTTTCTGCGTGCAGCACACGCTCCTGCAGAGATAACATTAGAAGAGATGCAAGGTTAATCGCCTCGCTCTAGGGCACCAAACAACTACACGGCCACATATGTTGCGCATCTAAAGATGAGATTTAATGCACAACACCTACACAGCGAAAATGCATGCATCGCCAAAATCTCCATCACAACATTTCATCACTGCATAAAGGCACACAGCTGCAAGCTCACGGACAATGGAAAGAGAGACAGTTACGGCAGTGGGCGCCAAGCAGGTATTTATCTTTTCGCTGCGACTGCAGTTTCTGATTAACAGGTGCTCTGAGAGAGGAGTGCGTGAGTCTTGGGTGCACTTGGGTAAATAGCAGATGGCTAATTTCAGGTTTTATACACGGGGGGAAAAAGCTGTCACCTCCGCTACACGGAAGCCGGTTGGGGGCTCATCCGCCACCCACTCGCTCCTTCCCACACATGCTCGAGAAAAATCACACATGCTCGCGCTGAGATGTCTCCCCTGGGAGGCGGAGGAGATCTTATCCACTCCCCAGTCGCAAGATTAATACTTTCTTCTAATAGTGCACTTATCTGGTCACAAACAAGAGCGAATCATTAGTAACTCCATGTGAATGTAGGCTGGAGAGGGATCCTGGGGGGCACAATTAGTCCTTCACGCAGATAGCACCCTGCCACGGGAACCCTGCTTGATGTGAAGACCGTTACGAGAGAGAGTCAGGCAACAGGGGAATGGAGGCAGATGGCCGGGAAACTCAAGTCTTTAAACTCAAACTGAAGGCCTGCCATAGTCTGCATGCTAAATGGAGGGACTTGATCAATTTTTTATAAGCGGCACAAACGATATCAAAGGTATTTCACACTTTTTAGAAGTTGCAGTCCAAGAACAGTAGTTTAATTTTCCCTACAATGCATTTTCACACAGATGAAGTTCTTTTACAATTAAAAATGTTATAACCCTTCAAACCTGACTCTTTGATCTGTGGATCACAAAAGGAGATGTTTTGCACAATGTTAATGCTTCCCTTTTCAGTACAAATAAAACAAATGATGATCGGATGCTATTGAGCTCTAAAACAGACAACATAAAAGCACATTACCAGATGTCTGCTTGACTGATGCACTTTATTTCTTGTTTTTAAACAGAAGGCCAGCCATGGTCTGCATGCTAAACAGAGGAAATTCGAATCACATTTACAAAGGATATCAAATGAATTTCACACTATTTTACACCATAAGTAGCTTTTTTTTTTACACAACTCTTTTTACAGTACTCTCATATAAATTAATTTATGTTCTCATCCTTCAAACCATAAAATGAGATGTTTTGTAAAATGTTCCCACTGCTCTTTTCCATACCATACATTAGCTTGACTTGATGCACTATATTTCATGTCTTTAAACTCATACTGATAGTGAATTTCACACTTTCAGAAGTTGCAGTCCAAGGACAGTAGTTTAATTTCCACTAAAATGCATTTTTACACAACTGTAAAGAGTCAGTCCATTATAATTCTGCTATTATTTACTCACCTTCCAAATGTGGTTTACTTTCATCTGTGGAACACAAAAGGAGATGTTTTGCAAAATGTTCATGCTGCTCTTTTCCATAAAATTAAAGTGAATGGGGAATAGTTGCTGTAGAGCACAAAAAAAAACACACATAGCAGCACCTTAAAAGCTCTGTAAAGGATGTCTGCTTGACTTATGCGGTATATTGTATGTCTTTTGAAATCATGGTCACTTTCAGAGAGGAATAGATTAATTATTTGTCATTAGCTGAAGAGCTGAAGAAACCCTCAATAATCATTGTTTGTTGTGCATCTTTGAAAGCGGAGTGCGAGCGGAGATTAAATAATAAAATTAAAAAAAATGTTTAAATAACGAATTAAAAATACAAAAATAAACGTAATGACTGAAATAAATAAATCTCTCAAATGTCATTTGCACACACTGAAAAATTGGCATCTCAAGATGAATCACACCAGGTTTGATGCCAAACATCATTGGTTTTTATGAATCTTTCAATTCTTTCTTAATATTGTGAATTAAATTATTGAGCTTGACAATCCTCTCATTTACTTTTCTTGCATTGGTAGAAATGTCATGCAGGTTTGGAGCGACATGAGACAGTGAGTAAATGATGACAGAATTTACAGTTTTACTCAAACTAGTATACTAGAGGATATATGAGCCAGCATTGTCTCCACAAGTGAAGCAGAAAGAGAAGCCTCCTGTGATACACGAGCACAATGTGTGTCATTTAGTGTCAAAATGGACAGTGACCCTCAACATGGCACAGCACAGGAAAGCATGTCAGTGGGTTAAATGATGGAAACATTAAAAACATTAAAAAAAAAATGCTCTCTGATCTCTTACTTGTGTGCAGCGTGAGGGCAGTGAGGTGAGGAAATGTATGGTGCGAGTACAGGAGAATGGGGCGAGCCGTCACAACGTGTCATTACAGAAATGGAAATGGGATTTATAGAGCCACAGCGGCGCACCGCGACTTCTGCCAAACGGCCGGAGTTATCGGGGGCATTACTCACAGCACGCCTCCCACCAGGACCTCAATACACACCCAATTACTATGTGCTTAAAACTATTACTATGCACTCAGAATAATGCCCCTGTCCATTTCTCTCGCCGTAGTCAACAGAGGAGCATGCTGGGAAAACAATCTCCCTTTCTGATGCACCTATTCAACAGGGTTGCATCCGAGCAAACGCCACAGTCTACAACATGACAAGAGCAAGACTCATCCAGACGAACAACAAGAGATATATGTCAGAAAAAAGGTCATTCGCATATAAAGAACTACCAAAAAATCCACCTGAAAATTGCTGCATTAAATTAAATTTTTTACCTCATGTTTTTAAATATTGACTAGTTGAATCTTGTATTAAAATAGGTACATTTTGATTAATTGAAGTAATGGAAAAACACATGCTGTCACGATTTATTGAAAAATATAGTCTCAAGTACAGTAGCAACTTTTACTGTGTCAAAAAGTATCTGATGGCCTAATGGTTCATTATCATTTGCAGTATTCGAAGAAAGAATTTTATATAAAGCTTTTTTTTAATGCTTTTTATATACACTTAAAGGCAACAAAGCATGAATTCATATCTTTCACAGAGCTATAGTTGAATTTGCTGCTATTAGTGAAAAAAATTAATTAAATTATTAAATGATATAATCAGACATATACATATATATAGGATCGCATTAAAATGTGACATAGATGAAGAAATTCAAAAGAAAAACATCTGAAAGAAATCCAAAGAAAGAAACAAATGTGAAAAATCCAAAATATATGTAAACAAATCACATATATATATATATATATATAGACCCCTTTTGCGCGGACGTCACAGGTACGTCACGGCGCTAGCTGGAGGCAAAACAAATGGAAAACTGGAGGCGGCTAATAGAAACCAACACAGGGTCGGCTACTCAAGGAACTTAAAATGTCGTCTTGTTGTGTTGTTGGTTGCCAGAATCGACGGAGAACATTTTATATACATTGTTGTGATTAATTGTGACCGGAATTTAAGAACATGGTAAGAAAGAATAAATACAGAAAGTTTATAATTAATTTGCAGTCTTCAGAATTTTTATTTCTAGAAAATATTTACATCTTAATAATAATTTAACTGTAATGTCACTCTTTATTTAATCTAAGGATTTATACGCCCTCAGTTTCTCTTTACTATTCACGCTCGTTTTCTCTATCAGGTAAGTGTAGATGTCAGGCCACTCAATCGGAGGTAATCCTGTCAGATCGTCCATCCAATGAGTTATTGTGTACGGGTCGACCAATCTGGTTCCGTCCGTTAAAGTTAACTTTTTCAAATAATTATCGCTGTCCTGGACAGTGAGTGACATTAAATATTCAGATAAAGCAGATATATTCAGATTTTCTCCAGCAATTGTTAAAAAAACAAGCTAAGAAAACTCGCTAGCTACCGTTTGTTCAAGTGTTGAGGGGAATCTTTCTGCCTCCAGCTAAGCCCCGCCCACACAAATACGTCACCTTGTTTACCAACTGTAAAAGGGTCTATACTATCACTCTCTTACTACAAATTGTTTATATATATATATATATATATATATATATATATATATATATATATATAAACAATTTGTAGTAAGAGAGTGATAGTATGTGTAAAAGACACCAACGCTGACATTTGATGTTTTATACTGAAACAACCTCAGTCTGGTTATTTTCAGTGTAGCTTGAAGACTGAATGGAATCGAGTGCGATTTCAAGTTTATCACTCTGAAGGCAAAGCATTTACGCTGATAACTGATATAAGAGCAGCCGTCATGGCAGGCAGCCAACCGCCAGCCAATGCACTCTGTTTACAACACCACTAACAAGAGATTGAGTGAAGCGAGAGATGGAGATAGAGTAGATGCTTAGTCTGTGTACATGCAGAAAAAAAACATACTAAATGGTTTAATTCCTTTCACGCTGCAGTTCTTACTCTGTCTGGCACTGACCAGTCGTCCTTCAGTGAGTAACCCGTCAGAAACTCAGTCAGTCTGAGGAAACTACTGTTGTTCTATCCATCCATCCATCCATCGGCATAAATTTTGCCTTGATGGTCTGCTTAGTTAAAATTTTTATTTACATTTCTATGACATCACACTGGAATTCCGATTTCAAATTCAAACTGGAATTCCATTTGCTTTGAATCCTGTTTCTGCTACGGAATGGAAAAAAATAAGTCTTTGTGTCTCACAATTCTGAGTAAAAAAAATCTATTAAAAAAAACAACAACTTAAAATTCGGACTTTTTTTCATGCATATATAAGTTTATATCTTGCCATTCTGAGTTAATATCTCACGATCCTGACATTATATCTTATAATTAAAAGTTTATATTGCATAATTCTGAGTTTATATCTCATACTTTGGATTTATATCTTATAAATCAGAGTTTATATCTCACAATTCTAAGTGAGAATTTCTCAAAATTCTGACTTTTTATATATCATTTTTTTTTATTCAAATCAATCTCAGAATTATGAGATATAAACTTAACATTATAAAATATAACTTCAGAATTGCAAGATATAAACTCAGAACTCTTGAGTTTATATCTCAAAATTCAGTTTACCTCTTGCAATTTCTGAATTTATATCTCATACTTTGGATTTATATCTCAAATCAGAGTTTTTATTTCATACTTTGAAGTTTGCATCTAAATTCAGACTTTTTAGCTCATTATTATGAGATATAAATTCAGAAATTCAATAAATTCAGTTTATATCTCTTAATTCAGAGTTTATATCATGCAATTCAGATTTGATAAAAGTCTGATTTGCAATATGTAAACTCAGAATTGCTTTTTATATACATATATATTATATATATAAAAAAAAATTGTTTTGTTTTTTTCGTGGCAGAAACAAGCTTTCAGTTTGCCACCTGAATTCAAAATCACTTCAAATTCAGGAACTCATCTGAAATTTGATGAGCATTCTCAATACAGCCGTGAATGACACACAAGCACATGATCAATTTAGATTTACTGTGTTTAATTAGAATTCTCCCTCAAAGAGAAACAGTGTTTTCATGCAACATTGACAGCAGTGAGTAACATTAAAACACCCGTCCCATAGAGGCCTGTGAAATGTCAATAGGTCAGGTCATCTCATTCACAAGCTATAGGCGTTTTCTAACAACCTCTGATTTATATGCACTCATCAATGGTTTCTGCATTAGTGTTAATGGACTTTCTCCTCCATTGGGCTGTTCTGCTCAAAATGACCCCCGCCAGACTCAGAGCCTGTACACGGGACAGAGGACATCATGAACGCTCAGGTCCCTTTGCTGGTAAAACTTTTTATTTCCATCTGTGTCCCTGTGTAGATATACCATTTTATTACCGACCTGCCTCTTCAAAAAGATTGATGAATGGACGTAACCGTCTGCGTTTATGCGACCCCCAGCGGGCTAATGTGTGACAGCGAGTGATTTTATATGATTCGATTTACGATATCACCATCTTGATACTCCACGGCATTTGTGTTCAACTTGTACAGCTTTCTACATTTACAGAAGGTGTTACTTCTTGATTTTACACATTAGAGTGCAGATAATAAAAAAATTATAAATTAAAATCAACATTTTAAAAAGCTTAATATGCATGCACAATATCTACATTCATAAAATTCTGACATTTTCTCATTAATTTAATGCATCCTTGATTTCATATATATTTTACAGTAATATTATTTTTAAATTAAGGATGCATTAAATTAATGAACTTTTAACTAAAATTCAAATAAATGCCATTCTTTTAAACTTTTTATTCATCAAAGAATCCTGAAAAAAAAAAATCTAATTTTTCACAAAAAATATGAAGCAACATAATTGTCGATAATCATCTCTGATAATAATTTGAAATTTTTGTTTAAAAAGCAAATCAGTATATAAGAATGCTTTCTGAATGATCATGTGACAATGAAGACTAGAGAAATGATGATAAAAATTGAGCTTTTCATCACAGGAATATATATCACACAGAAAATTGTTATTTTACATTTTAAAAATATTTCACTATATTACTGTTGTAACTGTATTTTTAATCAAACAAATGTAACTTTGGCTTAAAAAAACATATGAGCAAGATCCCATTTTTAACTACAGTCTGCATTTATGTTTTTAATGTTTTATAAAAATGATTTTTTTAAAAACACACTCCACCTCGGAAAATGTTTTTCCTTAAATGCTTTTCTTGATGCAAAATATAAGTTCCCTATTGATAAACTTAAGCCTTGCCCTACATTTTTTTCTCGGTACATACCACATTTTACTCAGAAATACGACACACTACAGAAGCAATGCGTATAATGACCATTTTTGCATATAAAACATTCATTCTCTTGCCGCTTTCTTCACAATTTCCACTCTAAAAGCTGGCCAGGGATTTCTAACCTTCCCTTTCTCGGAAGCTCCTCTAAATTCTGTTGAAGAAGATCCAACGAGTGAATTATTGTGCACATTTCTGGTCTGAGCTCACGTCCCTGCTGAGAGGAAGTTGCAACATCCTTAAAGAGAGATTACCAAAGCCTTTTTTCCAGACGCCATCTTTGAAGACAAAAGGAAACGTGCTTAGGCCATATTTCACACAAGACATTCCCACATATTCTGCTCCAAGCATGTTCAGAATTCAAATGAATCATGTTCATTTGTGAAATCCTGTCATGTGAACTACTGACAATATTAGCGACTGTGATGGGATTGTATATTACGCCTGGAAAGGAGTAATTAATAAGGTCAATTAGCAAACACACAAAGTCATCTAGAGCCAAAGCAGAGGTGGAGAACAATCACAGGTGTCTGTTTACAGCTCACCGTGGCACGGGTTTGATTTATGGACACTTGATTTCTCGGTTAAACAAATTGCTAACTGGTGAAAAATGGCCTGCACTTAATTATGTGTGACAGGGAGAGAACTTGATCATGAAGCATCACTGTGTTCTTCACAGCGAGACTCGAGATGAGAAAATTGAGATTCTTCGTGAGCAAAAATTTGATTTTCATGCATACGTTATTAATTACGATATTGACTGCATTAGCAATAAAACTATAGGCCTATCGTCTCACATGTAGTGTGTAATCTTGAATTGCATATTGCAGACGTGAAATACAGATGAAGATAACGTCATTTAATGGTCAGAATAATTTTATTGTAAATAAAATAATAATTACAGGAAAAGATTTTACAAGCAAATACCCCCAAAAAACACACTATTTTACTTGCCATTTTAAAATTGAATTAATGTTTAATTAAATTTTTCAGTCATTGAAATAAACTGTTTGAACAAAATTATTTGCTAAAATGACTTTCCAAAGCTAGCACGTGATCACAGACTCAGCTTGTTTAGTTACAAAATTAACTGAAATATAATATAAAAAAACAATGTCTACACCTTTACTTGTTAAGGAAAAAGAGACCTATTACTGGAAAGCTATGGTGCGTGGAAAACAGCTAAACAAAGCAGCATGTCTAATTGTAGCTAGCTAATCCCAAACACACTTCCACTGGCTCTTTTAGTTCAATAAACATAAAATCTAGATGATATTAGGGCGATGTTTTTTCACATGCCGCTAATCACCTAGCAGAGCCAGTGTGCTTCACCCTTTCACTACAACTACCCTCCATCTCTCATTAGCTGCCAGCAGCACCTCAAACAACCTCGTGACCCGAGTGAAGGCAAACTCTAATTAAACCTAGCAGACGAGAGTCTTTCTCAGCCATCTGAGCTCTAATTACAGGGCCAAATATGAGGCTCCTACTGTCTGATGGGAAAGGAGTATTGATTAAACAGCCACACCGCTCTCTATCCGGCGAATGACAGTGATGTAGAGGTGCATTTACATCACACAGTTCTCTCGATCCAAAAACAAAACAAAATAAACTGCATTTTTCCATTGGCCTTTAGGGTAAAAATCTCCGTCACAGTCCTAATGTCACAGTCTTGTTGAAATATTCATAACAATTAATTGACTTTATGCTAAAAATAGTAACAAATATCTGCAAATGGAGTAAAAAAAAAAAAAAAGTAAAGTAAATATATCTTAATTTACGAATGTATAGATATTTCAAACTAAAAATATAAAAAAATAAAAATAAAATGAGTAACAAAAATACTTTCCTGCAGTTAAAAAAAAGGAATTAATAATACAATTACCAGAAGAAAAAACAGGCTACAAACAAACTACACCAGGGGCGCATAACTTCAACATTTCCAACAACAGCTTCCAACAACTCTTTCAGTCTTTATTTCAAACAATTTTGCTGAATTTGAGTTAGAACAGATCTGATTGGTTGAGTCAGCTGTCAATCAGGGTGTACAAGCCCCACCCTTTGCCCTTATATGGCAACAGTACACAAAAAAAATTACATTCCAGCCCTGCAACTCCCTTTCAGTCTTTTATTTTTTATTTTTTTACTTCAGTATTGTGTATGTGCTCAAGAGGAGCTGAAAGGTATCAGTGCTGCGGTGGGCACCGGGAGAGCTTGGGAAATGTGCAAATTAAAGTCAAGGGGTGATGCAAGTGGTCACGTGAATAGAGATTATGTGCCTCCATCAAACTGCAAATAAAACACACACGCACACTTCTTCCTCCTCCTGTGACAAACTCTCATCTCGTCCCTGCGCATGAATAATTCACACAGATACTCCAAAAGGAAGAGCTATTAAAATTACATGGGATTGTGGAGAAGCGGATCAAATATTCCTACCTTTTCTTTCTGTTTGAGTTTTCTTCACTCCTTCTACATTAGCAAAAGACATGATATCCAGCCGCAGTAAATATCATCTGTCCGCATATTGGAAAATGTTCTCATTACCATATTTCTGAGTGATGAAAAAGCAGGTCAAATTTCCTCAAGGCTCCATGCAAGGAAAACAAGATGTGTCTGGACACTTGTGGAGGGATCTATACTCGTAGTCACAGAAGCATGGTTTGCTAATCAGAGCAGGTGGTCTTCATGGGAGTGGGACGTTTACATTCTAGAGATCATTTGATTGGTCAAACTTTTGGGCAGTGGACACACATGGGGTAAAAGACACAACACAACACATGCCATTACATGCTTGAAATTTTTACAGTTAAGGTTATTCTCAGGAAATGGTACTATTAAAAAAAATAGTCAAATTGGATATTTACATATCATTTAACATGAAATGGTGACCGCTAAATTTAAAAGAGCGATCAAGTATGATAAAAGCATTAACTGTAATTTAAAAAAAAAGAAAATAATATTTTTTTAATGTAAGAACAATAAATGGGATATTGCAAATAAATAAATAAATAGATAATTGTAAAAATGTCTTTTGCATTACACATTAATAAATCAGACTGTGACTAAGTTCAACCAAAACTAGGGAAAAAATGGAGAGAAAAAAATGTTTTATATATAAATGTTGTCTTGAAACAAAGTAAGTTGAAGCACAAAAACTATTCAAAGTAAACCTGAAATAAAAAATTAAAGTTAAATAAAAATATAACAAAAATAGTAATAGCAGAAATTACAAACTCACGTCAAAATTCTGATGCAGACAACAATATATTTTGTGAAAAGTGCTATAGAAATAAATGTGAAATGAACTGAAAATTAAAAGCTAAAAAAAAAACTATAATAATATAACTTACAAAAATTACAAATTTTTTACTAAAAAATAAAGCAGTTTTTGTTTTATTATTAAAACACAACTAAATTTAAAATGGAAACTGAAAATATAAATATGAAAGCTAACTCAAAGCATTCACAAGGAGGTCATAAACAACAATATATAAATGGGCTATTACTAAAACAGGCCTTACTCTACTCAGTTCAGTATCATCATGTAAAACTTACTGTGACACAAATGGCACCATAAAACAAAGATGTACACCTCACATTCATGAAATAAACAAACAGACCTGCACTTGAACTGTGAAATCAAGAGAAAGCTGCAGAACTTTTAGCCAGTGGGCTGTCATTGACGTCTATAGATCTATAATGCGCATTGACACTTCTTCCAGTGTACATTTCATGCTTTAATTAGACATCCTCCCAGAGGACTCCAGCACTGACTCTGCAACAGAAAACCAACTATTCGCACATCTCAGAGGAGGTGTCTTTTATCAATAATGTCACTGGCCTAATAATGCATGCGAGGCTTTCCCATGAGGGCCGTGTGAGTTCATGCCATCGGTGACTGACACCTCTTCCCGTTCTGATCAGAGAGAGAGGCGGCACGACTGTCAGGTCACATAAACACCTGCCCCCGAATGACGCTGACAGAGAGACGGAGAAGCAAAGAGAAACACACTTTAGCATTCAGATGAGGCAGAGAGGAGGTTAAAACTAAAAAATAATGGTCCTGCAGTGATGAAGTATCTTTGGAAGTTCACATCACCCGGTTCCCTTGATGAACACCAGATAGGATATTGCAATTAGGTTTTAGATTATTGCAAAAAAATATAAGCTCTGGGACCAGCAAAGGTTTATGACGCTAACACATTTTGTTCATCATGATAATCTTCACAAATGAGGTCAACTTTTATAAACCTGTAATTTTATGAACTAACCTAGACTTATTATCGCTAACTAAAATTAGAAACTAGAATTTAGTTTAACTTCACATACCTACTAAAACAACTAAACCTGGAATAAAAATAAAAAAATATATAAAAGCTATAGAAAAGAAATCATACAATTACAAAAACACACAACTCATGACAAAAAATACTATAAAAATATACTAAAATAACAGCATAAACTGAAGAAATAATTTTCTAAAAAGTAGTTTTTTTTCTTTTTCTTGAAGTAAAAAGTTGTGTTTTCTCAAGTGACTTCATGCATAAAACTATAACAAATATCTGCCATTGAAGTAAAAAATCAAAATAAGTCATTTTCCTTTAAAGGTTTTTTTTTTTTTTTACCCCAATGACATATTTTTCCTCGTTATTGGCATAAAATGGCAAATTTGTTCATTTATTAATGTTGTCAAGTAAAGAACCTTTAAGATACTTGAATAACAAGTAAACAAAGCATTTTCTGCTGTTTAAGGGCTAAAAAACTATCAACAGAAGTAAAAATCCAATCATAGGCTACAAATGAATCACGCACGACATATCTTCAACAAATCTTTCAGTCTTTATTTAAAAAAATTTTCACCGAAAGCTTGAGTGTGGATAGTTTCCAATAGTGCTATTATAAACATGAAAGCATGAGTATATGAGTTTACCTGTTCATCATGAGGATGTTCATGGTCCATAAAAACATTTTTCAAGACATGTAAAGGCTTAAAAAACACAAGGAGGTATTACTGATGTATTTTAGGTTGTTGGACAAATGTGAAAATGTATTGAGCTTGTGTTCAGCACTGACGTATTACATTCAAAAAACCCATTACCTCAGGATGAAGGAACCAGACGTGCTAAAATGCTCCTTTCGGGGTTTTGGCCAGCAAAATAAGTCATCCCAGCAAAAATTTAGAGATGAGGATTGCACCCAAGCCCAAATCTTTTACCGCTCGGCCACACAACTCGATATGAGCGCTGCTTTAAATTGCCCGAAATCCCACAACAGCAAGAAAGGCAATTAAAAAGGTCCAGGGAAAAAGTTCTAAGACTGCTAAAGGATGTGCACGGATTTCGATCTTGCAAGCCGTGAAGTCTAGCCTGACCCATAAAGCAAAAATGAGAGTGCGATCCAGCCTGCTCCATCTACAAATCGCCGCTCTGTCAATGGAAGAGGTGTTGTTTACCAGCAGGCTCTTGAGACACTCTCCATCACGGAGTCATTTTCAGCCAGGCACCAGACTTCACACTCATCTGCTTCGTCCCAATGGGCTTCACTGTGGGCAGCTAAGACGCTACGCTAGCAGTCACAACAGACTCCAGAGTGCTCCAGACTTACTGCTCCAAATGGACATCCAAGTACAAACAATGCCGACTAATATAAGCACTTTGTTCAACTGAGTAATGCATGTGTGTGTGTGTGTGTGTACGCGCGCATGCATTTTATTATTTTATCTATTGCTCACTATTGTGATAGCTGTTTATTTTTTATCGAATAGTAATATTTTGTCCACTCTGAGTAAGAAATGGATGATTGTAAAAGCTATAAAATGGAAATACTGCTTTGCACTTGTGTTGTAAAAATTATTACAAAATGTGTATTGAATTGAACTGTAATTGAAGTATTTTGTGATTCCCACTGTAAAAAAACTGTTTAAATCCATTTTATACAAAATAAATGAAAATAAATAAATACATATATATATATATATATATATATATATATATATATATATATATATATATATATATATATATATATATATATATATATATATATATATATATATTCATGTTTAACTTATGTTATACACAGTAAAATAAAAACTACAAAAATACATAAATATTTTCAAAATACACTCATGTTCTAAAACTTTAATAAGTACAATAAATCATTCAAACACGTAATATATATATATAAGAAGGAATGTAAAGATATATTGTCTCATTTACAAAAATTAAAAAGTTTTTAAAAACGGTTTACGATTTAAAATATAATCAGATGTGTTATGCATTCTGTTTTTCACTAAAAATTATATGGTAATCCATAGGTTTTAATTGCAAAACCTAAAATTGACAGTATTCCACCTTAAAAAATATATATTTAAAAAATGTTTAAAAACAAAATTCATTGAAAAAAAGATTTTTTTTACAGTACAAAATGTTTTTTTTTTTTTTTTTTTTGTACAGACAAACCTGCAGGCTTTTAGAAACTACTGGAACTCTTCATTATTCATTATGTCTTACTTTCACAAAGTTTTATAACTGCCAGATTGAAAAATATATTATGAGCTGTCCTGAAATGCACTTTTCTTATTTCATTCCAACAATATACTCTTGAAACTGTTGTTTCTGGGCCTTTTGTTGTTCTGACCTTTACTAGGAAGGAAATTTAGAGCCTAGGCCTGAACTTTACCTGAATAAACCTGTGTTATACCCTGTATTTGTGTGTGTGGTTGTGTCTAATGAGATCTCTCTGGCTCGCTGTCAGTTTTCTACTCGAGTCCATTATCACACTCTTAATTCTGTTCATGGAGGAAATCAACGGGCGGAATGGTTAAGTGGCACCCATGGCCTCTCGCCCACTCGTCCTCGCTCTCATCCTCACGAGGTTTCCACCCCAGCACAGCATCTGAGAGCCAACGCTCTTCAACCTGAACCTGTGCGCCGCAGGCTGCGTCTGACAATGAAGTCCCTGAGGGCCCACGAGTACGTTTAGCCATAAGACTGAGGGAGTATGCCATTGAATGCAGCACAACTATAGAAATATCAGCTCTTACACTCTTAAAAACAAAGTTTCAAAAGGGAGAAGCCAAAGAAGAGCCATTCTGGGTTCCCTAAAGAACATGTCAGTGAACAGTTCCTAAAAAAAACTTTTTTTCTTATTGCAAGGAATTTTTTAAAAACCTAAAATGTTTATTTTTGTGGAATGGAAACATTCCTTCACTCTTAAATATAAAGGTTATTTATCTGCATTTATGGTGAAGAACCTTCAACTACCATGGAACATTTACATTCCACAAAATGTTCTTATAATAGAAAAAAAGTTATTTTGATTATTAAAATGTTCTTCACACTAAGAAAAACATGGTTCTTTTAGGAGCTGCTCCCAGAAAAGTTCTTTGAGGAATCTAAAATGGTTCTTCTATGGCATCACTGCAAGAAAAAAAATTGCAACCTTTATTTTTGAGATTGTTGAATGTTAAAGGTTCTTCATGGAGGCCTCAGTGTCAATTAAGAACCTTTATTATTTTCAAACTAAAGAACCATTTTTGGTTCCTCAAAGTGCCTTTTAATGAATAGTTCTAAAGAGAACCATTTTTCTTAGTGTTAAGGACTTAATAATCTAAATAACCCTTTTCCACTATAAAGAATCTTTTGTTTAACAGAAAGGTTCCATGGATGTTAAAGGTTCTTCATGGAACCATCAATGACAGTATAGAACCTCTATTTTTAAGAGTAAGGAATTATAAGAGTTAAGTTTTTTTTTAAATATAATCTTTAATTGTAATAATTTTTAATAATCTAAAGAACCTTTGTTTTTACACAGAACCTTTTTGGAATATAGACATTCATACACTCAAAAAAATGCTGGGTTGTTTTATTTAAACCCAGTTTTGGGCCAAATATGGACATACATACAACTTTTGAGTAAAACATTTCACTGAAAAATTTCAGTGAAGTCCATATTTCACTCAAAGTTGGGTTGAAACTACCCAGCATTATTTAACAGAGTAGATGCCAATAAGACGCCTTCATATTTAAGAGTGTATAGTTTTGAATAGAGAGAAAATAATGCTGCAAAGTAAATTTCACTTTTGAAATTCACTGGATTATTCAAAAAGTAGGTATTACCACATGCTTATAAATGCATTTTCACATTTAATTTCCGGCATTTTATATATATATATATATATATATATATATATATATATATATATATATATATATATATATATATATATATAGCATAAAACATGCATTCAGCCCTGCACAGATGGTTCGAGCCAAGAAGATGCAACTTAATAGATTTAGGAAGGTGCAAAGGTCTGTTGGCCTCATGCTTCAATGCAAATGATTTTCAGCTTGCAAAAAAAAAAAAAACATCTCGTGAAATTAACTTTATGAAAATGCCAACTTCATTACACAATCCATTATAGCGCAGTGGCAAGCGAGTGATTTATGCCATGGCGCATTTCGTGGTCTAAATAAGCCACGGAAGAGCGCAGTTGATTCTGACCTTTACATAAACACACAGAGACTAACGATAACGGTCTCGCTGACTCAACACAACATAATGTGCATCTGTTGGTTAATTACATTTTAATCTAATTGTTGTCTTTCTAGAGTAATGAAGCACAAAATCGATTCATAATTTACAGGCTGTTCTCGTTGAAATGCGACACATAAGTCTTTCTCTTTAACTTCAATCTGAGATGCAGAGCAAATTTATAAAAAACATTTACACCCGCCAATTTAGCTCTCAGCATGACTCTGACGTGATTTTACCTTTATTCTCTTACATCTGGGCAAAACCTCAAGTAAAAGCCACCACGGCTGAATGGACAGGGCAACATGTTGCTACTGGATAAACAAGTAATCTCAATGCCTGTGGCTTGTAATTGAATCAAGCTTTCAGAAGCACAAAGGTTGGTGTGTTTCAACACAATTGTGACTGATGCTCTATTGATCCAGCCGTATTTTGCACATTGCCGTCAAAACCATCCAGACCCCTTTTACTCACACCTAAGATAAAACAGTGAAACGAGTCTCGCTAAAAGCTGCCATAAACGTAATCTATCTGTCATAATAGAGTCCTAGTAGTTTGCTATTTGCAAAAATCAGAACAATAATGTTAGCATGTGGAAAAAAATTTAAGGATTGACAAGTAAATCAATAAACCAACAATAAAGTGTTTCCTCTTTCTCTCAAAATCCACACACAAAACAGCCATGTTGCACAATTAATGAGTTCATAAAATTTAAATTCCCTCAATGTTTACATGCACTTACATGGAAACTCCAGTTTCACAGCTTTTGTGTTACAAATAAATGATTGCTACAGTCAGAACAAAATCATTATTATTTTAGTATTTCTTGAAAGAGTTCAATCTGAATGTGTTGGGGCCCGACTTCATGAATATGCATGCCGATTGTTTGGCAATGCATGTAATATTGCTAAAACATGTTTAATAAATAAGAACAGGCTGAATTAAAAAGCTCTCTCACACCCGAAGTTCATCAAAGCCATAGCAATCATCTTAATTAGCAACCAAACTCACTTTCCCACCAGCACTAATGGAATCTGTTCCAAAACCTAGTGAACCTATTGATTTTATAGGCATCATAAGTCTTCTCTTGTATCTTCTTTTTGCCAATTCAAAGCCAGCTTTACAAGTACTTGCAGATAAAGCAATCCCAAAAGGTTTTTCTCAGTTTTCATGTGTTGTGCATTTAAGGTGTAAGCCATTTTGCTTATTACCACATTATTAGTTTAGCATCCTAATAAGTAATGCTATTTGTGTGCCAGTGCACTTCAAATCAGATGCTTGTGTGAGGTTGCTACCTTCGAGGAAGCCAGGCAGTAGAATGGGAGGCAACTTACTACATTTTACAGTCAATATAATACACAACGGCATTATGTGTAAGTAAGTATGAGCCCTTCCTCTTTCACTCAGAAATCTCATGTGGTAAGACTCAGGGTTGCCCTGATAAATCACCTCCCCAATGAATTGCATCTGAATTGCACCTGCAGTGCGCGGGGACCGTCAGAGGAATGGAAATCAGGGGACTAACAGCCTGTGGCCCTCCTCTTACTAGGCATGCTAATGCTGTAGCGATTACCTAAACAGGAGTTCTGCCGGGGAACTCCATCTGTCCCATTCAGAATCACTATGCATTGGCATGAGCCGCTGTTCACAATGATGCAAGCACATCTCATATACTGCCATTCACATACACACAAGTGTTTTCAGAGGCTAAATGAATGACTGGGGCTAAACACATCGCAGGCAAGCTTATCAAGAGCTACATGTTTAAACGCGCCGTTTAAAGTGTCATGAAACCCCCATTTCAATACAAGTCAGTTTTCACCACTCAATTCAGGAGTGTAGGCATGGAAAGTAGGCTCTTTGGTTTGCCTTTTATTTACAGTTAACAATTTAGCAAACTGTTTTATCTAAATCGACTTGCTAATGAAGCGAAAACGCTAAATTTCTATCTGCAACAAAACACAAAGATCATTTTCATCTGTAACTTAATGTGCTAAAACACTTTCATTTGAACCGCTTCAAGTATTAAGCATTGATCGTTGGATAATTAGTCTGAACTTTTGACACACTCGCTGTGGAAATGAATGCCGTTTGTGATGCCAAGTGTCAGACTGCATCTGGTTTCAAATGAGCCACAGCCCATAACTCTCGAAACTCTGTAGTCTAGCAAGCAAATACATTTGCATCCAATGCTTCTGAACATCCGAAAAAAAACGCCGAAGGGATAAAGCCACAGATTCTCATAAATAATAATGGAGGACTATTGATGTGAAGGAATATCATAGAAGCCAGCCATTTCAAATTCAATAGCGTTCACTCTAGTGCCCTTTTTGTATCTAATACCATAGCATTTCATAGGCCTTTAAGTGGCATTCCTGTTGAGACCCAGCACATACACAGCCGCATGCACATTTTCTTGCTCAACACCCAAGACAATGTCTCTTCTAATCGTGTTTAGCATGATTGCTTATCAAAGTCTGACAGCTGACATGGTGTTACAGAAAAATATTTGTGCTTGCAGTATGGGACATGCGTCATTTACTGCGGATGGGTCGTTCGGCACATGTCTACATCAATCAGTTAAATCACGGTCAGCTAATGAGTGTGGCATAAACAGCAGAGAATTTCATTAACATTGTGTGGTTAATTGGCACAGGGCGGCCGTGAGTTTTCCCTTTGACAACTACAATGAGCAGTCGGCCAGAAGTGTTATTTAGAATGCTTATTAAACATGAACGAGGAAAAATCTATTGTTGTCAAGAGGCAATTTCAGTCTACAGATATGGATATAATTCCTTATGGGACATGCAGCCCATCCCTATCGGATTCCTAGAATCTCCTGGAAGCGGTGTTCTTCTAGCGAAGACTAGATTGTAAGAGGTTGCCACTGCTGAACTTTAGCTGTTTACATCCATAAACAACAGCAGAAAAAGAGCCCCCTGGTTCCCTTAATTTCCACTGACAAGCATAGCAAAATGCCAGAGTTCATTTCGCAGTCATATTTGCTCAGAAACAGTGATCTTCCTGCTGGGTAGGGAGACGTAGATTTAGATTCTAATAGAATTTGGGTGGCATCATTCTACGAAATCATCCTGCCTTGATATTCTTCCAGGCCAACATGCACACACACACTCTGTCACAACATATTTCAGACAACAGAAGTTATGTGAGGTCACCTGTGGTTATGAAGATCTTGTCTACTTCAAAAAGCAACTGGAAAAGACTTAGAAAGTAAGCTAGCAGAAACTTATCCAAAGAGACTTGCTTTGCACAAGAGGACAACACCCCCAGGCACCCTAGGGTTAAGTACTTTGTTCAAGGATACAAAAGCCATGTATTGCTTCTTATGCCATTTTTACCTGCAATCCTTTGGCTCCTGGTCAAGATTGTTAACCACTACACTACACTACCACTATGACCCGACAATTTTGTCAAACTTGGCAAATATGGGTTTGTCTTGATTGTAGGTTTTAATCTACACCCTTTTTTTTCAGCCCAGACTATTCACACCTACACTGTACTATAACCATCATTCACAACAGCTACAGACTACACCCCATTTACAGGCCCCAGAAGGGCTAGTTCAGACCACTTATGGTACATTCAAATAGGGTGTTGGCATAAACGCCTCTCGTTTACTCTGAATAGAGTGACATCAAGCATCGCCAAAATTAATTGTGGATCCGTCACATCGGGTTGGGTCCAATGCTCATGGCAGAGGTTCAACTTTTCAAGCACCAATCAGGCAGAAAGTAATCTGATTGGCTGTTGTCACTATGAAAGTCGTGTCAGCACCAAGCTTTAAACACACCCTTCATTAAGCATCGCCATCAATGCCCCGTGTGAAGGTACTGTTATCGACGCTCATACCTTAAACAGCATCATAAAATAAAGGCTTTCGAACCGCATAGTCCCAGAAACTCAGTCAGCATGGTGGTTCCTAGAGAACCAATTTGTCCCTCAGGCCGTTTTCCTGGTTGCACTTGCACCAGGAACAGGAACTCAGAAGCAGACAGCAGTGACGTCTTCTTTTACGGCATTTATGAATGCCGATGACCATGAATGGAGGTCACCATGATTGGAGCCGTTTCTGTAGCGTTTTGCAGGTTTCGTGATAATGGAGATGGAATGTAAACACACAATTTACATGATCAAAAGAGCAAAAAATTGGGCTAATAACCACCATTTTAAGGGCAATGGCTAGACCACTTATGGGACTCTGCTTACCTCAAACAGCCTCATTATTTTGGTGAACATGATCAAGACACATTTGTCCTGATTACCCAACAATTTTGTTGAACTTGGCAAATATGGGCTGGTCTTGATTGTATTTTCTGTCTACATTTTTTTTTCAAAGCCCATTCCAGATTGTTAAGCACAACCCTACACAGTGACCCCATTCACAACAGCTGCAGACTTTACCCAATTTTCAGTCCCCATAAGGGCGATGTTAGACCTCCTATATAACCCTCCTTACCTCAAACAGCCTCATAATTTTGACAAACATGATGGAGATACATTTGCCATGAAACTTGGGAAATATGGGCTGGTCTTGATTGTAGGTTTCAAAGCCCAGCCCAGATTGTTAAGCACTACATGACACTGTAACCCCATCCACAACAGCTGCAGACTTCATCACATTTCCAGTCCCCAGAAGGGCATTGTTAGACCTCTTATGTAACTTTGCTTACCACAAACAGCCTCATAATTTTGGGAAACATGACGGAGACACATTTGTCATAATGATCTTAGCAATTTTGTTGAACTTGGCAAATATGGGCTGGTCTCAATTGAACCACACTTACAGACTACTCCCAACTTCCACATCTTAAAAGATTAGATCCTTGGTCTGGTCTTGATTTAAGGAATCAGCCTGCACCCTTCTTCATCCAGCCCTGTTTATTGTTCACTACACTACACAACATCCATCGTTGACAAGAACCAGAGTATGAACCCCACTTCCAATCCCAAGAGGAACAAGTTTAGCCTTCTTACCTTAAAAAGCCTCAAGATGTTGGCAACCATGATGGAGACAGAGCTGGCGGCCGCACCAATGACTCCAACGATTTTATCTGGCTTGGCAAATATGGGCTGGTCTCCATTGGCACAGCGTACATCCGAACCGTCACGCTCAATGAGAGCTTGTACAAAAGTAAGCGACTGCTCCAGGGCGTAGGTGTCCCGCGAGCAGGTGTCCAGGATACGGGCCCCCAGCGTCACGTTGGGCAGCAGCTCTGGGTCTTTGTTGATGAGGTCAATGGCAAAAAGCATTGCCTCCAGTCTATGTATACCCTTCTCCTTCTTTAACTCCCCGCAGGGAATGCCACGCTCACCCCGGGAGTGAACCGGAAACAGGCCACCCAGGATGATGTCGCCATCTAGACGGATAGAGTGGGCATACTCAACAGGTGGTGTCTCCACTCGCTGGAGGGAGACTGGCAACCAGTAGCAGAGGAAGACGAGGATCTGGTATTGATTCCAACTTAAGCGTACAAGATCCATATCCACTGGTACGTTGGGGACAATGTGAAGAAATAAAGGTCCAAAAACTCCAGGTGGTGGGACTGAGGACTAATGCGGCAGCAGACGGACGGTACCGTCCATGCCCATTTCAAAACTGAAGTTGTGCCTTCTGACCATTTAAAGTGTGACCACAGGAATTTTTCATGGGGCAAAAATGTCTGGTGTACATGCCATGTGACTAGTAACCGGTGATATAAGGAGACGCGAAAATGTCAAACAAGAGCCTTTTACAAATCAAGCTCCAAAACTCTCACATCTTCAGAAGCATCTAAAAAAAAAAGAAAAAAATTGTATGAGTCGTTGCACAAAGATAAAATCAAACATGACTCAGGCACAATATATGCAAGCAACAAAGCAAACTCATCAAACACACGGACATGTTGACAGGGAGGAAATTACATCACAGTCATTTGGAGCTCAGTCTGGTCTTTCATTTCTGCCTCACTGAAAAAATAATAAATAAATCAAGCGCCGTCTTCTCTAACATTTGCATAGACAACCAAAAACGTTTTGCAGTGAGAGGAAATGTGTATATTTGTGGACAATAGAGCTGTCAGGTTGATTTTTACAGTTCCGCTTTGTGGAATGGAGTGGGACAGAGGGTAACCAATGATAATAATGGCATATTGATCTTCACAAGTTTTTTTTTTTTTTATATAATTTACAGATATAAAAATTTGGGCCAATGCAGATAGACAGTAATTGATATAATTTTACTTTTTACTGATAATATAAACTATATTTTTGGTTATTTATGGTTTTTAAAATAACTTTATGTATCTGGAGAAGTCTATGCTCTTGGTACAAATATAGCACTCTGTCTTTCCCTGTGGGCTATCCAACATCAATCTACATTTCTTTCATTTTAGCCAAACCACACTAAGCTCCAAAATGAAAGCTGCTCATTTACACTGTTGTTGGCACACATCAAACAACTGAGACAGTTCAGAGAGTCGAGACAGAGAGAACCTCTTGTGAAACACCCCCACATCTCCACTCTACACTGGAGAGCCATCGTTACGTTACGCACAACCTTGTGCTTCCGAGACACATGCTGCGCAATCTGCCGCCTCCGTGCGCCAAGAGCATCACTCTGCAACGTAAAGGAAGTCCATTGCACACTTCCGAGTGTGATTCTGCACTCCTGGTGAGCCACAAATGCCACTGAAATTCCCATACTATCCCAGACACTATATATTAAGCGGGAAAAATCCCATCATTTCCCCTGGATCTTACTGTGGACTTATACCTTAAAATCAACATTTCCCACTCCATAACAATGAGTCGTTCTGTCTTAATGATTCTATATCGCTTTATTGTATTCTAAATGGCTCCGTTCAGTTTTGTTGTATTCTATACAGCTCTATTCTAATGACTATTCCATTTTTCTACTCCACACATCTCTGGGGAAGACCAGTGCGCATTGGTTTCTCGAGTGCAGAAACTGCCTGTTTGAATCTAATGCATTTGCATATACGATAGTATATGTGCATATGCATAATTGGATTTGTTTCAGCCTAATATTCTACTCGTTTGCACGAATTAATCCCTATATGAGAGCTCGGGTAGTTCCCTCTCTTCTGTCGTTATATCAGAAACAGATGGAGTTATTACCCTGGCAGACGCAGTGTATCCCATTTCTCTTTTTAATTTGCACGAATCAGTATGTGTCAAGCAGAACCATCTTCTACTGGAGATGCCATTATATTTCCACCAGGAGAACCTGTCTCATAAGAATCCAGAGCTCTTTCTCTCTCTTACAACTGTAAAGCGTATAACAATGTTGCGTGCAATTTTGAGTTTATAGACTGTAAATGCAACTCGTGAGAAAGACATGAGATGTTTAAAAATTCACAGCCTATATACATTAATCACGCACATTTCTGGTTGATAATTCAGAATTTATGAGAGAAATAAATTGTACAAACCCAACAGTCCCTTTGTATGATTCAGCAGCATGCATGCGTGCGTGTGCATTAATGCACATTCCTTTGATGCAATGCAATGATTCACACAGTCTAATCAACACAGCCTCTGCATTCTCATTTAATTCTTTATATAGCTTCATCACGAATGCGCAAGAATGGTCTCATTAAAAGCGCATTTTTTTCTGAACCAATAAAGTGCTTTTAAGTAACTATTGCCATCTTATAAAACACAAACAAGCTCTAAAAAACCAACTGTGACATTACGTTTTACAATAAAACAATTATCAATTAGATTACTGAGTTTTCGCACTCTAAAGATATTCATGAGCAGCATTTCAAACCGTATTTTATAATTCTTGCAGCACAAGAATAGCATTTTAAAGAATACCAACATGAAAGTGCAGTAGATGTGAGATCTTACCTTCTTTCTGCTCTCAGAAGCTGGTTTGTGGTGCTGAAATGAACAGCGAGCGCATCACCAGAATCCTCCCTGTGTGAATGTGATTGCTCTCTCACTCACTCGCACTCTCACACACACCCTCTCTCTTCCGTGCATCACATGCAATCTTAAATGAAACATGCTCTCATTTCAGAAGGAAAATTCTCAGGAACGTTTGTTCAGAATGATAAAGGGAACATCCCTTCTTGTACACAAAAATAGACGCAGAAGTGCAGTAAAAATGGAGAGGGTAAACGCAGGAATGTGAAGATGCTAACATTATTTTGGATTTTGCATTAACATAAACAGACTATCTACCTCTAGAAACTGCATTAATCAACGGTTTTGAATGATAATTCGTTTAAATATGACCAAATTTTTATGTTTTGTGTAATCTTACACAAGATTTTTGGATGCACTCTAAATTATCCTAATTCGATTTATTAATTCAATGAGTCTGAATGCAAACAATTCCTAACCATTTTAAATGTGTAGTGGCAAATACTATTTATATATTTAACCATTATTTAAGCCATTTTAGACTCACCATCTGCTACTAACCAAAGCCACATCTGACCAAATTGAACTTGTTATTCCAAACAGTAAAACAGATTTTGGCAAATGTCAGATTTGGCTGTAATGCAGTTGGATAGCTGGTTTATAAATAGTTCACTATTGCCCTCTAGTGGTATAAAAACACTTGCTCACTCACCACACGGGTTCCCAATCTACTCAGCACAACCTCAATTATTTACTACATCACTCTTCGGGATTTAATCATATTTAGCCTTTCTGTAAACATAATTAGTAATACATTTAAAGTTTCATTTGATATATAGAATCAGAATAATTTGATGTGTAAAACCTTTATTTTAATGGAAAAGAAAACTCACAAACCTCGTTTAGTTACATCACAATCTTCTGGTTTGGAAATCCTGTTATATGATCATGCGAAATGCCTTTATAGGCTACTTAAAAATAAAATAAAAAAATATTAATGCACAGTCAATTACTCTGTTTATTGTTGGTCAATACATTCATTTTAACAAGGAGAAATCCGTCAAGCCACCGGAAGGCTAAAAAGAAACATGGATCTACAGATTTGCACAGTGAATGCTTGTGAAGACCGGTTTACCTTTCTTTAAAATCTTAACAGCCAAATCAGGAGAGAAATACAATGAAAAAAGCATCTAAAACTGATAGGAGACTAATTAATCTGAGAACTGCAGCGATAAGGAAACTAAAAAAAAAAATTCTCATAGCAAGCATTTAACATTTGCCTGCAGTTCATATGAGGACAACTGGTTGTATTTTCCAGAGCATGTGCTTGTTCAAACATAAAAGATCCCTTTCCCTTAATATAAGTGAAGTAGACGTTCTAGTGGTCTTCAGTGTCCAGTGTTTTCTCAGTAACAGAAAAGACAGACATCCATATCTTACTCCATATGACTGCACTGAATACCAATGAGCCTGATGGGTGTCAATAGCCCACGTTCAGCTGCTGTCTGCAGGAGTTCAATGCCATCTCGCCAAGAGCACGTGTGCCTTGAAGCTCCTCCTGAGGCTAAACCTGCCACTACTTGGTTTTGGATGGAAATGTCAAATCTTATTGATGGCAGCAGGGCAATGGAAAGCATATGTATTTCCTCTCATATCTGAGAGTGGTCAGAAGCCCTCATAAATGGTTAATAAGAGTGCAGCTGAAAATACTGTACCGTTACACTGTACGGACAATGGAAAAGCTCCTAAAAACCCACACACGTTTCTGAGGGTTTCTTATGCCCCAAGTTTTTCTGTTAACTTTTTGTAGTACAGCGATGTTTCTTTGACTTTTTTAGTGGTTCTGATCTTCTTTCTGTGACCCTCACTGTCCAGTATGTCTTTCCACCGATGCTGCAAGTCCAGTTTGCTGTCAGAAGATATCTAGTAAAGAGAGACAGAAGGAAACACAAAATACTATCATAACATTATCAAGGATTTGTAGATTCGCATGATGTCTCAGACATGGGAATACCACATTAAGAGAAGATACCATGATATTCTTTAAAGTGTCTCGGAGTACACTGTAAGTTAATGGTCGGTTAAACGGATTTAAACAGTTCAATATATATATATATATATATATATATATATATATATATATATATATATATATATATATATATATATATATATATATATATATATATATATATATATATAGTACCTCTCCCTATGATAAAGTGTAAGAGACTGTGAGCAGCTGGATGGCTTCAGTACAAACACTTAAGCAACTCTCTGTCACATGTCGCCTGGGAGCGGGAGGTAATCCAGCCTTCATGTGTGTTCATGTTACATGTAACTAATTGCAACCCAGAGACAAATACAAGGACTAAGACCCAGAGGAACCAGTGAAATGCTAACTGTCAGACTGACATATGGACTTCTACCACAGGGAGGGCATTTATGAGGGAAAAAAGCATGGACATGTATACTCAAAGCAACTCTGTCACCCTTATTTGAAGATCAGAGAGCTTCTCTCATCTCTCCGGTCCTGTGACAGAACGACGGCATGATTAATACGGCCTGGCTGAGCCGAGCGCTGTTTCCAAGGACACGGGTGAGTTATCTTAATTGCTTCTTAAAGAAGCCCCCCTCACCGCTCAACCCGCACCCCAAGGGCTCTTTAAACCTTGAGGTGAGACCGGGGCGGACTAATTTCCGGGGCCTTGCTGTGGCATCCACGCTTCATTCTTCCGTGCAGGAAGTCCACCCTGGGATTTCTCTCATACATTAACAACAAGGCTGTAGTAGCACTCCGCCAGCCAAAGCACAATTCCTTTCTCCCGCTACAACACACCATCTGTGTACCATCGAAGTACAGAGAACAGGAAACTGCTGCACACAACCTAGTGAGCTGCTTACCTAAAGCATCAAAAGCCCCTCCAAACTAAGCATCAGGATTTAAACTAAAGGTAGGTACTTAGCATTACATGGTTGACTTCTGAAATGTTTTAGTCTGCTCAAAGGCAGAACTGCATACAGTTTTTGCAAAGAAGGCAGTTGCAGAATGCACTGTGATGATGTTATATGGCTTCTAAGATGTTTTGATCAAATTCGAAGGCAGAACTATGTCTTTTGCCAAGAAGTCAACTGCAGAATTTATTGCAATGAGCTAACTGAAAAGTGAAAGTTGGTGAACAAAGCAGGAAAAATGTCTGTTTTATTCAATACTTTACTTTATGTATTGCTCCAGAAAGTAGTTGTTAGCTTAGCAACAAGCTAATGTCCAACTCAACCAGAATCAACTGGAAGTCAATTTTTTTCTACTAACATTCCTATGGAATTATTAAAATATTTTTTCTGAATGTTCTCGGAATGCTCAAAACATCCAGTTTTTTTAAATGTTTACAAATCTTTTTTTTTCTTGAGTGTGGGAATGTAAAAGAAACATTCCACTTCATCCTTTAACATTATGAGAATGTTACTTTTTGAATGTTTTCTGAACGTTCCGAACTCTGAAAGTAGTAACATCTGAAGCAATTCGATGGACATCCAACTAAAACGTTTTCAGGAAAAACTCTTCTGTGAAGAGAACACGTTTTGAGAACACTATTAAAGACCAGGTAACTTGTTCATAACTTGGGGAGAACATTACCAAAACGTTCTGAGAATATTCCCTGTTAGCTGGGTCCCTAGTAAGACCGTTCCATATTATTTACTCATGAGGCTTCGTTTCAATTAGTATCCTGCTCTAGAAGGAACTACAGTAGCTGTGGAGGAAGTAGACTGCAAGGTAACTCACAAGGGTTTGAAAGAGTTTGTGAAGTGCACAACTCACCAAAGCATGACCTTGGATCTTGTTCTGATACCTGCGCTCCTGGTTGTGGATTTCAGGTGGCTTCTTGTGTGCAACCCGAGGTATCTTGTCTTTTTAAAGCTCTGCCCACAGATGTTGCACACATGCAGAGATTTCTTGATAGCACCCCCTTTTGGGCTACTAGGCTTTATTTCTTTGTTATGAGTCCCCTCCTCGCTTTGATGCTTCTTATTGCTGGTCTTCAAGGTCTTTTGGCCCACTATGCCAGGGGCTTTCGAAGGCAAGTTCCTGCGTGTCAAATATGGTGAAGTGTGGCCGTGGTGGACATTCACTTCTTCTTGTCGACCTTTAACTGTCTCCTCTTTTTGTTCAACACGACCTCCGCGGGCTTCTTGACGGCGTAACTCTCCAGCGACTGGGAGATCCTGCTCAAGTAGTTGGACTTCTTCTTGTGGAGCACTGAGAGATGGCGTAACACGTCCCTCTTGCGCCGTGTCTTGTAGCGGCAGAGCGGGCAGCAGTAAAACTTGACAAAGAAGTCCGTGCCATTATCCGTGTGCAGCTCAATGTGTTTCTCCAGGTTCTGCATGGAGCTGAAGCTCCGCCTGCAGAGCTTGCAGAAGAGTGCCTTATAGTCAAAGCCTATGGAGAATTGAGCCTTGGATGAGACCTTGTCCTCCTTGGGGCTCTGGGTGTCAGAAAAAGAGCTGGGACTGGTGTTGGGATTGTCTGGATCTTTACCGTTGGCCATTTTCCTGGAGCTGGACGTGGAATCACTGGAGCTGGTTGTGGAGCCAGAAGATGCAATCTTGTGTACGGTCCACAGGTGTCTTCTAAGGTGGCCTCGAACCCGGTACGTCCTGTTGCAAATTAGACATTTGCAGGGGGTCAGGTCTTTGTCACATGCTTCTTCTGTTGGCTCCTCAGGTTCTTCGCTATCCTGAGGCTCCTTCTCTACATCATCCTCTCCCTTCTTCATGTTCTCACCCATATCTTCTTCATTAATAAAACTGTTCTCTTCTTCTTCCAACTGGAGCTCCTCCATGTACGGTTCCTGGTTGTTGAAGTGGTAGTGTCTCCAGCTCTCTGGGGTGGTGTGGTTTGGGCTCGGAGATGAAGGGGGCAGGTTATCTTCTTTGGACAGGTACTGGTACACAGCATTCTGGTTGCTAGCAATGGGCTCCAGTTTCAGTATGTACTCCTCTTTATCAGATCGGGGATAGATAGCTTCAAGAAGTTCTTTTATGCTCTTCTTGCCATCTCCAGAAAGGCCTGGAACCAGAAGTAGACCTTAGTTAAAGGGGCCATATTGCAGAAAAATTGTATTCCTTATTATATATTAAAAGATTACTATGTAGATACACTATAACATATATATATACACACACATTTATATAACAGCATACAGTATACAACAACTTGACAAACCGTGATTAATGGCAGGGTGAAATATGTTAAGTTGAACCAATCAAATTAACATATAGAAGTCTTAAAGGTACAGTAGCATAATTGCTGGGGAAATCAAAATTCCCTCGGTCATTTGATATATAAGAGGTCATTGTGCTATAAAACATTCTGTAAGTCTAAAAACAGCTTATATTGAAGCCAATCTGATAAAAACTTATGAACAACTCTATGATCAAGCAGAATTGTAATCAACAATCATCAATTGTGCTTTATTGCTATATGTCAATGAAATGTTCTCTCTTCAGGAGAGAATGAAACGTAGAAATGCAGTGCTGTACTAACCATCAGGTTCAGGCACTCGAGTGAAACAATACATTTCCTTGTGTTTGATTAAATTAGGAAGGCCACGGAAGAGACTGCGACAGAGTTTACATTCAAAGATTGTGTCCACCTCTTTGAGGAGAATGTGTTTCAGATGTGCAGTACCTGCAAGTAAGCACATGAGGACAGTGATTAGACTACATACATACTACAAACCGTATTCTAACGGATCAGTCTACTACTATCATTAAGAGAGGAAACGGAGTTAGGTAACACATTGTGAACAGACACAGCACCTGTGCGGAAACATTCAATGATCTGCTGGATGCCAGATTTGGAGGTTAGCAGCGGTGTTTGTAGCAGAGGAGGATCTCCGGGTTCGGTGGAATAGACTGCGATAGAAAAACAGTGTATTCTTACAGTATATCCATTAATTATTTACAACATAGATGTTTGAAATGTTCAAAACTGTTTTAAACCAACAGATTTGCATAAAACTGCATAAACCATGATTCTAAACTCTAGTATAGCCTAAATGCACAAAACTCATCCGATTAATCATGCACCTCAGTTATAACGCTGCTTATCTCTCTTATTAACACTCCGTCAGGCTGAATCTCTTTGAATAATCCTCACCAGACAAACTCATTATACAGAAATGATGATCTGAAGTCTAGTTCGCTGCTGTGCTCAGTATGTTTTGCATGGCAGATCTCGCAGATATGAGTCATATCCATACAGAGGTTCAGCTTGCGCTTTCTAAATGAGTTTTTATTAAAGTTTGCATTATTGATGGCCGCTGCCTGCGACTGTCTGCCACTTTGCCAAAACGTCTGGCTCTGAAACAAAAGCTTTGATTTAACACACATCTCCATTTTTCCACTGGATGAATCGGATAATATCTCTTCGGTTTGGGTTATGCATGCCAATATTTCAAGGTGGTGATTAATGAAGCTCTAGTTTGTGGAGACTATTACAGAAAGGACGTTTATTAGTGGAGTTTGCAATAGCAATAGTATTATTATTGCTCATACTCAAGGGTATGCACAAGCAAAACTTTATATATTTTCTTAGAAATAAAGACATTTTAAAGAACAGATTATCTTAAACGACTCTAAAAGAGCATATTCCATCACCAGCTACACAGTGGAGGACAATAACTCTTCCCTACATGAGGAGGTGAAAAAAAATCAGTCGTGTGTGAAGATATGGGGCATGAACACAGCTGTGGATAAAGCGACCAAATCAGTCGGAGATTGATGATGGGGGTGTTGGTGAATTTATGGCTGGATCAGCCAGCAAAGCCCAGCGGTGTGTTTACAGCGGCCCTCAGAGACTCACCTTATATTGGAGGTGTTTTATGACTGTGTGAGGGAATTTCCTTTAGGAACGGCCGGAAATTTGCCAATGTCAGGACGGCTAGGTGAGGAGGTGGCAGTCAACACTCAGAATCAATCTAGGGCTCTGCGGTTGAACACTGCTGACTGATGTTTGTGCTATAAAGGGTTGGTGAGATGATCTATGAATCAGTTTCCACTAAATAGTTCTTTCTGTACACACAAGATTTTTTTTTTGCTGGTAAATAAGACTTGATCGACTCACTAGCTTTGCAGATAGTAATACATAAAAGCGTTTAAAATATTTAAATTATTTGGTAATTTCATGGTAAGTATATCAGAAATAATATACATTTAAAAGTTGATACATTTGAACATAAATTTTTTTTACCTTGGCAACTAATTGAAAATAAGTATGTTTAAGTACTAAAATGACTAAAACCAAAGCTGGAATAAAAATTAAAGCTATATAGAAATATGAGAAAACTGATAAAAAAATTACAAAACAATAAAAAAAATATACTACTAAGCTGAAATTAAAATATAAAAATAAAGCTAGTTTAAAATAATAATGAAAAATTTGACACAAATTCCTAAAATGAAAACAGAAACCATAAAAACAAAAGCCAATTCAAAATGTAAAAAAACTAAAACCTAGGCTAAAATTAAAATTACACAAAAAAGTCAAAGTAACATAAAAATGACTAAAACTGAAATTAAAATAACTATAAAACCAAAGTTAATTCTAAATATAAAAAAACTAACAAATTAAATCCTAAACTAAATTTAAAATGAAAACTTAAAAAATAAAATCCAATTCAAAATATAAAAAAGACAAAAATACATGCAAATTAACTAAAATAAAAACTGGAATAAAAAAAAACTAATTATTAAAAAAACATTTAAAAGATGTAACAAGCAAAACTGTCCTAAAAGCACAAGAAATTACTAAAATAAAACTGCAAATGTAAAAATAAAATCTTATTAAAATATTTATGAACACTATAATATAGTATATAAATAATACTAAAATAACTGCTGAGATCAGACAAGGGAAATCAGCTAAACTGGAAATATGAAAGGAAAACCACAATGGAATAGAAAAAAAAGTTAAACAAGTTTATATTTCTTTCATTATAATATGGAAAAGGTTTGTTCATTTATTTTAGTTTTTGTATTTTTAAAATTAATGTTGGAATTTTAATTAATACACTTTCTTTAAAGCATTTAAGAGATTTTAATTAATTTCTACCATTAGTAAAAACAAAGCATGAAGACGTGTACAGGAAGTGACACTGCTACATCCTATCACTCTCACACAGACCTCAAGCCACTCCCCCGAACCCACACCTCATCACAGGGGGCGTGGCCTCTTGACCTCCCAGTATAATGAGGCAAAGAGCAACTCAATCAATGCTTCAGTCACAATCCCCCACAAACACTTTCATTTCAACATCATACTACAATTATAAACATGATAGAAATCTTTATAAAGGCCAAATTAATTTATAAGAAGCTGATCATTACTTGATTAAAAACATGT
Source organism: Carassius auratus (assembly GCF_003368295.1). NCBI lineage: Eukaryota > Metazoa > Chordata > Actinopteri > Cypriniformes > Cyprinidae > Carassius > Carassius auratus. The sequence goes on along the minus strand of NC_039246.1, from coordinate 27,089,104 downwards.
GACAATTGAACTTTGCTTGATTCCGTAACCTGAAGTGTAAGTTACCACCAAGTTACACTAGTTTATGTATGCATGTGTAAACTTATCCTCCATTACAGGAATTAGCTGAGGGGGAGGGGCATGACCTCTCCACAGCAAGGGTCACAGACTCTAGTGACCCCCACTGAGTGAGGGACAATAGCAGGCCGTGGAGGAATTTGCTGTAATCCTCTAATAGGTAAGGATCAGAGACGATGGGCCGCTTTTAAAATGCATTTACTCTTGTGTGGATTATATCCATTCATGTGTGCCGGTCAGAATGGATCCCAATGGTCAAGAAGCATTTAGTAAGTATTACATGCAGTACTCAAAGATTCAATAAACAGGCAGAAAAAGGAAGTTTACCTAGTGTCTTGCTCGCATGGTCAGGCCCGGACACAGTGCCCTCTACGGTGACCTCATCCGTCTGACAAGACTTCTCATTGGCTGGGGTGTCCTCCATCTCTGAACCACCTTAAATGTGTCTCTGTGGAGAAAGAGAGAACCGCAGAGCAATAAACATCCATGCCAAACCCTAAACGGTACTGCAGAGAGCATTTAAAGCATGATCTATTAAAAAAAAACATTAAATCTAGTTTCATTTATAATACCAGAATTATTAAATTACTAAACTGAATTTATGAATGTATAATGTGTCAGGTTTTTTACATGTTGTAAAAGCTGCCACTTTTACTCCAAAGCAACTTATATCATGCAATTAACATCAAAACACAAAAAAGTGTGCAAAGCAAGTTTATTTGTAAGGTGGTGCATTTAAATAATATACATTTGTATCATTTATGTTTGTTTTATATATATATATATATATATATATATATATATATATTTTATTTTTTTTTTATTCTGAATACTATTCAATTTAAATATCTTGTTGTGGATTGACAGAAAAATTTAAATTGCATGCACATTTATGTCCAAACACCATGTAAAAAGTGGATTTTGCATAATAGGTGCTCTTTAACAGTGCAATTTTGACCAAGTGCGACTTATTTTCTGTAAAAAATGTTGCATGTAATTTTATACTTTTTGTACTGTAGATGTTGATTGTATCTGTCAGTTTGTCCATTTTAACTTTGCACTGAAATGCATCTGCTTTTCTCCATCCTTGTCCGTTTTACAATACTTAGTTTGCCCTTGAATAAAAACACACTGGTTGTTTAAGGTCCTACTTCAGATGTCTTTCATCCAGTAAATGTTCTGCCTGTAAAAGACCCTACACACTCAATACTCACACATGTAAAGAGAGCCATCAAACACCACTCACTGACACAATGCTATTCAAATGCAGCAGCAACAGACACTGCAATGCAATAAGATGTGTGCTTTTCAATGGCTTTCAAAATCCTTAGACAACTGCTGGCCTAATTAAACCAACTACAAGCAATACATTTTGTTTATTTTCTGTCTCGTCTCTGGTCACCATCAACCTTTACTGAATGGAAATGAGCAGCATGAACATCTGATAAACATCTGCTTTCATTATCTACATAAAAACTAATGTCCAACAGGTTTGAAATGGCACGAGGTCGAGTAAATGATGACAGTATCTCTTTAAGCAAGCTCTCTAAGAGTCGCCCTCTGCTGGAGTTTGGTTGAAAAACAACAACATAAGCTCTCAGTCTTGACAAACACTGAGTTTCTACATGACAAGCACATTTAAAAGTTAATAGAAGATCAGTCTGTATCTATCTATCTATCTATCCCGCTCTACATATTCCAAAATGCATGCCATTTATACACATAACCAAACACTAAATGTGTATTTTGTCACATAAAATAAGAAAGATGAACATATGTTCACTTCATGTTGACACCAACCTCTAAATATATGACGCATGCATTATACTTTATCATAAAAAAATAACAGCTGATGGAAACTGTCTTTTTCCAAACAGTGATTCTCATGTGATGTCATTGCTTACTGTAACAAGACATTAAACATTGGGATGAACCAATGATAAAATGTAAACAATCAAAACAACAATAAAGCACTAATCTGAATACTTTGTTATGGTGTTATGGTCCTATATAAACAATCAGAAGTGCTGACAACTCTAATAGCCTCGACATGTACTGAAATGATCATCATAATCAAGAGCTCTGAACATCCCAACAGCATCGATCAACAGACAAAACTGCTTTGTGTGTGTCAGAGTATTTCACGCATTACTTGGATGATTCAGTTATGGACATTTTTATGTCCCCTTGGATGATTTAAAAGAAAATTTTTTTATACATTATTATAACTTTTAACGGTCTCTTAAATGACTTTTCCTTATTTTTAAGAGCTTAAAGAACGAAACTTTGAGAACAGTTTATCTCTATTTCAGGCTTAATATCAACTACCACTGTATAAATGATTTACAACATTGTACTTCAGACCAAGAATAAAACATCTATTTGAACTCAATTTGTAATTTTCTAGAACAAAGATCATACCAAAATTGCATTTCATTGAACTACTGATTTTTACTTTAAAAAATAAAAATAAAAAGTTTATAAGATGAAAAAATAATTGGTCCTTGTAATTTAACTTTAAAATGAATTTATTTATTTACTTACTCCTTCTGTCTTTAATGATTTTGAAACAGATGTTAATTTTAACATTTGCATTTTTTTCTTATTTCTAGGTTGTTGTATTTTTTTATGATATGTGTTATGTAAACAACTGCTTTGTGTTATAAAACTTTACAAAAAGTCTGTTATGTCAATACAATTAGTTGAAACTTCGCTGGCAGCTAACTTATCAAGTCCAAATTGATCGATTTGCAAAGCACATTTTGACATATTTTAACATAATATCATATGAGTTACATGATTATGTTCATCACACACAGCTCATTATGAGTCACTACATCACTTTACATCTGCATAAGTTGAGAGTAAACACATAATCTCCTGAATACATACATACTGTCAGTCCTCATGAGTGTAAATTACTAGAAGTTGTTCTTCATTACTGTACTTGAGTATTATTTTGAAGAATATTTACTCTTCTAATGTCAAACACCTCTAACATCAGCTGCTGATGGTTTCATGTTCACCAATTTCAGTTTGGCATCCGGTTTGTCCTTCAACTCAGTCTGACACTGAGAAATTGTGCCTAAAAAGCTGCTTTACAAAGCAGTAAACTTTCTTCTAAAACATCTCATTTCACGTGGAAACTTGTTTTGGAGTCCACTTAAGCATGTTAATCAATCACTCTGACCTTTGATTGGTTAAAATGTTGTCACGGTGTCCAAATCTTCACTTGAGGCTGATCGCTCAGTATTTTTCCCCCATCCTCAAACGCGTTTGAAACTAGTTAACGCGAACGGACAAGACTAGGAAGAAACACTCGCTATGCGTTTTAAAACCACAAAGGGCGACGATGACGAATAAGGAAAAGCATAAAGACGATATCAAACACGCAAAACAAACTTTACAACTCATCGACAGCCAAACAAACCGAACCGAGTGTGCGTGAGCTCCGAACTGCTGCGCTTCGCTCGTCGTTGCGCGCGCCGCCGGAGAGCCTTGCGCCATTGCGCGCACTCTCCTTCCTCACACATGACGAAAAGGTCCACAAAACACAAACAATGTACTTAACAACAGTCATCTGCACCTAACAGGCCATCTGAAGCCTGTCTAATGATGCGCGAGCCGTCTCTTCACCATCCACAGACTGAACAACAAAACCATGACGCCATTTTTTGCAAAACAACCGCGTTCTGGGAGGAAACGCGACGCTTTTGCGTGTTTTAAAACGCGTGTGAATCGCTTCGTCAAAGGTTGCGAGGCTTAAACGAAGCGTCTGGATGTTCTTACCGATATAATCCGCGGATTCCCGGAAGACACTTCGACTTCGACTTTAAGAGCTTTTGGAAGGTGCGTGACGCCTCCACCGCACGCACGTGTCCTCCTGAGCAAACACTGGAGAGCTATCAGGGTGCCGTGACCTAGTGCTTCGAGCTCCGAGCCTGTCTGAGAGGTTACGCGTTCGAGTCGACTCGAGAACTGTCGCTAAAGAACACTTTTAACCTCAGGTCGATCAAGGGGACTAACATCTACATTTACAGTAAATAGATTTGACTATCATGCAAATAAATGCACTTAAAAATATATAAAAGTTTCTTAAAAGGACGTTTTTGACAGTATTTATGTGCGCGTGCTGTTTTATGACCTCATAAAGCACGTGTTTACATTTTAAAAAAAAGAACGTTCGTTCGTTCGTTCCGTTCTTTTTTTTTATTGTATTACATTTGTAATTCTAATGATTCTTATAGTTATTTCCTATACATTACTATAAAGTTAATTAAAATCTATTTTAGGCGAATTAAAATACATAGTATAGTGTTTATGTATGTAAATACATTTAAAGAAATGTATTTCTTCTATTAATATGTAGAAACTATTTAAATACAGTAAACTCATTAATCAGTGTCGATATAATAATATATTCATACCTACTTTATAATAAATATATAGGCCTCCCTACAATAAAATCACTGAATATCACATAAATGGCAGTGCAAATAAATACACTTTAGGCTAAATTAAGTTAAAAAAAAAAAAAAATTAGGACCTCTTTTCTGACAATAGTGAAAATTTTGTCAATATTATTATTTGTACGCGCAGGGGTCATTATATTATATTATATTTTTTTAAATGTAGCTATAAATTATTTTAGTAAGATTATATGACTGATATATGTAAACATATTAGCTCATTAATTACATAGCCTAGTAATGTTTACAATATTAATACTAGGGTGTTATTTAATGAACCAAACTTCTTACAGATAAACAGATTACAGATTACAGATATCGCTGACCAATATTTAGATGTACGGATCGGAAATTGTAAAATAATATTAATCCATTTTATATGAGCTTGTGCACGATAGATAGATAGATAGATAGATAGATAGATAGATAGATAGATAGATAGATAGATAGATAGATAGATAGATAGATAGATAGTCAGACACTTGAATGCAAATCAAGAACACAAGCAAGCAGGTAAGAAAAATGTATTTCTGTAACAGCTGAAATGCAAATATCATCAAACCTGAAAATACACATCTATATCATTGAGAACACATGGGCCAACAGGACACAAACTGTAGAAAGGACACAGGAGCTTGTTTTAGGAATGAGAAAAATGCCTATTAACACCTCTTCTGTCAGCTTGAGAGATTCTGTACGAGCAGTCCAGGTATAAAAATAAGGCCTTCGAAATCTTTACAATTGTTATGGCTGGGTCAGGTCGAAGCACTGAAGGTGTGGCTATAATACATCTACAACATAAGCATCTGTGAGAGGAAAAGTGGACCGTGATGTGGTTAGGAGTAAGCTCATGAACAGTGCTGCTTGTGCAGTGTTATGACAAACCATCTAGCTAGCAATGACATTCACTAATAATGGCAAAGTAGTAGTATGCACACATGCAACAATACATATCAGTAGACCAACTGAACAGAATGGAGAACATTACAGAGTTAATTCATATTGCTTCAGGCATTTTCCTTGACGTGGAAGCAAGCCGTGTGTCTTTTCACAGAAAACTCCGCGTGTGATTTTGAGTTCAATGTGTAACTGGAAATGTAGCTTACGTTCAAATTAAACCAATGAGGATTGGAATCTCACGCTATTGTTTATGAAATCAGCCATTAAACTATTGAAAAAAGTAAATAATAAAAAAAAATGAATGAGACAAAAAAATAAAATGCAGTTCCCTCCACACACACAAAGAAATAAATAAAAAAATAAAAAGCAAAAAGTAAATATAAAAATAAAAAAGCAAAATTTAAAACTATAAAACAAATAAAACATGAGAATAAATATTGATATATATTATGGCAACTTTTTTCACAATTCTGACTTTTTTCTAAGAATTAGAAGATATAAACTCGCAACAGATATATATAAACACTCGACAAAAAGTGATTTTTGAGATTGTATCTCACAATTTGAATTGCAAGGAACAAAATACAAATTGTGAAATACATAAAATCATAATTATGATAGAATTGCAAAAAAAAAAAATAATAATAATTTTTTATTTCGTGAAGAAAATGGGCTTCCATAATAATCATAAAAAAAGGAAGAATTAAAAAAAAAAAATTAAGAGAGAAAATTAAAAGAAATTAAAACATATTTAAATAAAAATTGCACTGCTATGCCATGGTGACATTCCTTAATTTCTACAAGAGGGATGTGTTGACAAGGACCTAATAATGTATAATTCTAATACTTCATAGCTTAGTTACAGTTCAACGTTTCCTGTCGAACTGTAGTACACAGATTTGTGGCACTATTGGACCAAAAGAAAGAGCCATAAGGTCAAAAAAGGGGTACCATGATCAGATCTTGACCACATTACAAATTCATTCGGTTTATATAATCATGTCAATAATTCAATAGAATAATCTCGAATGACTGACGTGCATTGGGAAAAGGCAAAACATGTAACCGAACATCCTCATCCAGACTCGGTGTGGACTGGGGAACCTTCACCGCCGCTTGACCTCGAAACATTACAGCTTCAAATGCAAATGGAAGCACTTCACGCATAAAAGATGGTGTGGAAGGGATCCGGGGTTGGTTTCTAGCTCTGACCTATGGACAGTTTCGCATTGGCAGCAAGGCATCACGGTAATAATCAGGAGTGAAGAGCTGTCACAGCAAACACAAGCTGGGTTCACAGAGAATATCGTCTTTACACAGTCAGAACAACTACACATGATTATTTGTATCAATACTTTTTATAAATAAAATAGTACTCAAAACCAAAAAATAAAAAAAGTGTTGTTGGCGTAAAGGAACAGTTCAGACAAAACGCTCAGTTCATCCGAGATGTAGATGAGATTGTTTTTTCATCAGATTTAGAGAAATGTAGCATTATATCACAGTGAATGGGTGCCGTCAGAATGAGAGTCCAAACAGCTGATAAAAACATCACAATAATCCACACCAGTCCAGTCCATCAATGAACATTGTGAAGTGAAAAGCTGCTTGTTTGTAAGAAACAAATCCATCATTAAGAGATGTTTAACTAAAATACAAGTCTTATAATACATCGTGGATTACTGTGATGTTTTTATCAGCTGTTTGGACTCTCATTCTGACGGCACCCATTTACTGCAGAGGATCCATTGGTGAGCAAATTATATACATTTACATGTATGCATTTAGCAGACGCTTTTATCCAAAGCAACATACTGTACAGTGCATTCAGGCTATAATCTTTTTTTTTTTTTTTACCAGTAATGTGTGTTCAATGCTACACCTGAAATGCTTCAGTTCTTCAAAACTGATGACGAAACAAACTCATCTTCATCATAAATGGCCTGACGGTGAGTACATTTTCAGTAAATTTTTGGGGTGAACTGTTCCTTTAAATATTCAAATATTTATGCTAGTGATGAAGAGCTTCTCAGAGATTAAACAAGAGAACATGGAGCTGAATTGTAAATTATGAAAAAAATATCACAATGCAAAAACACAACGATCTGGAAACCTGTTTGGAAATCATCATTATTTTGCAATTCCGTGCAATTCTATGCACTTCACATTTAATGTCAACATGAAATTCCATTTACAATCCATTTTACTCTTGCAATTTCAATGTAAAACTGAATATTCAGGGAGAGTCAGTGGGACTTTCTTTTTTTTTAAGTTATCATGGTGCCACATTATTGCCATATAGTTTATTACAATTATGCAAAAAATAGGCCAGGAACACTTATACAGCTATTTTAAAAAAAGGATGTTTTTGAAAAAAAAAAAAAAAAGTATTTATTTGATAAAAAAAATAGTGTAAAAACTATAAAAATGGGGAAATATTATTACAATTTAAAATAACTGTTTTCTATTTGAATATATTTTAAACTGTAATTTATTCTGGTGAAGCAAAGTTGTATTTTCAGCATCATTACTCCAGTCTTGAGTGTCACATGGTCCTTCTGAATTCATTCTAATATTTATCATATTTTTATGGAAACTGTGATTCTTTGAGGAATTTTAAGTTTAATTTCACTTTTGATCAATTTAACGAATCCTTGCTCAATAAAAATAAAACGGTAGTGTAAATAGAGAGTAAACAGCCAATCATCTCTCCGTTAACTCTTTGAGAAGCTCTTCATTTCTGATGGTCAAACACTAAAAGTAGCACGTATGACCTAACAACATCTTTAAAAAACTGAATTGGCAACAGACCTCGGCCGACTGCCAATACTGGCTCACAGCAATGTACCTTTCCTCTAGAAAACACTGGGATCCTGTGGGTACATCATCATTTCAGTTAGTATTCCTTAAAAACTTAATCAGAGAGTATAAATGGAAAGGCCCTTTCATAATCAACCATCTTAAGGTTTGTGAAGATACATATGACTGAGGAAGATAAGAAACCACTAAATCCTTGAACCTCCGAGCGATACGAACAATAAATACAAAACAAAACAATTATAATAAAAGATATGTACACACATTTCCAACAACAGGGTCTCTGTAATACTTTAAAATGGCATACAAATATACTTCTGCTTAATGTGTGAAGCACTAATCAGGTCAGTTAGAAAATTAATAAAGGATCGATTATTGTACAAAATTCATCACTGGTTAAAGTTAATTTACCACAGAGGTGTCAGTCCTGGCTTCTTTTTTTTTCTTTTTTTTCAAAAACAAAAACTCGATAACCTGAATTCATCCAATTTAGAAAAATACAGCTTGCTGAAAAAGCGTCTGTAAAATATTCCCTTGTTTGAAACGTTTTTTCCCCTCCTCAGACTTGAAATTAAGTGCACTTTAGATCGACACGGTTGAGTCTGAAGGGTTTTCCTTCATGTTGTCCTACGTTAAAAAGAAAAAAAAGAAAACTCCGTATGTCTGAAACGTGTTGTGTACTGGTCAAATCAAAATCTGAATCTGCATGAGAGGAAACGTGAGAAATCATTGTTTGAGAAACTGGCAGATGAAGCATTTATTCCTAATGGGAACTGAACGGAAGAAGCTGTAGGAAAGGAGGACGCGACTCAACCGTAGAGGCAGTGGTGGGATCAAGGCAGGACCTCACAGGACGTCCCAAGCTCTCTCAAACTCACACTGCATCAGTGAGGGACCTTGGGCTACAAAATACATCACTGGTTAGTATTTGTGCATATGCAAGGATTCTGAATGTACAGTTTAAAAAACAAAACAAAGAGAACCAAAAACCCTCACTATAATTCATGAAAAAAAAAATGGTATGAAAATAATTTAGGAATACATCACATTATCCAAGGATGTTCCACGTTATTATTTCTTCTTCTAGTGCATAAAATAATATAATAAGAAATATATTCAGATGATTCTTTAAAATTGCATTAAATTGAATTTAAAATATTATATTGTTTTATAATCACAATCTTTTAAAAGAATAATATCTTTATGAGCTAGAAAAAAAAATATATTACACTAGAATAAATATAGAGGCTAGAAAAATTGCATGATTGTAAATAACTCAAAATAAAATAATAATAATAAAAATTTTTTTTTTTTTTTTTTCAAAAATATATACATTATTAAAAAGATACTATTTAAAAAGTATAAATTTTGTCCAGGCCTGCAAAATTATAATATTGAAATACCATACTATTTGATATGTCTATAACAAATAATAATCATTATAATAATATTGTAATTGATTTCCAGGGTAGGAAAAAAAAAAAAAATATATAATATATATATATATATATATTATATTATATATATATATATATATATATATATATATATATATATATATATACATATACATATACATATACACATATATAGAGAGAGAGAATGTGTATGCTAAAAATTAAGAATTACATCACAACTTTATATTATCTTAATAAATAATTGTATATATATCTGAATGTGATTTATGATGGTATATCATATTTCTTATTTAAACAATATAAACATTATTTTAAAAAAGTACTATTTAAAAGTTATACAAATTTTCCAGGCCTGCAAATCATTTCTATTATTGCATTTTATTTCTTAATATATCTTGTCATATTGAGTGTTTTTCAGTGGATAAATGCAATGAATTGAAATCAACACAAACACACAAAACTTGGTCTACATCTGTCGGTCTATAACGACACATTACTAGATTCCTGAACATGTTGCACCTGTCTGTGGAGGGCGCTGTGGGGCGACTCGGCGACAGACGACAGTAAACCGCTGCTGCTCTTCCTGAAGATCCCGTCCAGTGCTGTGGATTTGGTGCTTCTGCTGGTGCTCGATCCAGAGCTCTTTCTCTTCCTCCCATCGGAGGATCCGTAGGGCAGTGGACTGTGGGACGAGACGCCCCCATGATCCCCGGTGAGCGCCTGCGGGAGGGACAGCTCCACGCTCCCATACCTGTCCTGCTCCCTCGGCCCCGGGGCCCCTGGCCGTGGCTTGGCCCGCACACTGAGGGCCGCGGTCCCGTTACTGATGTGCGCAGATGGCAGATGGTAGCTGTTCCCGCTGCTCCCGCTCTTTCGTGACTCAGAGGCCGGAGGTGCTTTCCGCTTTTTAGGTCCAGCTCCGTCCCCTGAGGCTTTTTTTAGCCGGTTTATTCCGCTGCGGTGTGGGTCCGGGGTCCCGGATGCAGAAAAACCCCAGAGCCGTTATGAGAGAAAGAGGTGGAGTAGGAGACCATGGAGACGCCGTCCAGAGGAGCCGCGAGTGCGTGGTTGGAGACGAACGGAGAGCCGATGGGAGAAACTTCAGTCGGGCTCGTCATGCTCTCCACCGCTAGGGGACTTTCCTGTGACAAACAGGATATGACATCACCAGTGTGCGGTAGGAAGCCTACCAGTTATGTGGCATGTTAACCTAAATTTTGTCCGTCTACTGAGTGAAAGAAAATGTTTTGAGCCTTTGTAAAGTCATCCGAGTACTCAAAATACTCAACTGAAGCTAGAAACATAATTCATTGAAGGCTTATGAAACAAAACTCACCAAAAAAAATTGTAAAATCTTAAAAGAAAATGTATTATTTTTTAATGAGACAAAGAAAAAAGAAAAATAATATTTGCATAAAGAAAATAAAGTTTTTCATATTTTAATGAGGCTATTTTTCTATATATTTATATATGTATGTATGATTATTATTTAATATACATTATTATTATTATTATTATTATTATTATTATTATTATTCAACAGTCATATTTAATAACATTATTCAGTTTAATGAGGTTTAAAAACTATTATTAATAAAAACAATAATTTATTGTATAATTATTTGTTAAATAATGTCTTAAAAAAAATTCATCATGAGAATAAATGTCAGAATGCAGAAAAAAATCTTGATCAAGTTTTTCTCTTAATTCTAAATATATTAAATTTCTTCTGATATTTGGGTGAAAATAATATTTTGCAGATGAACCTAGAAACGAAGCCTGTTGCATTGCAAACATTTGAAGTCCTTATTCCTACGGTATACTAAATATAAATTGTTGTATTATAACTGTTAATAAAAAATTATGTCAAAATAAACAAAAATGACTGTGACAAGTCCTTTATTTTCTTAATGCAATATATTTTTTTCTTGTGATTTTGGGTTGAAAATACAACCCCAACCCCCTAACCACATAATACATTGCAACATAATATGGAAAAGGTGAACTGAATGCATGCACCCATAAATACATACTTCATAAGCAATAATTGTGTGACGCTCACCTCCACATGCAGAGAGTTGACGTGTTTTTCCACCATACAGTGGAGCGCCAGCCGAACCCCGTCGCCCACCGCCGGTCGAACACGTAGTGTCCCCGTCCCATCAACGACTGCTGAACGCACAGCACTAACACAGGAGAGATCGGGTTTTCCATTATATTCCTCCATCTACAGTAGGTTCACGCATATACAGCAATATACAGGGTCCCAGATGTTGTAATGTAGTGGGTTTGGTGCAGCTCACACTCATGGGACGCGGGTGCTGTGGAGAATAGTGGCACAGCATCTTCTCCGACTCCTCAGGGAGGTCGGTCTCTCCTTCATCGCTGGACAGACGTGTGTCTCCGCTGCACTGCTGCCAGCCGAGCGTGGGTTCAGGAGGAGGAACAGGTTGCAGAGCTGAACACGACTGCACCGCCCGCGCCAGACGCTCTGCAAATAAAAGACGGATGACACTCCACGAAAAACATTTTTCTGATTTTTTATTATTATAATATTTTTTTTATCATTTAATTATATTTTAGTATTATTATATACTTGAATATTATTATTTTATTTGTTGCATTTATTTATTTATTTATTTTAATTTTCATTTGTTTTTTTAATTTTTTTATATGCTTTTGTGATTTTTTTACTGTTTCTTTTTTTTCTGTTTAGCATTGATGTATTTAAAAAAAATACTTTTAAACATTTCTGCCAATTTTAAAATTGGGCAAGATGTGAATACTGCAGTGATTTTAAACGTGCTTTTTATTTGCCCATTACGTTTTCCTATAAAATGTGTCATTATATACTAATTAAACTAATCTTTTCTTATTTTAAACTTGAAAAATTATATATTTGTTAAGTTTGATTCTAAAGAGCCAAACTAATTCTATGCACACAATATAGACAAATAACCATGGTAGGTTTTGTATTATTTATATACCATTATGTATTTATTAATGTTATTTTTATAATATTTGTTATGTACTTGTGCCTTTTTAATATTTCTATTTAACTTAATTTATTTTACTTATTAATATTATGAATTGGATTTCATTTTATATTGTCAGGTTTTTATTTTTCAGTTTTAGTAATTTTAGTATTTCTACTTAAACCTTATTTTATTTCAGGTAGCTGCCAAGGCAACATTTCTAATTTCCATTTGAAAGTTGTCCTTCTCATAATTATTCTCCATCATACTACAATAATGATAACATGATAAGATATATGATTGTGATAATATTTATATTTTATGTTATTTCAGTATTATTTGAACTAACTAAAATCTGTGAATCAGTTTATAAAAAAATTCAACAAAAACTCTGCCTCAACAATTCAAAGTGCCCCATCACTTAAAAGTGTCACATTGAAAAAATATATATTAATATTATTACAAATATTAATATTATAAATATTTATGTTAAATATTTAATATAAAATGTTTTTGTAAAATTATGTAGGAAAATATGATACATGTTTATTTATACGTATTATAAATAATACACATAATAACAACATGGAAAACATGCTTTAAATGTTTTAACATTATTTCTGTTTTACTTTATAAAAAATAGATACCTAGACATTAAAATAATAGCACAGTCCTGTAGTCAGTACCTGTGTTGGTGTGAATTGGCCAGCTGCGGTTTAAGAGTGGGCGTGGTCTTGGCATTTGTACAGCTTGTGGATAGGCTGGTTGTGGAGTCATGTGACTGTGTGACCTGCACTGATTGGCTGCCTGCTTGAACATCCTTTTTTTTGCCCCGTCTCCTTCGGCCGTCCCTTATGCTCCGCTAGAAGGATGTCGAAGTTTTTCCACCGTCCCGGGACGGCTCGTCGATGGGTTAGAGAGTGAGTCTACAACATACACAAACAAACACTTCATAACTCCACTTAAATACTGAGTGGACAGAGATGATTAAATTACACACCAATGTGTGACGATACAAACCTTGCAGGTTAAAGATCGAGTGCAAGGCCGCTTTGTCTCTGGGTCCAAAACCCCACAGTGTTTATTCGGATCAAACACTCTCCCTGTACAGCAAATAACAAAATAACATTATTTATTGAATTGTTTATTATGTATTATAATGTATGTATTTATTACTAATATATATATATATATATATATATATGTGCTATTATATATATATAGTGTAAGAAAATAGATTTATATACATAGCATATAATATTTTATTAATATCATTTCTATTAAAATACTACATGTATAAAAAAAAACACATTTATTATATGCTTTTAGTCAATTAAAATGCACTAATCAATTATGCTAATATTACAATGCAGAGTTTTGACCTAATATCTTGTGGATTTTTTTTGTGCATGAGTATCTCATAATTTCCCAGGTATATTCTCACTTTGGACTGGACACTGGGAACATATTTGGGAACATAACATATTTTAGCTGTGGCGAAGGCTGTTTTAAATGCAGAATTGTGATTAAAACAATGCAGTCCAGCTCACGGTGCTATCTGAAACTCACATAAACACTTAAACTAGCTCAAACTCTCTGTAATAGAGCGTGAGTGTCTGTAGAGGATCTGGCGACCGAGAGCAGCAGATTACACAGCACCAATCAAACCTCCGGTGGGGCGAGAGCCCAGTAAACAACATACGGAGAGAGACGACTGCCCCTCGAGCAGAGGCTAGTTATGACTAAACATTTGTGCTGCCAGACAAACCATGAGCCTACAAACTATAAACCACAGAAAACAAGCGATGGGATTTATTTATTTATTTTTGTTTATCGTTTTGGTTTGGGTTTTGTTGTTTGTTTTATTTGTTTTATTCCTCTCTTTGTTTTTGTTTTTTAAAGTATATAAAACAATTGAACAATAACAAAACTTAAGAAGTAATGTGCGAGAATCCTGAAGGGCTAAGATCAGTGTTATTTTAGTATTATTTATATACTATTATAGCATTTTATTTATATATATATATATATATATATATATATATATATATATATATATATATATATTTATATTTATATATATATATATATATATATATATATATATATATATTTATATATATATATATATATATATATATATATATATATATATATATATATTTTATATGCATCTTTCATTTTTCAGCTGTTTAGCTTTAATTTATTTTTTATTTCAGCGTTTTAGTAATTTTAGTACTTTCAGCTAGTTGTTGTCAAACCATTAATCGCATCCAAAATAATGCAATTAATAATATGTGTATGTACTGTGTATATTCATTTCATATATATATATATATATATATATATATATATATATATATATATAAATAAACACGCATATATACATTGTTTATATATTAAATAGATTTATATATAATATAAAATATAAGATATATATATTTTATATTATATATAAATCTATTTAATATATAAACAATATATACATGCATGTGTTTATTTTATATATATATATATATATATATATATATATATATATATATATATATATATATATAAACACACGCATGTATATATTGTTTATATATTAAATAGATTTATATATAATATAAAATATAAGAATATAAGAATATATATATATATATATATATATATATATATATATATATACACATGTAAATATTTTATAAATATATATTTAAACACAGTATACACACATATATTACATAAACAATAATAATATATGTGTGTATACTTGACAGCTCTAATTATTTCACATTTTAATTTTTATGTTTTCCTTCTAATATTTATATATATTTTTATTTCAGCTTTATTTGATTTCAGCCTTCTTTACAGGAAATTAAAAATATTTTTTATAGTAGCATCTAGGATATAATTTTTAATTGAAGTTATACTGTGTTAAGCTCATTCCACTAATGCCTTTTCTTTTATGATGACATCATCAAAGCCGTACAGGCGGAGAAAAATATTATCAACCAATAATATCAAAGCCCTGCCTTCTCCTGACCAATCAAATCCACATTGCTTCCTACATTATTTCCAGCTGAATTTCTAGTTTAGTTAAAAAACAAAGTTAAATCTGCTGCAAGTGCATGTCTTCTGGCTTCAAAACAGACATCAGAGCAAAATTTATTCAGACACCTTCAACATTTCTCACATTAAATTTAACAAGAAGTCACTCAGAGTTAAACTGTGTCAGAACAAATTCATCTTGATAATGTAAGATAACTTTGATTTAAATGTATATAATGAATTCGATTGAATAGCGGTCAGATGCATTTAAGTACACAATTAGATTATACCAATTTAGCTCAAGCAATGTTTCATTCTGTTGAGTCTGTGGTGTAAAAAGTTCACATTTAGCAATTCAAGTAAAAACACAAATTTAGTCCACTGCATGAAGAATTTTTTGGTATAATATGTCACACTTGAGTTTATTTTGCTATCTTTGCTTACATAAATGCACTTTAGTGTCCTGCACCCACTAGTAAAAAACCCCCAAAAAGAATTATATCTGGTGTCTGAATCATTTTTGCTTTGACTGTACAATTAAACAAGCGTTTTCTACTCACCCGACACTCTCCGGTGTCGCCCGCCTTTGGCTCCGTTCTGATGCTTCTTGTCTGGTGGAGAAGGAGGGGCTATAGGTCTCCGGTCCAATAGGGATGGAGAAGTGGAGACTGCAGGTCTCCTGTCCTGTGGGGAGGGCGAGGGGGCGGGGCGTTTCTCCAAGGGCGACCGTGACGGGCTGGGCCGCCTGTCAATCAACGAGGGGGGCGTGGTGGAGCGAGGCGTCACAGGACCACGACCGTTCAAGAACTTCTCCTGGTTCTTGTGAGATGCTGGTGATGTCAAGGACGACTTGAGAGGAGCGGAAGATGGAGAGGAAGACGTGGAGGAGAAAGAAAGAGAAGACCCCGCCGTGGGAGACGTGGAGGTGACTTTGATGTGCGCTCCCTCCGATCGGTTGAAACACGGCATCTTCTCCAGACTCACCACAGGTAAAGACACGCTAGAGAACAGACACTGTGTATTTAAAGATCTGAACTTCCATAGAGTACAGTTCCCAAACATAAATTCAAATCCCTTTCAATTTATGAGTATTTGAATTAAAAAATAAATAAAAGGTCACAACCAAAGGAAGTCGAATTGTAATTTGAATGGAGATAAATGTTTTTTTATGCATCTATTCAGGAATCCTAAGAAAAATGTATCACTGTTTCTACAAATAATAAGATAATAAACCACAAATGTTTCTTGAGCAGCAAATCAGCATATCAGAATGATTTCTGAAGATCATGTGACACTGAAGACTGAAGTAATGATGCTGAAAATTCAGCTTTGATCACAGGAATAAATTACATTTTACAGTATATTCACATAGAAAACAGTTATTTTATAATGTAATAATATTTCAAATTTTTACTTCACTTTATTGTATTTTTAATCAAATAAATGCATCACTGGTGAGCAGAAGAAACTTAAACATTAAAATCTTACGGACCCCAAACTTTTGAACAGTAGTGTAAATATTATCACCATTAATTTATAGAAATAATACTAAATTAATTTTTATCAATTATGCCTGATAATATAATTATGATGACTAACAATACATTTTTCAAATTGCATGATAATAAATGCACATAATATCTCTCTAAAACTCAATAAATGAACATAATGAACACAGCCAAACAAATACAATATTAATGTTGACATATTATAAAATGTATGCACATATAACTTTATTACAATAAATATTTACATAAAAAATTGGGGTAAGTCAAGAGCTTTCTGGGAAGTTAAGTGTCCTTCTTTCATGGTGAATAATAATAATAATAATAATTACACGTATAAGTAATAATATCCAAAGTTCTGTTCTAATCTATAATATGTATAGGTAGCATTTCTAACACTAATTATTAACATCATCTAGCGTCTATGGAACTAATGTGGTATGTTACATGATGAAATACTGATGGGTAACTTGAGCTGGAGAATTAATTATAAAAAATATAAATTGGGTTTAAATTTAAATGTGTCAGGAAACTCTTAACATTGATTCAAATGTTTGGTGTGAATATGACAATCACATTAAAGCACTAGATGATGTTTACAAACCCTTTCTTACAGCTAATCCAGTGTTTGTCAGAGGAAGCATTTATGATTTATGTTTGTTACCCACCAGGCCTTGGCTCGGGCTCCTTTGGGTGGATAGACAGCTAGCGGTGCTTTGCTGAAGCGTGAGTGTGGGTAATCACGAGGAACCCTGAAGGGAAGGGGCTCCACCTCGCTCTGGCCCACCGACATCTTGGCCTTGACAGGAACCAGAGGGGTCCTGGAGCTGCTGGGCGAGCAGTGTCTCCTCTCTGACACACGAATACAACCATCAGAAGATCACGAGACTTCACACAGGAAGAGATGAGGTAGATAAACTACTGGACTGAGTCCCAAATGATATCCTATCTATCCTATACATCATGAAAGATTAACATAAGTGCGTCCCAAATCATAATGCATTCAAAATAATATGTGCACACTTGTGTTGAGCTGCAAATATTCCACACAACCCACTTACAACATTCAACAGAGCCTTGTGAGGTTTTCGATTGACTTTTTCAGTTTTAGTAAGACGTATGTTGAGGAAATCTGGGGCTGAAAACAAAACTGCAGTTTTTAAATTCTGAAACTAAAAGTTAACCAACAATGAAAGTTAAAACCGTACGTGATAAATGTGTGTAGCACAAATAAAATAATATGTAACTGTGTCTTATGTCACTGGGGTGTATTTGTAGCAATAGCCCAAAAAATATCGTATGGGTCAAAATTATAGATTTTTCTTTTATGCCAAAATTCAGTAGGATATTAAGAAAAGCTCATGTTGCATGAAGATATTTTGTAGAATTCCCTATTGTTAATATATTAAAACTAAATGTTTAATTAGTAATATGCATTTCTAAGAACTCGTTTTGGACAACTTTAAAGATGTTTTTCTCAGTATTTCAATTTTGTTGCACCCTCAGATTCCAGATTTCCAAATAGTTGCATCTCAGCCAAATATTGTCCGATCTTAACAAACCATACATCAATGAAAATCAGATTTGAGATGATGTATAAATCTCAATTTCAAAAGATTTACCCTTATGACTGGTTTTGTGCTCCAGAGTCACATATGTAAAATATATAATAATTATGAAAATTAAGTCATGCTAACAAGTAAATGAAAACCGTATCTGATAAATGGGTGTACCACAAATAAAATAATATATAATAATAAAACGTTATAATTTTTCTTCTTGTATTTATTTATTAAAAATGTTCAATAAGCAAAAGACAATAAAATCTAGTTACAAATAATCAATACATGTTTTCCACAATGTTTTTGACTATTATAATATTTTCATTCTTATATTGGCGCATATAAATCTTTATTTATTTGAACCAGTTAAACAGTACACAAATCATAATATAATTATAATTTAAAACTTTTGCTATTTAATTTAATTAATTATATTATTTATAAGCTACAAAGTCATGCTTGCATGTGTGCAGTAAAATAAATTATTTTTATAATACTATTATTACTGAAATAGAAAAAACAAAATGCAATACAGTACAATTTTGCCAACACTCATTTCATTTAATATTGGTTATGCACTATTAAACATACATAAGTCATACATTAAATAATACAAATACTAATATTTAGGCATTTTATTTCATTAAATTATTATTATCACGCTCTATTTACCTACATGAAGAGTTTGAATTAATTTACTTAAATGGATAGTTTGAACGGATTCACATAAATGAATCAAACAGTAACACTATTTTTGCTGCTGTTTAAACAAGAAATATATTTAAACAACTCGGAGACATCTTTTAATACACTTACGGTTCTTGCTATGCATGGCTCTGGAGGGCTCGAGGTGAACACACTCCTCTCTACTCACTGTTCAACTATTCCCCAACTACCTGCAATTACAAACACTCATTAGCACACACACACACACACACACAACACAACACAACACAACACAACACAACACAACACAACACAACACAGGGTCCAACAGAATATAATTGATGTATGGGGTTTCAAAACACTACACTGAGCCAGATTACTGTACTAAAAATACATTCAAAGTGAATAATAATAAAGCTCCTGGCTCGATCTGGCAGCTCACTAACCGGCCTTGGCTTCACATCGTGTCTCGTCTGCCAGCGAGTCTCAGCCGAGAGCCACAACACTGTTCACGAGGACTCAAAAGAGCTGATTTCAGAGGCTGTGTTTGGACGAGGAGAACCCCGCGCTCACAACAAAGTCTGACCGCCGACCAGGAGAGAGAAACAATGGCCCGGCCGCAGGGGGAAATTCAGCATCAGGATGGTCTGAATACGAGGCAGGTGTGTAAATACGCCTGTAGGTGTATATCCTGTGCAGCTGGACTGAGACAAAAAATAAATAAAAAGGCCAAAGTCTACCGTGTTCACAGGTATGCTGACATTCTGATGCTGCTAAAATCATCTGAAGGCAATCGATTACGGTTGGTATGTTTTTAAAAGGATGTTGAGATGCACAAAATACAAAACTTTTAGTTTGATCTTATGCGTTTAGAAATGTGCTGTTCTCAGCCACAAGGGGCGCAATAGCAGACATTAGTGCAAATCGTCTTCTGTGGTTGGTTTTCTTCTCAAGCTCAACTGATGTGATGGCGGTAATTAGGACTTTTTATGTCACATTTCAGATTTTTTTCCCCTTACAATTGCAATTATAAATCTCGCAATGTGAGTTTTTTTTCTCAGAATTGCAATCATGCAATTGCGAGAAATCAAGTCAGAATTGTACAACTTGCAATTCTGACTTTTTTTTCTCACTAATTTGATATTTTTCTCGTAATCGTGCGTGTTTTGCTATTAAGTTGTTTTTAGTGCATTGCTATGAGGTTTCTAGAGAGTTCTAAATGGTTTTAATTGCATTGCTATGCAGTTGCTCTGGTGTTCTGATCGTTTTAGTGCATTGCTATGAGGTTTCTATAGAATACTAAATAGTTTAAATTTTTTCATCTAGATAGAAGTTAAATCAAAATCTGTATTATGCGCAATTTACATGTTTGCATTTATCTTTTTTTAGTTGCGCAATTTACATGTTTGCATTTACCTTTTTTGTTGCGCAATTTACATGTTTGCATATATATTTTTTAGTTGCGCAATTTACATGTTTGCATATATTTTTTTTAGATGCGCAATTTACATGTTTGCATTTATCTTTTTTAGTTGCGCAATTTACATGTTTGCATTTATCTTTTTTTCGTTGCGCAACTTACGTTTGCATTTCTTTTTTTGTTGCGCAATTTACATGTTTGCATTTATCTTTTTAAGTTGCACAATTTACGTTTGCATTTATCTTTTTTTCGTTGCGCAATTTACCTTTTTGCATATATCTTTTTTAGTTGCGTAATTTACATGTTTGCATATATCTTTTTTTAGTTGCGCAATTTACATGTTTGCATTTATCTTTTTTTAGTTGCGCAATTTACATGTTTGCATTTATCTTTTTTTAGTTGCGCAATTAACATGTTTGCATATATCTTTTTTTAGTTGCGCAATTTACATGTTTGCATTTATCTTTTTTTAGTTGCGCAATTTACATGTTTGCATTTATCTTTTTTTAGTTGCGCAATTAACATGTTTGCATATATCTTTTTTTTTGTTGAGTGTTTTTTTTTTATACTAATTTAATTTGATTTTTGGCTTTGTTGTTAATCCTATCCTTGTAATAA
Organism: Carassius auratus; assembly: GCF_003368295.1. NCBI lineage: Eukaryota > Metazoa > Chordata > Actinopteri > Cypriniformes > Cyprinidae > Carassius > Carassius auratus. The sequence continues at coordinate 27,067,664 of NC_039246.1, read as the reverse complement.
TGTAAAAGGGCTCCCTATAGTTTAGATCATAAGGTGAGGTAGATTTTTATCCTAAGTAAATTATGTAAATTATAATTGAAAAAAGCTATTTATGTTCAGTGTTTTTTCCCTGCTGTAATGAAAACATACCGAACCGAGACATCAAAACTAAGATACGTACCGAACCGTCATGTTTGTGAGTCGTTACACCACTAGTTTCTGTCTATTTGCTGTAGTGTTGTTGCTGTACAGTTTCTAAGAGAGTCTTGCAGCTTCAAGTCTCTGTGATATGCTGGTCTCTAGATATGACTCAGGTCTCTCCTCCAATGCAAGTCTGTGGGATTTCTTCATCAGTTTTATAAAACTAAAGTCAGAATGCTCAGAAAAGCATTAGCGCACCTCTCCCCGACAAGTTGTAACAAATCTAAGCAACAGTGATAGTTAACTTACAAAAAACACCCAGGATAAAACTTCAGTTTCGTAACACTGTCCCAACATTTCAAATTGTGTAGTAGTGACATCAGTCATCGTAAACCCGTTGACACATGTGTAAGTCTGTGTGTGTGTGTGTGTGTGTGTGTGTGTGTTCTGTTAGCGTCTGGCTATCTGACAGACCACAGGAAGCCCCAGGCACCAGCTGAGCTACGTTTGTTTACATCTGGACTGCAACTGCAGGAAGATGACCACTAGCTAAGCCCAGTCCTGCTCACAAACAGAGCACAAAACCGCGTAAACTGAAAGCTAAGCAAACACATGAGTGTTCAAAAGCGTCTGCTGTGAATAACACTCGCATGTTGGTCGAGGAGACACACTTACCCAGCCTGTCTGCTCCGCGGCGGTTGAGAGCATGGAAGAAGAAAAAAACAGAAAGCGAAAGAGAAAAAGACGAGAGAATAGCATGCCTCCTGTGTGGCTGAAGGCATCCCGCCTTCTCTTTCTGGACCGCGGTGTTTTGAGTTGAATAGCTGCAAGTCGTTGACCCCTGCACTGAACCCTCGCAGCTCTACGCTCTCAAAGAGGGGCGGCAGGGGACCAGAGAGGAAGGGGAAGGGGGCGAGGGCGAGCTGCCAACGGGCCTTCCATGCATTAGCATCACCTCCCGCCGCGCAAGACACCTCTCCGGTCCGCGAGCGCACGTGTTCTGGGCACAAGACCAAAGACAGATGTGATCCGAGCAGACGAGGCTAAAACGAAAGTGAACAAGACGAGCTGGAAAACCAGTGATGGCGGATTGGTGGAGCCATTCTGCCGCGGGACAGGATGCTTTTTGAAAGAGACCTCTTTCTGTTTTTAACATTCCCCACAACGGTGTTTCAGCACAACAATGCAATACAAACTAATTTCTAAAGGGATAATTCAACCAAAAAAATTTAATTCTGTCATCATTAACTCACCCTTAACTTGTATGAGTTTCTTTTTCTGTTGAACACGAAAGAAGATATTTTGAAAAATGTTAACGTTCTCCAAAATATCTTTTTTTGTGTTTAACAGACGAAAGATACTTGAAAACAACTTGAGGGTGAGTAAACGATAGCAAATTTATTTTCTTTTTTTTTTTGTGGTGAATTGTCCTTTAAAAAGCCACAAACACCCAAGAACATATGCAGTAAAAACAAGTAATATTGTAAAATGTTATTAAAATAAATGTTTTCTATTTAAATATAAATTAAAATGTAATTTATTCCTGTGATCAAAGCTGAATTTTCAGCATCATTACTCCAGTCTTCAGTGTCATGTGATCCTTCAGAAATCATTCTAATATGCTGATTTGCTGCTCAAGAAACATTCATTATTATTATTATTAACATTATTGAAACAGCTGTGCTTCATATTTTTGTTCATTTTTATATAAATATATATATATATATTTTAAGTCTTTTCATAAATGTCACTTTCAATAAATTTCATGCATCCTTGTGAAATAAAACTATTAAATCCTTTTACAAAAATCCTAAACTTATCTCTGAATTTTTTTTTTTTTTATATTGAACTATAAAGTGAATAGTTTTATATTAAACAATTGTTTTGTATTTGATTACGCCTTTTGCAGTGACACTGAAGACTGGAGTAATGATGCTGAAAATTCAGCGTTGCATCACAGGAATAAATTACATTTTACAATATATTCAAACAGAAAATAGTTATTTTAAGTTGTAATAATATTTCACTATTTTACAATTTTTACTGTGTTTTATGGTCAAATAAATGCAGTCTTGGTGAGCATAAGGAGACTTCTTTCAACTTAACAAACAATCTGAATGATGTTAAAAGCACAAAGTTTCTCTCACTCAGTGCCCAGAACCCTAACCAAAAACAGTCCCAAAATATCAATCAAAGCACACTTCGGTCCACTAATGTCAAGAACTCAGCGAGAACATTAAGTTCAAATAAAATCCTCCTCATAAATCGGTTTCATTACAAGCGATGACTGTCAGCGAGTCACGTTCTGGCCAACACTTGCTTACCGTAATGAGTCAGGACGTCCTGAGGCTTAACGACTTTGTTGCAGGCATCGCAAACGACGGGTTTGAAATCCTCATGGGTTGGGACGTGACCATACAAAAGCATATCTACAGCCAAGAGAGAGAGACAGTCAGTAAATATGACAACTTTTAAAACCACTTCACATAGTAGCATGAATATCACATCTGCTGTGGTTTAAGCGGAAAAATCATCTGGCAATAGTGCGGTCTTGTTTTTGACAACATGATTAAAAGCTCAACTGGCAGAAAAATGCTTTTTACAAAATGGTCCTGTGGTGTAACAAACATTGTCTTCTTTTACTCCCAATGCAAACACGAGAAAAGTGTTTCTTATCGCAGCTTTCTGAAAACACCCTCTTAAAGAAACAGTTCACTGAAAATTCAAACGTGCTGAAAACTTACTCTCATGCATTTTAAGATGTAGATGAGTTTGTTTCTTCTTCAGATTTGGAGAAATGTAGCATTGCATCACTTGCTCACCAATGGATGCTCTGCAGTGAATGGGTGCCGTCAGAATGAGAGTCCAAACAGCTGATTAAAACATTACAATAATCCACAAGTAATCAACATCACCCCAGTCCACCAATTAATGTCTTCAGAAGCGTAAGGCTGTGTGTTTGTAAGAAACAGATCCAACATTAAAGCATTGGAAGCATTAAAGCATTAAAATGGTCACTCTTTTGACAAAATAGAAATCATATAATCCAATAATAACACTTCCTGTAGTGAAAAAGTGTTCTCTCACATCAAAACCCACCAACTTATTTGTTCAGAGCTCTTTAGGACTGTTTTCATTCGTAAACTGTGCTTGATCTGTGCACATTCCTCTCCTGATTCAGACTTTTCCACTGAATAAAGCAATATTATGGATACAGGAGTCGTATTTTAGCCAGAAGTAACAGTTTGAAGTTAAAAACATCTTAATGATGGATTTATTTCTTACAAACACACAGCTTTTCACTTCTCAAGACATTAACCAATGGACTGGAGTGGTGTGGATTACTTGTGGATTATTGTGATGTTTTTATCAGCTGTTTGGACTCTCATTCTGACGGCACCCATTCACTGCAGAGCATCCACTGGTGAGCAAGTGATGCAATGCTACATTTCTCCAAATCTGATGAAGAACCAAACTCATCTACATCTTGGATGGCCTGACATTGAGTGCATTTTCAGCATTTTTGGGTGAACTATTCCATTAAATGTATGTAATAATCATTTTACGGCCATGTTTTAAAGCAGGACGGACTAGTGACCCATTTTGCTTCACGTTTAGTGAAGTATTTAGTCACTCATGACTAAAGCTGAAGATCAGTGGAGAACTGTGACGTAAGCATTCAGAGGAGCTTGTCAGATCCGCTGAGCTTTCTTTCACCATCCATGCAGAATCACTGCACACTTCCGCTAGTACACACTGAGAACACACACTCCTCTCACACTGAGAGCTAGTGATGATGTTAACAATGAGGAAAACAGAGCATTTACACCAGCTGCTTGTGTGTGTGTCGTAGTCAGACACTTAAATGTTGTTTATGTTCAGAATGTCACACAACTGTATTGTTATGAACACCGTGATGTTAGCACTAAAGACCACTGACTGTTTTTTTATTAGTATGTGAAACAGATCCGTTCCTAACTATCTGAATGTAGATCTGTTCAGCTGATATAGCTTATATAATGCAATGTTTGTTAATGATTTTTACTCAAAATAACAGATATAATAGATTTTTAATTATTATATTAAATGCAAAAGAATTATTACTTTTATACCAAGTTGGAACTTAAATATTTGTTGTTGTTGTTGCTATTACTTTTTATTTAAGCACAACATGGAAGTACATAACATCTAAATACATAAAATTTGATAATAGAAAATATTAATTTTAATACAATCACAATACAAACAGTATTTATTAAGCCAAAACTATACAATTAAAGTATACAAATAACTAAAATGTGTATTGTAATTAAATAATAAATATAATAATTAAAATATAATAAAATATGCAATATTAAAAACATATAAAATGTTTATTAATTTGAATATATCTACAATATCAAATATTAATGTTATTTATTTAAATATTTTTTATTTCAACAAAATGCAATATGATGTATTTTTAGATATTCAAATAAAATGTAAAATATAATTTAGATATTTATTTTAATAACTACAATAACATTTATTAAAATAAAACAGATAAATATAAATCATTAAAATAGTATTTTTATTGCTGTAAATACTTATTGTTCTAATACTAATGTTCAAGCAGGCACGAAAAATTTACGTTTCAATGGTAGCATGAAATAATATTATACTTATAGATTTATTTATTTATTTATTTGCATGTTGTATGAACTACTAATGAAATCCTAGTATGGTGACAACAATGGAAAAGGTTCAAACAGTGATTATGCATGCTGTGAAAGTACAGTATTACCCTAAGCCTATATGAGCTCTGACAGCAATAACAACATGATGACACGAGAAGAAACGCCCACCATCATGACACACACACACTCACCTGCTTTACTGCGTCTGATCACTTCTGAACCCTTCAATAGCTTCTTCCCAGCAGTATCAGAGTCAAGATCTGAAAATATTCAATATCACCGCATGCATCAGACTGACACTGTAACCAAACAGTTAACGAGCATGCACAGTTACAGATACTGGTAGCTAGATGGCTGTCTTGGTCCAGCAAAGCAACACACACACATACAAATACGCACACAAACACACAGTGTCTAAACTTATACACACTCCGTCTCCTGAGCCACTAACATTGACGCGTGAAGTGCAGAAGTGCGCGACACCTGTCAATCAATCGTGACAGATGACGAAATGAATGCACGCTCGTTGTTTATACAGCAGCGCAGATGCACGCGCGATCTCCCGTTATAAAGCCTGACATCATCGAGTCTCGTACTGCAGTCGAGCGGGTGTCTGAGGGCGTTAATGTGACTTACGGTGTGTGTTGTGGCTCCTGTATGCAGTGCGAGCGCGCGGCGATACAGCGTCGCCATTGCTCTTCCTTCTTCCTTCACAGACAGCGAGAGAAGAGCGAACGAGCGAGCGAGCGAAACATATGACGCCACCTTCGACACAGATCGGCCAGCGCTCGGCTGCGCTCGGCTTCCGAGACGGAAAGGTGAAAGGCTGAACGAGTGAATCGTGCATTCTGAGGGCACACAATATTCGTATATACTAATCGTCCTTATGCCATTTTATTATTACTTTCATTTCTACATAATAATTACTTATGCATTAATAATGCCAGATTTGTGTTTATATAACATGAATATAGAATAATACATTAAAGAAATTAATAATATGAGTGTAATCACTAGCAATAATTATGTAATAATATTATTAGTAGTATTACTACTTATTACTATTATTACTAGTATATTGTTGTTGTTTGTAATACTTGTATAAACTGTTAAGTATAAAATGAATTACATTGTAATGTTTACATATGTAATAAATATTAAAGGAATACTTTAATTAAATAAAAATAAAAGGAATATAAGTTTAAATAATAATAATAATCATCATCATCATCATCTTTTTTGATAGTTGTAGTAATTGTTGATTATAAATTAATCTAATTTTAGTGTTGTTTAGAGAATGTAAATAAATATTAATAATGAATACATGAATACATTAATTAAATTCATAATTAAAAAATAGCAACAATGACGATGATTTTCATTATTTACACTAAAAGTACCTTTTTATTAATATATTATGTAATATTTGTTATATATGGTGCTATTAATTTTATAATCAACATTGAATACAACTAATAATAACAGTAATAATAATAATAATCACGATCATAATACTAATTGTTGTTGTTATTATTATTATTATATCTTTAACGACTAGTAATAATGGTTTTACTACTAATAATAATACTTTAAATATAAATGTAAAATGTAATAAAAATAATAAAAATAATAATAATAATTGATTCTATAACTAATAAACGGATGTTTAAACATGTTGTTTACATAAAACATATTTAACATTCTTTATAAAAAAATCACTACTAGTTATTATTGTCATGACAGTAATGTAGACTAAAATGCCTTTTTTAGTACAGTCGACAATCGATGTAGTTTTAATTGTCATCCTCACGTGGTGTGGGCTTTAGTTTTGTTATCTTTCAGACGCAGATTTCTGTGATCCTGAAGGTAAACAATTTGTGATGAATGGCAATTTAATTTCACGTCTCATTACACAAGCCCTGTAAGGAGAAAGTCATCGTCTCTCTCATCATCTCCAGCAGGTGGCGCTGTAACACAATATATACACACCTCTTAGTACATTTGTTTAGAGTTCTCCAAGTGTCGGAAAGATGAACAGTCACGAGAGTCGGACAAAATAAAAGTATACAACTAAATATCAATGCACACACGCACACACACACACACAAAATGAATATGTGAATAAACAAGCCGAACACTACCAGATCGAGGTTTTCGCTCCAGTTAATGTTTTGTTTGTTCTTTTGAGAAATGCTGATCAAACACAAATGCCATTATATCAGAAGGAAGCCAGGTTTTATTTGAGTAAGAAATCACACTTTCTCCCCAGAAGCACAAAGTCCTGCATGTACACAAACACTACCAAATGCTCTTCACAGTCAGTTTTATTAATCAAAAAATGACAGGAAAACAATGCTTGCCTAAAGAAAAGAGAGGAGACCTTCCAAAACAAAACTCCAGCACCATTAAAAATGCACTGAAGCGTAATACTGAATAAAATAGGCATAGATAACAATATAAACGCAATAAGGAATTTGATAAGAAATAAGAAACTGCTAGTTTTAAAAGCAAAAATGCACAGAAAATATGCTGTGTAACGCTTGAAGGAATAGAGGTTGACAAAACAACTGTTCTCAAGATTTTTATACTTGAGTTGACAATAAAAAATACATCATAAATGTAGCATTTCTCGTAATAGTACATTTGCAAAAAACTTGCATTTCCATTAAAAGTAAAAATCAAAAGATATAAAACAGAAAAGGAGAAGAGAGAAATTTCACAAATTGAGACGGCAGTCATATGATTATTGTTCTTACAGACAAACTGCATAAAGCATAAACTGTTACTGTGTGTTTTTCATAAAGGCTACGGTGGGCACCGTTATGCTGGGGGGTAATTGTTTAGATGGGTGCAGGATTTGGACCCCGTTGAGCGTTGACCTTCTGAGAGTGCCAGCGTGTCTGCTTATACACAAACCAGGCGTTCACAGCCCATATGATGAGATTCAAGAAACCACATATCTGAAAATAAAGTCAGGAGACAGTTATTTATAAAATACTCTCAGGGTCAAACGTTTGGAATAACTGGGAAATCTCTTCTGCTCACCAAAGCTGCATTTATATGATGAATAATACAGTAAAAACTGGAAAATGTGAAATAATATTACAATCTAAACATACCAGTTTTCAATTTGAATATGTTTTAAAATGTAATTTATTGCTGAGATGCAAAGCTAAATTTTCATCATTACTCCAGTCTTTAAATCCTCTCACTTTTGAACAATTTAATGCATCCCTGCAGAATAAGTTAATTTCATTTTTATTTGTACTTCTCCCAAACTTTTGAATGGTGGTGCATCTCCGTTTCCACAAAAATATGGAGCAGCAACATTTTAACATTGATAATAATTTTTCTTGAGCAGCAAATCAGCATATTAGAATGATTTCCGAAGGATCATGTGACACTGAAGACCAAGGGGGGAAAAAAGCATTTGACAATATATTCAAATGTAAAACAGTTGTTTCAAATTGTAACAACTTTATTATTCCAAACTGTTGGTCCAGTGTAAAAACTTTAAAAGCATCAGATGGCAGTGAATAAAGTTCCTTTTAATTTTAACTACACATTAAGGAAGTTAAATGCATTGCAAATGCAGTTTAAAATTGTCATTTGTTTGGTGATGAAAATTGATAATCAGCATGATAATAAATCGTGAAAAAATACAGTTGATAAGTAAGTGTAATTTCTCACCACAGATATATTGAGCGAGCGCATGCTGGCGTAATCAGTGACTTCACATTTGACATTGTCCCTACAGAGCGCCAGAGTGGATTCAATGCCAGCCGTACCGGTGGCGTCCTTCACCGTCTGCAGACCTCGAGCCCAAGCAGACGAGCACACCAGCCACAGGAACGCAAAGACTGCTGTCAGCACGAAATCCTAGCAGATAAAGACCCTTAAGAGCATCTGCGTCATGATATTCAAATGCATATTGCATAAAAACTTCAAGCTCATCTGCCGGTTGCATACTCACAAACATCGGGCCGAAGTCTGAGTCTCGGTACACATGCATGTAGCCCAGATAGACCAGCAGAGCCACCATTGAATAGAGGAAAGCTAAGACAGCCACAGCCACGAAAAACTCCACCGAGGACGACGAGTCTCCAACAAGATGAGTTGCAGCAACTGTGCGGTTGCAAAGAGTGGTGTTCTCCACCAGCAGCTCCTGGTTTAACCTGTAAATGAAGGTATCAAAACACAAAGTGAGTAGCATTCCATCACTTGCTCACCAATGGATGCTCTGCAGTGAATGGGTGCCGTCAGAATGAGTATCCAAACAGCTGATAAAAAGTAACCACACCACTCCAGTCCATCAGTTGACAACCTGATAAGCAACAAATCTGTGTGTTTGTAAGAAAAAAATGAATCATTAAGGTGTTTTAAATAAGAGTCCAGAATTCATCACAATGCTCCTCCAGTGGAAAAAAAAAAGTCCATCTCCTGTTTTCCTCCAACATCAAAATCCACCAACATGTTTGTTTAGAAAAGTTTTGGACTGTTTTTAGCTTGTAAACAGTGCTTGATCTGTGCAGATTTCAGATGAAACAACATTTTCACTGGAACAAGCAATTTTATGAATAGAGGACTCATATTTTGGGTAGAAGCAATGGATTGACGTTCAAATTTTCTTAATGATGGGTTTGTTTCTTACAAACACGCAGCTTTTCACTTCACAAGACATTAACTGATGGACTGGAGTGGTGTGGATTATTGTGATGTTTTTATCAGCTGTTTGGACTCTTATTCTGACGGCACCCATTCACTGCAGAGCATAAATTGGTGAGCAAGTGATTGAATGGTACATTTCTACAAATCTGATGAAGAAACAAACTCATCTACATCTTGGATGACTTGAGGATGTGTACATTTTAATTCATGGGTGAACTACTGCTTTAATATTTTGAATTAGGCCTTATTTTTCTACATTAGTTTTTTGTTTTTTATTGTTATCTTTCTCATAAGTTTTTTATTTTATATTTGCTATTTTATTTCAGCTTTATTTCAATTATCCAACTTTCAAATTTATTTATTTTTTGATAGTATTAGTAAATAAAAATAACCCTGGAAAGAGTTTATATTACACTGTAAAAAGTTGTTAACAAAAAGAGTATTAGAGTGTGTTCCCAACAGTCTTTCTACTCTACAATTTCACAGTTCATTCAGTGTTTTACTTGCCAGTTTCAGAGTGTAACTGGGCCAAACCTGAATGGGTAGGTGAAAGTGGGACTGAGGGTTTCATTGCTGCTTCCGCCACAAAAGATGGAAACCACATTTCTGCCAGTATATCCTCCACAGGTCCCGAATGCAAGCACAGCCGTGAGCTGGAGAATACCAGAGCATTATGTAGGAAACGCTCCATGCAAACAACAGAAGCATGCAGACACGTCTTCAGTTTCCAGCATGCACAAACCTGAAGATGCACCGCAGAGTTCACCATGAAACAATGTTCAGGTCCTGCGTTCATGAATCATCGGACACACTAATCTGAGTTTTAACCTGGGTTCACTCACTGTTTGTGTTTAACCTCTGGCAGTTAAATGAAGACCTGCAGTTCACAGCCAACATCAAGCTCCTTTTCCAAAACCAGATGTTTAGTTGCGCTGCATGATACATCCTGCTTGCAATTTGCATCATTCATTCTCAAGAGGCAATTCAACAAAACACAGAAACTTTTCATCTGTCCCACTTTCGGATTCATATTTTATAGACAGCAACGTTGGAGTCAATAAACTCAATTTTCCTCGCTAATAACAAATTCCTTTGAGCAAATGAAGAAGGGAGGAACTTCATGTAAGTAGGTGGCTAAAGAAAACTCAAGACTTGCTAGTGAAGGGAATGTGCATTTTATGCGAAAAATACTTGCAAAGGGGTCCAAAAGTCTGAGAGAGGATGAGTGAAAATGCTTCTTTTTGAATATTACTGCACTGAAAAAATTTTCATTATATATTATTATCGCATAACAGTCTGAACATGCATGAGGAATACACGATGAAACAATGTTTAGAAGAAAAAAAACATTATTTATACAAAATATATGTATTTTATAAATGTGCAACTTACTAGTTAAAGATAATGTGTTTTACATTCAGTACTAAACTTATAAGTACTAATAGTTGGGACCAAACATTTTTTATATTTTGACTACACTTCATTAGGAATTAATGCATTGTTTTAAATACGTTTTCAGTCAGGGCTTTGCCCTCCTTATGAAGTAACGTTAAAGCTTGAAAACGTGTTCAACAGATTTGGATTTTCTTACTTACCAACTCCACGACTTTCACAAAACCCAGAGGCTCTTTAACGGGGGTTAACTTTAATCGAAATGCCGTCTGCATCTCTCCCACCGACCCAGATATCCTCCAGGAAGAAAAACAAGTCTCAAGTTTTCAAAAAGTTTGACAGTGACGTGGTTCTGTGATACAAGATGCTGCTGCTCCTCCCCCGACAGGAAACCAGAGTAAATCCAGATGATCTGATTTTACTTTGTTTTATCCGACAAAGCGGGATAGTTCGCAGTAGATTTGATTAATATGCTTCTGGCGCCTGTCTCCGGTATATGTCATCACGATGCGATATTTTCGATCGTTTCTTCGAAGTGAAAGTAAGAAGTGAATGAAACGCGTTCAGGAGTCCAGCGAACAATATTTCAGTCATATGATTCTAGAGATGGATTCTCGACATTCCTGTGCTCCGTTATAAACTCAAGACTCTTAAAGGAACAGTTCACCCGAAAATGAAACTGGTCATTTGAATGGTGGTCTGAAAATATGTATTTTTTTTTTTTTTTTCAGTTTAATGTATATACATACACATTTAAGTAGCACTTAACACTTCAGTAACCAAAAGTTTCATTACAAAGAGCGTAATGTCCGTTAAAGGAAGTTAAGCTAACAACAGTTCTGCTGGAGCGATTTCAGTTCAGTATCGCGATATATTTATCTATAAAAAAAAAAAAAAAAAATTATTAAAGGGCATATACTTTCAAGCAGCATTTTCAATCATTTTATTATCCACAAAAGTTATATAATAAAGTGCTAAGTTTGCTGAAGAAACATTCGCGAGTTCAGTACAGCGAAATTTGGCTGTCTAAAAATAAAAATAAGTATTATTTTATTTCTTATTATTGTTTAATGTATGTAACGTTATGTAATAATAATAATAACAAATATTTTCAGAATTTACATTATAGATTATTTCAATGTAAATAATAAAAGGTTGTTATAAAACTTTGAACTAAATGATCTGCGATGATTGTGCGATAAATGGCTGCTACCAAATAGACCAATTTTTTTTTTTATCAAATGACCATGTGTCGCATCCAGAGATATATAACCCAAACCCGAATAGGTATGATATTGCTTTTTATTTAAACTTTCATACTAATTTTCCTTAACACAGTTTTAAACTCATCATCTAAATGAAGTGATTTCATTACTAGATTGAAGGCTAGTGAAACAGTTTACTGTCCTTACAGCAGCTATAAAAGGGAATGGTTACATCTTTTTCACTATTCCATAAAAAAAGAAATAATAATAATTATAACATTTCAGCAAAAAGGATGGACTGTTGTCGTTGATTTAATATGCTGTCAAAATGGCATCCGTCATGTTTGTTTTAAAATATCCCAAGAGGCTGAAATAAAAAGGGAGACCCAACATATACATAAAAACATCAATGAAATTATAATTAGCAAGTATTGTCAATCAGACATGTATGTACACACACACACACTCACACCTCACACACATATGCATAATAGCACACGTGCCAGAGACGTGAACTTTCTGTTGGTACAAAATGGGCATTAGACAAAAATAAGAACAGATCTCTCTTTGTACTAATAAGAAGCCAGCTCTCTCAAAACAAACACACACGCCGATATATACGAGAGAGGAGGCAGTTTGGCCACATTATTCTGACTGTAGATATTAACTTCAGCAACTCTGTCATAATAAAGAATGATTCTGTAGTTTGAAACAGTAAGTATAGAAAATAGTAAAACCAAGCTTTTCTAAAATGATTCCTGCTGTATAATAAAACTGGTGTTTTCAAATAAAGAGTCGTAGTGAGTAATATTAATTAAAAAAAAATCAAAAACTTTTTTTTGTTGTTGACTTAAATATGTCAGCTTTACATTGTATATCTTGATGTAGCATTTAACAAGTTGGCAAAATAAGGATAATGGTCTCTGCAGAAAGGAAAAGGTGTATTATATTTGGATGAATCCTGTCAAGAACAAGTCCAGATCATATTTCAACCCAAAAATCAAAAGAAAGAAATAAGATTATATATTTTGCATACAGAAAGTTTATATATATCCTTATGTAATCATTTTACTGAAATACTCAAAAATACGGTGTGTAAATCTTTTTCTAAATACAGTATTTATAGAGCATGTGTGCTGTACAGACTTTAATTTATGCTAATTTTAAAATAAAATAAAAAAAATAATGCATAACAGGAACAACGTTTAACATTTCCAAAGAATGATTACTGAGAATCACCATTGAAAATTGTAAGAATTACAGTAAAAAAAAAATACACAGTATCTGGACACAGTATATAGTAATGGGAATTGTTGGTAAAATATGCTTAAATGTCATGGAAATAATGCAAAAATGCTAATTACTTCATGCAAAATTAAGTTTCTTATTTTTTCCTCTTGATTTTAGGGTGAAATGCGACCTAAACATGCTCTTTTATGTTTCATCTTTCAAATAAAACCAGATATGACATAAAATAAACACAAGGCCGATGAAAGAGAATGAAGTGTGCCTCTAGTTCTGCCGTCTCCTTTGCATAAAGGAATAAATCAATCCTTGGATAAAGTGATAAACCCTACACACAACATTCACATTCAACAAACACGGAACTATTACCTTTCAGTCCTAAAGTCAAGCAAAGCAAATCTTCTCGCGGTATACGCACACATAAACGTCTCCATTCCTGCAAAGACGTGTGATCAGTAGCACACTTGGTCAAATACACAGTTAAATGATTTAAATAGCATGATAAGTGCTCTCATCCGCCGTTAGAAAGAGACACTGAAGCATAGTGGAGTCAGTTGACAGAAACATAGAACAGCTCTGTACACTGAGCGTGGGGTAACTGTGAGAGAGAGGGCTGATGGGAGACGATCTCACAGCAGAAGATCCTCCAGTTCGCTCTCCTTCAGCTTGCCATTGTCTCTGACCTCATCGAAGGAGTACGTCTTCACAATCTTCCCGTTTCTGAACACAGTGTGCAGCAAGTCCTGCAAAGAGACGAAGAAACGGTCAAAATGAACTGAAAACATGACCATAGGCAAAGGGTTTTAAGGAGCTTTTAAAATCAAAATTGAATATCTGCACAAACAAAATGAACACCATATGTCTCACTATCTCAAAATATATGTTTTAATTCATTAATCAGGTATGCATTCAATTGCAAAATGCACGTTTAAAATGCTTAAGTCAAGACATGCTTTATTTAATACATGCATGTGTATTTAAACTGGTTTATGCACTAATATATCCATACATACAAATTATATTAATGACAAGCAATTAACAGCATCTAAATATTTAATGTGTTGATTTCAAATATTCAAGAATTTACGTTAACTTAAAATGTCATTCAGTTTTTTTTTATATATAACCTGAAAATCAGTAGCGATCATAAAAAATCTAAATAAAAAGATTTTCTGCATTAATGCAGGACTTTTAATTATGAACAAGCTCGAAATACTGAATAAAATTAATATTTTTTTTATTAAATAATTTTATTTTGAAATGTCAATGGTTAACTATTTCAAGCTGCTCGTTCAAATTAGGGTGATAAAAACGCAGTCTTACAACCATCTGTAACATTTTACACAATATAAACAGCATAAAGCATAAAATTCTCAACAGTGAATCATAAGCAATTGTTTGGCATAAATGCATATAATTCATAGAATGCGAACTGCTCTGAAACTGCAGAATGTTTGAACAATGAACATTTAAACCATAGCCTTTTGAAGTTTATTAATCATATGAGGCCGTATCCCAATTCCTGTTTTTCTTTCTCCACATTTAATACCTCTTAAAATTATAATGAAGACTTGTGCTATACCATTTAAGGTATTTAAATATGTTATAGCCTCAAACTTGATTTAATACTTGATTTAATACTTGGGAGTGAACAAATTTTTTTCCCTCATTAGTATTAAGTCAAATGCATTTAAGTAATTCATTTTATTGATTAATTGTTAGTCACACACCTCTCCATATTCCTCCAGATCACCCTTCCCCTCTTCCAGAGTAACAAAATCTCCACTCGGCGTCCTGTGAAGAGAAAGCCGACCCTTCTTTGACCTTTTGTTGGGGTCTGCAACAGGGTCTTTGAAGACGTTGACCTGTAATTAACAACATTAACAATAAATTAATCATTTATTTTCTCAAGTCAGCGAATGGAACTGCGAAATCTTCCAACGCTCGACACTTACGCCCAGTCCGTTCGTCACCACATAACTGCACTTAAAAGAGCAGTTGAGCAGATCTCGGGTCAGTTTCTGCAGCAGTGCTCCTCCTGAGCCAAACGCGATGTTCTCGATGCTCCATCTGTGCTCTTTCATGCCCTCCACAATCTGTAGAAGAAAACAAAGCAGGCACAGAATGAGTTTACATTCATATAGCACACAGTCATGAGCTGGACAACATACACACCTCCTGTAAAGTATTGATGTCCACACCGTCGCCCTGAATGACTCGGATGTAGGGCGGAAGCACCTTATAGCCTTTAGAGTTCTCAACCAGAGGAAACTTCTTTCCTAAAATTTCTAGGACCTGGAAAATAATATTTAATAGACTTAATGGACATGCTATGCATCACACTATGCATATATACATATAATGGAAACATGGAATATACAAATTCTAGAATAATCAATCAGCTTTTGTATGCGATAGTGACTACCTTTAGCACTGTGTCTAGAGGGTTTCCCGAATCCGGTCGGACCACCAGTGGGGCGTCTGCGCTCCTCTTCTCGATCAGACCCCTCAGGTCCTCACCCCAGATCTTCTCGCAGGCGTTGTAGATGTCGTAGCTGTCGCTGACGATAGACACGGGGACAGACGGGAACTGCTTGATGATGTGTTCAAAAGCATCCTTCTCATGGTCCTTTCCCCAGGCAGTGATTGTGCTGCAACACAAAGACACAATCAGTGAAATTAGTAAATTCGTAAATAAAGTCTCATGTTCCGTGTGCATCGTCTGCAGTGAGGTTTTTTTTTAGGCTTTGCACATGCGCAGAAAGCGTTTTTTAACGTTTACTGATGTTTCAGTGTGGATGAGACACTTTTGGAAAACTCTTGAAAATGCTAGTGTGGACAGAGAGTGTTTTAAAAAAGCGTTTTCAAATGTCTCTGGATTAATGTAGATGTAGCCGGAGTCTTAGCTAATGAGCTGATGATCTGAAGGAGTGCTTGATTAAGGAGACATGCAAAATGTACAGTGTTAGGGGGCCTCCAGGAACGTAGTTGGGAACCACTGCGTTTATGCATCTATACTTTTATACAATGTTAATTCAAAGTTGTATTCTTTCATCCGTCAACTCTGTATTGCTTACATATGTATAGTGTGTGCTAGCATTATAGACTTTACAGATATTATACTTTTTTTTTTACACCTACACTATAAAACTTCTAAGCAAATACACATACATTACATATATATGTTGTGTGTGTGTTTATATTAATAATGTCGAAAAACTAAATTGTTATTATAACGTTATAATATTATTATAATTACTATGATTATTAAATAACATTCTTAATATGTGATTTTCTGCAATTTCCTGGCAATTCACTCATCTGTCAGCATTATGGATAAAAAAAATTAAAAACTTTTTTAATTAAAATGGTATTTTATACAAACTAGAAAGCTATGTATTATAAATAAAACTAAATTGCTAAACCACTGTGCTGGTTGTACTCAAGTTATGATATCTACCACTAGGTGGCAGCATTGTATAAAACATGCTGTATGTCAACAAGCACCTCTGAAACTAGTGCAAAACTCTTTACTACAGTAAAAATTGCAAAACAAATCGAGTGTGAGGAAACACTGGTCTTTGGTAGTTATGTAACAGTGCGCTGTCAGCAGAAAATGTGAAGTGTAATGGTGCAGCACCAACTATCCAGAATGCATTGGGCCACATTATCTTATACCTCGCATGCGACACGGTAAAAGGAAACTCTTCAGGCAAGTTCACATTGTTTTGCAATGCAATGTACTATCATCAAGCGCTTGCTTCAAGCTGTTCCACCTGTGTTCTGCAGCTGGAACGGAGAAACCAGGAACCGGGTCTTTGGTGCCGTAGTACTTCTTGATAGCACAGATCCCGGCCACGGTGTCTGTTCCTTTGAAGTTTACCAAGTGTGCAGATGCGCCGATTCCAGCCGTCTGAAACCAAGACGTAAGTATGAACACAGCTAGTCCAGAAACTAAACCATCAAGAGAAAATTACAGGGTGGATGATGTTTGATATGTACTGTATCAATAAAATGCTTGGCATTTACAGTTGAATGTTATGAATCCGAGTAAGAAGACACTTGGATAGAGTCTCATCTTAGACATTCCATGCATGTACTTAAATCAGATTTGTTGGGTTTGTGTAACAGTAAACCGTCTCTCTAAGGTTATAGCACTTCGGATGAGGTGTAGCAACACACAAATATCACCTCTTGAGATGAAACCCCTCTGTAGCCAAAGTCATGCAATTTATACTCCAGTCCTTCCAGGCTCCCTGACGTTTCCATGAGATATTTGGCCAGGATCTTCTTCTGTTCTCGCGAGTTTGTCGCGACGGTGATGGGATACCAGATCTGAACCAGGATAGTCTGTTGAGGAGACAATTCAACAGTTCATTACATTAAACTATCAGAAATGTGTTGTTTTGTTAGCATTTCTGAACATGTTAGACCCCCCCCCCCCCCCCCCCCCGCCACACACACACATAATGCACCTTATAACTCATGTATCATCACATCTGAAAGTTGCAAATTTCTTGTAACTCAAAAACAAAAAGTGAAGTCAGCTGGAAACTGAATCCATAAAGCTTGATGCGACCCGAGTGCTTGGGAATGTGTCATAGAGTCAACACAGAGACTCCACAGAGGGTTTGATGGACTCATACAAGGGGATGCTAGGCAGAAATGCTTTGTTAAAGACCAGCCGGTCAAGTCAATATTATCATACTGCGCACATACCCTGACAAGCCCTGGGCACAAGCCTTTGGGCACAAGAACATCCTGGTGTCCCTGTCTCATGAACCCGATTCAACTCATCTAAACATCTGAGATTCTAGGACAGTGATTTTTAATGCAATCACTGGTTGTCTGTCAATTTTGGATGACTTTTTTGCCCCAAACTATGGCTGCAAAGCCCACACAGCCCTCATTTCATAATGATTTAATTCATTTCTCATTGTAGTCTCTGAACAATCAAAGTTGCAACCCATTTTACTTCAATAACTTTATAGATATTATAGATATTTAGTGAGAAAAATGTTGGATGGGATTTGATTTTATCCATCTGGAACTGATTGGATCATGAAAAGTGGGCATTAAATGTGTAATTTCTTAAAACAATGGCTAACGGCTATCAGTTAACATTAATCAAAAGCTTGCTTACCTAATAAAATTATGTCAATCAAAAATTTAAGTCATGTCAAAGAAAAAAAAAATGCCCTAATGAAACAAGATATATATTTTTTAAATAAGATCAGGAACATCAGGCTTGTAAACAGCTAAGGACAGCAAAGAAGGAAACCTGAACCACCCCTTATTATTGAGTACATAACAAATTAGTAATAACAACTATTATAAATGTGTTATAATACATAGTAATAATAATTACATTAATATATATACATATATATATTTTTTTAAATACAGTAAAATTATATATAATTTACATGTATAAATTACAAAAATAATTAAATTACATATTAAATGAGTATTTAATAAATTTGTAATAAAACTATAATAACTTATTAATTCTAATATAGAGTAATAACTATTACATTACTAATAATAAATATTTAAATCATTTTAGAAATTATTTTAAAATGACATTGTTTACATTGTTTCGCATAAATTACGCTACATTATTTAAAGAGACCCTATCATGGATTTTTTTTAATTACCAAAACATTTTTAAATCTAATAGTGCACAGTGTATAAAATGATTGCCTTTCAAAAGAAAGAGTCGACTCCAAGTCGAATCTTAAGTGGTTTCATGCTGACTCATTTTCTCCTCCAACTTTGAAATCATCAGCAATATCTGTTCGCTCACAATTGTCTAGAAATGTGTCGATGAATAGTGAATTTTTGCTGATGTTTTTAATTGGGAGTTCTGTGTCATCAGACCAATCACCGCAGTTTATCGCCACGCAAAGGAGGGGTTCAACCTGTTGTTGGGGACTCCCAAAACCAAAATATGAACCTTTCATAACCCATAATAGGGGCACTTTAAATTACATATTGTTGTTTGTTTTCAAACATTAAAGGAGCTTTTATTTTAGTAGATAACCACAGGGAGCCCTTAAAGTTTTTCTTTTGTTGGCAACAGATTTATAAACAATTCTCATTACAGATTTGGAAAGTGGTATATGTTGCGTTAACAAGTGACCCAAATCACAGCAGCTCGTCAGAATATATATTCTTATCATTTAAACAGCCTTTGTGTTTTGAAAATTGTTTTTAACCATTTTACCTGATTTTGGCACTTGAAATTTGGCATGTAATAAGAAGCGAACTGGACTTAAACCAGACTTAAAATCTGCAAGCTACCACAATTAATACTGGATTCATCTAACTGATGGCTGCAAAGTGATCCAAACAGTTTTCTTGCATTAATCTGTGGGTTTTCTGCTTCTTTATCGAGTAAATTTCATACATAATGTCATTAAGTCTGAGTCATGGTTCAACGCCGGCCAAACTCTGTCTTTGTGCTCAGATGTGCATCCTGCCATCAGAGATTAGCTTCAAGCTGCCAGGGTCACTAGTGTGAGCACCGGGTCACATGACTAACTATAATGTGCCAGCATGTGACTTGCTCCACCCTCACAACACAAAGGATGAAGGTTTAAGAGGAGCTTATACAAAATATTTTAATTATCATTTAAATGTCGCCTTGGGAGTCTGAAAAGCCTCCAAACAGTTCAGTTATTCGTCAGCATCAGTGCCTTCCCATGGTCATCATAAAGGATGTAGATGCGTGTTTGCAATCAGTGGAGAACAGATAGATGGTGACAGTGTGTACTGAGAGCCAAGGGCGCGCGCGCACACACACACACACACACACACACAGTCTAAATTTACCAGCTAAGCATGACAACATATTTGCCATACATTCAAAGCCCTCTGAGTCATCTGTAGAAGAACTCAAATAAAGCTGATTTTACTATACAAAAGACTCAAACTGTTCCCTTGGTGACAGGTGTAGTATTTCGTGACCACTGTACAGGTGTGGCTTGATGTCAGACTGTCAGCATGACTCAGCAGGTTTGACACTAAATCCTAAGAAGTCGAGTGGCATGAGATGTCGCTTTTTGTCTGTTACAGCATATGGAAAGTTTGGAAAACTCTGTAGTCATTACAGTGAGAAATGTAAACTGCATGCCTTATTATATATAATTATTAACCAAAAAAGGATTGTGCTGCCAAAACAGGCACCCTACGGTTTACTCCACTGGTGATTCATGAAATCTGTGTGTTCTGTGGCTAATATACAGTGCCAAAACAATTTAGACTATTATGACTGAATTATTCCTATTTGGATCTGCGTGAATTATATTTCGGATTTATATTTTGGGTGAATGCAAAACAAATCAGTAAATTGGATAAAGATGATTAGTTTATAAGTGTATATTCTATATAAAAAGATAATAACAGAATTAAAATGGTAATGCAATTTCAAGGATTCAGGAATAATAATTTTCATAGGATTACATTTTTTTTATATTTCCATTGGCTCAATAGTTTCATAGTATTTTCCAACATTTTCACTGGCACGAAGATGATACATAATTCATTTGCCTCACCATTTTTGATGATAAATTTGTGTTAAATCATAAAACAGAATAGAAAAAAATTAGAAAACAGACAACACAGAATGTGAATTTCGTACTTGCATAATGCCTTACCATCTGTAAAATCCTATTCACATATATTAGATTATTAATATTATAATTTGTTTTATAAATTTGTTTGACTAGACATAACCTAAACTCTTTTATACTGGCCCGATCCATCCAAACTGGAAGTTAAATGGAAATTAAAGCGATAGATATGTATTCTTATGAAAATCAAACTCATATACAGACAAAATGTAAACTTAGAATGTAAAGTAAGTTGCTTTAGATTAGTGTTAAATGATTGTAAATGCACTTTAGGGATCGGTTCAGGGTCGTGTCTCACCTCTACCCAGTTAGTGAGCCAGTAACACTCTGGATCTGTGCTTTCTACGGTGAACAGCACATTCCCACGCGGGATAACGCTTCCCTCCGGCACAGCCTTGATCTCGATGGGCAGGTGACCGTTGTATTTCTGCAGTGACAAGACATGACTTAACATCCCTGACGGGACAAAACAGAGCACAGACAGAAATGTCCCAGAGGTGAGTTTCTCCATACCTCCAAAATGTAATTCCATCCTTTTTCATTGAACACATCATCCTGAAAGTGTTCCCGGTACACCTCTTTTGCTTCCTGAATCTTCTCTCGTGTGACGACCTGTCCTGTGAGTGCAAAAAGAGACAGGACAACTGTGAAACAAGAGCTTCACAAACCTCAAGGAAGTGGCTGAACAATACAGGAAAAGACACTATTCAAGAGAGAGGTTGGTGTGTCCCTGTGTGTGTGTGTTAAAATGCACATTTTCCTACATCCTTGCTTTATTGCATTATCGACTCTTCCTTGCTCACAGTGTAGCTTTGTCCTACCAGTACTATCTTAAAGGTACAGCATCCTCATAAATAAAACAGTAGCTCTTCTTGTGTTTTAATACATTTTAGATTATTAAAGCAGATACTGTGACTTAATTTTGTGTGTGTGTGTGTTAATAGGGTTATTATAGTTAAAATAAAATACATTTCCATTACTTATTATTAAAGCAAATTAAAAGAAAAAAATAAAAAAAATAAAAAATAATAATAATTCAGCTAGTTGCCAAGGCACAGTTTTATCAATGTGAAATGTAGTTTTGATTTGGTAACTTGATGTGCTAAAATAATAAAATAAACAAAAAAGTACAAAATTCATCAAATAAACAAAACCTACTAAAATTACTAAAACTTCAACCAAAATTAAAATGAAAAAAGGAAATATAAAAACGGACTGATTCAAAATATTAATAATTATTATTAAAATAACACTGGTATAAAATTAATCAAAACGTCTGTAATTTAAGTGTGTAAAGACTATGATGACAATCGCTGATTGGAAGTTCTTAACAGTATCAAGTTTACAAAAGGATGCAATGATCTGCAAAACTAATTCTGAGGTTTGAGATTTAGGGGACAAATTCAAGCATAAACAACATATTAAAGAGAAATAACAACAGAAACAAAAGTAATGCAACTTAAGTATTTGTATATTTGCAGAATCCAGACTGAATCTGTGACCAGGGCAGTTGTCTTTTGTGGGTGAAAGAGCAGATGTTCAATTGTCTTGTTTCATCCTATCACACGATTTCTAAAGCCTTCACCCCCAGCGCACCATGAAATCCTTTTTTCAGTGTAAAAATAGACAAAATTCCTTTATAAAAGTGGCACATTTGAGCGGCATGCAAGAACAACAACCTCAAACCGCTATATTCTTAGCTTATAACTCTACCATCAAAGTTTGGTCATTTAACACTGGCTCCATCATGAGAAAGTAATTTTTTCCCGTTGGAACAAACAATGTTATTATTTTTCGGGTAGACTATGACTAAGTTTGAAGGGCATGCAGCATTCTTGAGCGAGAACACAACCCTAAATTACCAGCAAGGCTGCGTTTTCCATTTGCAGCCTATAGTAGTGCTGCCAGCCGCGTCCTACGTACCTTTTAAATATCTGTGGAGAATGTACTGAAGCCCATAGAAGACCGTTTTGTCGTATTTGACTTTTCTGAGCTTGGTAGGGTCTGTCTTCTTCTCGCGGCACTCAAAGTAAGAGTACACCTTGGTGGTGTTTGGTGGATACTGTTTGTAATGTGTGACCTGTAAGAGAGAAATTACAACATGTTACATACAATTCATAAACTGAAATAAATCCTCTGGCACGGCTGTGTTAACATTGCAAATATGGATGGATGGATGTCAACAAGCCTGGGTGCGTCTGTGTCCACACAGTTTCCTGTAATTTAAACAGCTGTTGGGTTTGATTCTAGCTGGTCTGCCAGCAATTCAAGACCACCAGCAACATATTATTAGGCAGACATTGCTACTACTATTAATCTAACTGACGCAAAGTATTACGAAAATAAATAAGAACTAAAGCACAGACTTGTATTGAACCAGAGGGTGTTTAATCAACTCACACATTACACAGGAAAGGAAATTTGATTTGGTGACAGAAGTGTAAGCCAAAAATTCAACGACATACCAAAATATGCAGAGACAGACAACTCTTTTACAAGATGGAGAACTGAAGGAAATTGGGTTTCAGTAGAGATTTCTCCTCAAAGTAAGGCAAACTCAATTCTTTTGCCATGCATGTGAGCTCTTTACTGTCAAGCCCCAGATAAAATGTAGAGATATTGTAAGGATGAGAACAATCGTAAAATGTGAGGAGCATTTGCAACGGTAATCTGTTTTATTTTTCCACTAGCTGTCACCAGAAGCACAGAAACTACATACCTCACCTTTAAAAGTTGCAAAAGAAAAAAGACCCTGCACTATTTCTAATCAAACACATATGAACACATGTGAATGGGGAGTGGTCTGGGATGTGCGTAAATGCTCTTTTTGAGCCTTTTTAACACAAGAACCAGTTTTGTGCAACAAAAGGTTGTAGTTATTTAGATTATTTACTTGTTTTTGCACAAGCAACATTTTCTTTCAAAAATAATACAAGCAAAGTCCTGTTTGCCCTCTTGCGATATTATATCTTGTGATATAAATACATTCTATGCTGAGAATGTAACTACAGGAACAGTTACACTAGAGCTCAAACAGACAACCTGCTAAGCTCCCTTCTGATATTTTGTGCATGCTGACCTTTCCCTGGCACTTTTTGGCTGTTCCCTTGCGTACGGGTCAGCCTGGGAAAAGGTTGCACCCCTCATGGTTATGCCTGACAGCTACTGCGCTTGCTCCCTGCACTCCAAGAACAAATGCAGTTTTTTCCCCTCCAACTTTCCCAAAGGGCAGCAATCCTTGTGGAGCAGTAGCCGAGGAGGTCCCACTAGGGTCCTCTCTCTTCTGGAACAGACCGTTCATGTGAACAGCTGCATGCGGTCAAGGCATGAGCAACAACTGGCTGTGTGCATGGAGGACACAGCAATGCCACAGAATAGGCTTCAGATCAAGGCAAACAGCCACAGAGGTTTTTTTTAAGGTGTGGCAAACTGAAAGAAAAGTGAAACACCATAAACAAGTTGTAAAACTGAACAATCCAGATGTGCATGTGTTTTGACCTGATCTGATGCTCCCAAGCTGAGCAATTAGTCAGTAAAGGCCTGAAATCTCCTGGACAACACAACCATGTGATTATGATGTTGACAACTGAGGATAAAAGGGGAAAAATGCAACACCAGATGGAATTGTTAAAACATAACCCAGCGAATGCCCTTTATGGTGCTAAAGTTAGTGTGCTCATCGATTGGTCAATCAACATTACACATACAACAGAGCGTGCACATGCAGTCAAGGACATTCAAACAATTCCATGAACCATCAAGCTCTGAGGATTTAGCACATTTCAAACTGAGATGTGCGACAAAACTATTTGAGGAGGTACAAGTTTAACAAGAATTACAAATGAAAACTATGACTGTATGGAAAAGTATAAAGAAGTAGTGCACAGTGTTAAAATTTCAATTTAGTGTTTGTTTTCACTAACGGGCCATTCGATTTTTTTTTTACTTTCAGTAAAGTAACCGAAATGTAACTGGAAAGTATCGGTGCAAATAACTGCGTAAAGTATCTGTAAAGCAAACTGATATTCTTTAGTATGTTTTACTTGCTGTCTGGTGACATTTTTATGCTTTAATTAATTGAAGGTACAGTGCAAAATCTGAATCCTTCACAATATTGTGCATTAAAAACTATTCAACAGTCATATTTTTATATTATACCTTAATAGAAAACAGGTAAGTTTTTGAGTCTATTTCAACTTTTTTTTTTTTCAGTTTGAGCAGAATTTTTACCCTGCTAGTCAATTTCACAAGCAATTACAAATAAATAGAAAGCAATGCATTGAATTAAACCACTAATTAGGTTTAGGTTAGGTTTAGGATTAGGGTTTGGCTTAGGGTTACTTGTAGAGGTGTAACGATTAACTCGTTTGAAAACCCTGACGATGTATATGCATCGATCTTGAAACATGATTTTTGAATCATGAATCGTCAATCTCTGACAGTTATCGATTTTAAAACGCTAAGAATTGAATGAATCACAATTTCTATAGCAATTCAATGCTTTCAAAATATATAGACATTAAATTACTACAAGCAAGAATTAATGAACCTTGAACAGTGTTTTTGCCTCACTTCTCTCCTTCACGAACTCCACTATTACCGCCCGAGACTGTCACATGATTGCGCTCGCGCTCCGTTTGTCTCTGACGGCAGCTGATGTGTGATCTCTCGTTGGGACTTGTAGCCAGTAATACTGAGGGAAGTAGCTTTACTTTTCTGTAGCTTGTCAATGGCTCTCTGCATCTTACAGATTATCTTCGAAAGCTGCATATTTATTGCATGGACAGAGCAGAAATGTAAGTTTCTAAATCAAATTATTGATTATTGTCCAGCAGTGTATTTGATTTCTTACAGCTAATTAAAAGTAATAAAAAAAGAAGAGAATTCCTTGAATTCCCAAAAAATTATTATAATAATTATAACTATGATAACACATACATAACACTTACATAAAATGATTGTATTTGACATTTCTGTCACTATTGAAATGATATAATAAAATGAAATATGAAATATATATGAAATACAATTATAGCTCGTTGTAACAAAATTTTATATTTTATGTGTATCTATTATATGTTACATAATACTTTTTAAAGCTCTTTTATAAAATCTTGGCTTACATACATTTTTACGTTTGCCATGTCATGCCATAGCATCATTAAACGAGCATTTAACAATGGACAAATGTTTTTTGTTTTTGTTTTTTCTAACCTATGGTACTCGAACCATAAATGCTACTGTGATTTGCTCCCTTAACTAAGCATTTCAAGAATTTAGGAGAATTATTAAAATAATCCTGTGAATGCACTTAAAGAATTCGGAATCGAATCGTTATAATCAAATCGAATTGAATCGTTCTAAATTTGCACAAATCGTTCTTGAATCGAAAACCTATGAATCGTGAATCGAATTGCTGCCTACCCAAAGATTCACAGCCCTAGTTACTTGAATTTAATTATGCATATTTTGCTTTTATTATAATAGTAAGTATTTGTTACTTGTGTAACAAGGACACCGTCAAATAAAGGGTCACCCAACGTGGTTTGAAAGTGACACCCATTCATTCTGTCATTTGCAATGCTTCATGGGAGTGGATGATTGCAAGTTGAAATCTGAACACATTCTTCAGGTTTCTAGAGAACTATAAATGATCACCGAACTATCTCATGCTCTCTATCGCGCAGTACTTTATGTTACTCCATATGTATTCGACCATAAAATCTTAAACACACCCTTTTCTCATTCCTGGTGTCATCTTACTTCCTTCTCATCACCTCTTATTCTAAATGTCACTTGCTTCTACAGTTTCACCCTGTTTCCAATAAGAGCTAAATGGATTCAAGAACCTTGAATGGAGAGTAAATACCGAACGCATCACAAGGCCAAAACTCATGAACTGACTCCTGAAAGAAAAGAGTAGGAAAATCAACAAACTATCAAGAAGACACAGAGAGCAGATGGAATAAACAAGGAACAACCAGCTTTTTCCCCACATGTGATCTCTGACCCTCCAATGACCTCTGCGGGATCCTTAAGTAATGAAGCGTCCCTTTAAAAGGCTAAATGAACGTGTTATCAGCCTCAACGCGAAACACGAGAATACTATTACATCCGTGGTGGGAGGATAAAAGACAAAGGCATCCACTCCCGTCCTCTAGCAGCAGTGGTGAAAGAATACACTAAATAAACAAGATGAGACCATATTCAGAACATAACAGACACAACAGCAGACAATGACGCAACTCTGGACACAAGGACAGAGATTGATGGGTTGAGATGAAAAGTGAGCCACAACTTAAAGTAAAACACGCATACAATTGATATTTTAAGATCATTAAGGATCCAAAGGTTATGACATACTTGCGTTTGATCATTTCTTAAACAGAAGATAAACATTTTGGTTGCCTCACGTGTTGGCAAGACTTGACAGATACGGTGTATGACTAAACATCAGCAGTACAACTTACATTGCAAAATACTAAATGCAGGTCATTTTATTAACCTAACCTACTTTATTCGAATTTGTTTCGACAGCTGCATTATAACATTTTTAGTTTTTACATTTCAATGAAGTATTTTAGTTTCACTAGATAACTGCCCCTAAATCTTTCAGCTTAATGATGAATCTTTTATATTCAACAGTAAATTCAGTTTCTATTTCAGTTTTAGTATTTTAGGGCTTCCAAAGTTAATGTGTAAACTTATGTTTTCTAAATGTTTTACATTAGCTTACTGAATGTGAGATAGAAAATCATTTTACAATAGAGTGCATCATAAACTAATCTATGGTCACTTTTGAAATATAAATTATATATATATATATATATATATATATATATATATATATATATAGAAAGTTTTGGTTTTGGAGACAAAAATCTATTTTAGCTTATTTAATTTTTTTCCCTTATGATTAATTTGGTCTTATAACAGTGTTAGACTAGACATAAAGCATTATATTCTTTACATTAAAATGTATATTGCGGTTCAATTTATTAATATAAAAATTTTTTGACATCACATTTAATTGTTCTACAATACAATAACACTAAACGTGTTACAATGTTACGTGTTTTTCAATGCAATAACCGAATATATTCTAAGATATACATTTTTAAATCGAATATAACATGTCAGCAATTTATACAAAATTTGTCATACCGGTGAATATTGCTAAATATCTAGGTTAGGTTAGTAGGTTAGTTGCACAGCTGGCAGTCAACATCATATCTCTTCGTTATATTACATCGCTTAAATAATCGAAAACACTTAATGCTGATCAACTTTATCTGATTTCATTGTGCAGTACTTTCATTTCCTTAACAATCATGTGCTTTCAGTTTTGCTTCTGAAGAGAAATGCCCCTCAGGACACGCGCCTCTTGCCCTTTAGGTGTAATTCACACTCGTAATCCGTTATTATATACATAAAGACACATAAATCTAGTAAAGAGCAATAAAGATGAAGATGTACGTATCGTTTCTCCTCACACACACTCGGCCTACAGACCTGACTGACACCGACTCGACCGTTAACGGCCTGAAGGATGAAACCACCTTCATTTCTCGTCCTCTTTCCCTCATTTTTCTCTCACTCACGGGTTCGCCGGTATATAACAGCACACCGGGGCCCGGCTGGGGCTCTCGGCTCACCTTGTAGGAGTCAGTAGCTAACAAGATGTTGAACTCCGCGGCGCCTGTGTGCTGCTCCATCTTCTCCTTGACGTGACTGGAGTCGCGTGCTGCTGTCAGCTCTGTTGTTCCTTCTCCGCCGCGCGGACTCTCAACCAACCGCCGTCGCTGAGGCGGGTGCGTGACGGAATCAGAATGGGCGGGACCGAGTGGGGTAGACTGGCCAATCAGGGGCTACGGTGACTTAGACGTGGGCGAGGTGTGCCGCTTACGGGAAAGCGAATGGACGAAACAGAAATGTATTTAATTATACTGATCATTTGTTTTATCAGTAAGTTCTTAATTTTATGTTTTGCGTGACTATTTTTTTCTAAAAAATATAATTCTATATTAAATAATTATAAATTGATTTTTTTTCTTATTTAACCCCTTAAGTTTTTATTGCATTATGTTTACTGGGGCAGTTCAGTTCATCATGATATTTTGAAAAGACGTTTATTGTTATTTAAGAATTTATTTTCGAGACACTGCTATTGTTGAGATGGTAAGGTAGTAGAATATTAAATGTATAATTTTAGGACAATAATCCTCTTTCAAGAGAATATAATGTTACGATTTAATAATTTGTACTTATTTAGTATGAAGTAAATATTACATTAATTAATAAAGATGGTCAAAGACAATAAAACATTCTCTGAACTGTTGCACACACCCTATGCAATTTAATTTTAAGTTTATTTTTAGTGATTTTAGGATAGCCTTGGTTTATCTATAAACCTTTAAGGTTTATAATGACCCTGGACCACTATACCAGTCATAAAGATAATTTTTTAATAATAGCTTTCAATTGATGCATGGTTAGGATTGGAAAATATTTGGCTGATATACTATTTGAAAATCTGGAATCTGAGGGTGCAAAATTTTTTTACTGCAAAGCTCAAGGAGTGTTTAAATAGTTTCTTCAAAACTTTACTTTTTAGTAAAGAAAATGATTTATCAAGGTTTATCATAATGTACATGACTGTGTATGTCTTTAATGGGAAGGTCTGACCCAGGGCCGGCTTTGCTCACATCTGCTGGACGGGACGCAAAATTGCAGAATCTCTCGCCTTGGACACCAAATAACCTAGAGCCGGCCCTGGTCTGACCAATCCCTGGCTGAGCTCACAATGACGTCTAGACAACTCCTCAGCCAATCACAGGGCTTCTGCTGTAGCCGCTCTCTGATTGGCTGTGCGAAAGGCACTGCAAATGACGTCTGTTCTTCAGATCATATGTTACTTATAATGGACTGAGGAAAAGCCTGAGGGGCCATTAAATATTATTTTTTTTCTAATCTAGTATAAAAACACATTGACCTAATTAATAAGTTAGCAGTCTGCTGTTTTTGTTGGTTAAAGACATGAAGTAATACGTTTGGGAACTTCTGTCATGCGCTGCAAGGAAATGCAAATGGGTGTTTCGCAATGATCTGAAATCTTACAATGTCATGCTTGTATGGCTAAACAGTCGCTGAGCTGGCATTTACAGCCGATTAGACGGTCAGAGGCATTAAATAACCTTTAAATAACAGTTATTTATATTTTATAATAAATTTTAACCGTCTAATCGGCTGTAAATGTCAGTTCAGCGACTGTATATATATATATATATATATATATATATATATATATATATATATATATATATAGTGCATAATAAACCGATTGCATAAACTTGCATAGAAGTATTTAAAAATATTACATATAGCCAGACCTATCCCGACCCAGATGTAAAATATTGTGATGTAAAAACTTGAATAAATAAATCTACACTATTAATGTGTATCTCGAACTCTAACACTAGAGGACACTATTGCACAAGTAACATAGTGAAAGTTTAAAACACTGGGTGAATAATATGGACTTTAAAACTTTAATTAGATGTTAAAACTTTGCTTGCATCAGTTTTTGTGTTGTTGACAAGTAAACAACTAAATAAAAACACAAATTTAAATATATATATCCTTTTGCAATTTGGCAAATAAGAATATATTATAAAATGAAAAACATTAAAATAATGTTGAGGGGTTTTTATTGCAAATCCAGTCCAAATAAAGTGTCAATGCATTATAAAAAATTAATTAATAACGCAAGGTCAGTGCAAAGAACAGTGCCTTGATTCTTGAATGCATGAACTGGAAAATACCTGATTTAAAATTCATAATAAACTTTGCATTTAAAATAAGTATCGTAATAACATCTAAATTCCGTTTTTTCTATGCAAAACATATTTGCATATTTAAAAATACATATCCTACCATGTATTCTTCGATATAGAGAGTGACCCAATATGTGTCCAGCCAATGGGAGTAGCAGCTGAATCCGTCATGCGTGATCAGATGATGAGAGGAGGAGAAACGCGCTTCTGTGACTGCTCGCGTTTATTTTCGATTAATAACTGCTGGAATAAGAGTGTTTTTCTGTCATGTGGTCTGTACTGAGTTTCGTTACATCCATGCATAAGGATTCACCCGACCGCGTTGAGGGTCATTGGCTCTGCGTTTGCTGAACGGTGAGTTTTATTATTTTTTCCGCTTTCATACGGCAATCTTCCGGCAAAACCGTTACTTCTGATCTGTCAGTGTTATAATCAGTTTGTCTTATTAATTTATGCAACAGTGACGTTGCACCATAGATAAAGTACTTGTGTTTTTACTGTAACTATAACACTTTCAGAGTGTTATTAATGTAAGAAACTTCCGCATTTGCTGGGTGTTTCTACAACATGGAAATATTCCTTTCAAAGTTTCCGCTAGCAAACTGATCGGTGTAGGAAACAAACTGATTGCAGTGACATTATTTTTGCGTTATTTGGGAACTTTTCTGCTTTAAAAAAAAAGAAAGAAAAAAAAGATTGTCACTGTTGTTTGAAGGGGTTAGCTCATTTGTGCTTCCTGCTTTGCTTACTTCCTTTGCATAAAGTGAACGTTAACTCGTATTAGATGGTGTGTTAGATAATGTAACCCCGTAACAACTAGAATACATCTAGAAATGTCTCTTTAAAATATCTGGAAATGCCTCAATAAATAAAAAGTCATATTTGATGTGTGATTCCTCCAGAAACATATTTTATGTCCACCTGCTATTTTAAAAGCTGGTATTGATGGAGGTTTTTTTATTTTTTATTTTTTGAGGGAAATTATTCAGATCTAATCATTTTATTGTTATATTTATTAATTTTATTATTATTATTATTATTATTATTATTATGCATAAATAAATATTCATGCATTTTCAAATAGTCAGGATGGGTGATGGGTTAATAGTTAGAATGTAAATCGTTAATTGTCAAAATATTGCGATGGTGATCTATGTTGGTTTTTAATATATGTGCATGAAAATAACCAGCCTTAGTACTAAATAGTAAAAAAAAATGTTTCTTTTAAAAATTTAGCATTGGTTATGGAACACCAAGCCAGTGATGAAGAACCACCAGTAGTTCGTAGAGAGGAAAACAAGAGGAGAAGAAGAAAGATGAAAGCATTTACATCTAACTCCGCTGTATCGACGGATCAGATAGCCGTGGAGTTTGTACTTCCCACCACCAATAAAAACAGCAGGAATCAAGACACATTGCAAATAGACGTGACTGGCAATTGGACGGTAGAGCAGGTGAAAGTTCAGATTTGGCACAGAGCGGTAACCACTAAATTGTGTCCTGACTTTTACCAAAAATACTCTCCGGATCACTGCATGCTGCTCTACCAGAAGAAAGGCAACTGGTATGAGATCTACGACAAGCAGCAGGTATTCCAAACCCTTGACTG
Source organism: Carassius auratus (assembly GCF_003368295.1). Taxonomy (NCBI): domain Eukaryota; kingdom Metazoa; phylum Chordata; class Actinopteri; order Cypriniformes; family Cyprinidae; genus Carassius; species Carassius auratus. The sequence goes on along the minus strand of NC_039246.1, from coordinate 27,035,282 downwards.
TATCAGATATTGGAAGGCATTGAGAAAAGAGGTCGGCAAGATTCACCTGGTTGTTAGAACGCAGCCTTCTGAGGATTCGCTTCAATATCAACGGTTTCTGAACCACCTAATCGGATATGATGTTACAGATGTAAGCAACGTCCATGACGACGAACTGGAGTTCACGCGAAGAAAGCTGCTGACCCCTCGGAAAATTGAGCTGTCTGATCGCGATCCCAAACTCTACTCGATGGATCCATGGATGACCACAAAGCCTCTCCCTGAATACCTGCTGAGCAAAATAAGCAACAATCACATCCTGGTTGTGATACACAAGGACACAACAAGCCAGACTATTAAGGTGTCTATAGATGACACCCCTGTCCAGGTTCTTCAGAGCTTCTTTGCCAAGATAAGTAAAAAGCGAGCAATTTTAGGCATATCGGAAGATGTCAGTGAATCCGATTTTGTCTTGAGGGTTTGTGGAAGAGAGGAATACCTATATGGCAACTACGCCATCAAAGATTTCCACTGGATCAGACAGTGTCTTAAAAATGGTGAAGAGATCCATTTGGTTTTAGAGCATCCTCCAGACCCAGAACAAGATGTGGTCCAAAAAGAGGACTGGTCTCAGGTCGATGACTGCACTGGTGTCGCTGGTACTCATGAACAACTGACCATCACTGAGAAAGATCACGAGAAGGTGTTTACCATTTCCCTTTGGGACTGCAATCGTAAATTCAGGGTGAAGATCTTGGGGATTGACATACCAGTGCTGCCACGCAATTCCGAGTTGATTGTGTTTGTAGAAGCCAGTATTTTCCACGGACAACAGCTGCTGGCCCAAGAAAGGACAACCTCCAAACCCTTCACCGAGGAGGTGCTCTGGAACACCTGGTTGGAGTTCAACATAAAGATCAAGGATTTGCCCAAAGGTGCCCGACTTAGCCTGCAGGTGTCATGTGGAAAAGCGCAGACTCAAACGTGCAAGGAATACGAATGCAAAAACAAGAGCCGCTTGCTGTACTACGTCAACCTGCTACTGGTGGACCACCGCTCCCTGCTCAGACAAGGAGAGTTCATCTTGCACATGTGGAAGATGCCTGAGAAGAGTGAAGACAACAGCAGCGTTAACGCGGACAAACTCACATCCGCAACCAACCCGGACAAGGACAACTCCATGGCTGTTGCCATTCTCCTGGACAAGTACTGCTACCCTGTGGCTCTTCCCAAAAGCAAGGATTCTCCGGACTCGGAAAAGGAAGGGGAGCGTGGGCAAAGAGAGATGCCCAACCATCTGCGCAAACAGTTCGAGCAGATAATTGCTACCGACCCTTTGCATCCGCTCAGCTCCGAAGATAAAGAATTGCTTTGGCACTTCCGGCAAGAGTGCATGAAGGATCCCAAGGCCTATCCGAAGTTTCTTTCCTCGGTGAAGTGGGGCAAACAAGAGGCTGTAACAATAACGCACCATCTTATTGAAAGGTGCACTGTTTGGGACCGAAGCTCGCTAGATGTGGGTTTGGCTTTACAATTATTGGACTGCCACTTCTCTGATGAAAATGTGCGCACTTTGGCCGTCCGGAAGTTGGAGACTCTGGAAGATGACGATGTCCTGCGGTATCTCCTGCAGCTTGTTCAGGTGAGGCTTGGGTATTTACAACACACTGAGGTTGCTTTTGCATAACTGCTCAGACATAACAACTCAACATTAATAAATAAACTTCAGCTGGCTATTAAAATCAGCCATGCAAAGTAAATATTTACATGTGCAACTCAAAGGCTGATGATACACATGGCAACTTTTTGAGCAATGTTGCTGGGCAACTTTGGGCAACCAGGTGAGATGCAGGGCCCAATATCCAGTTAGAAATTTGTTACCCATTCTCAGTGGAAAAGTGCCTAAGAAATATTGCTAAAATAGTTGCCCTGTGTTGCATCAGCCAAAAAATCTTAATCTTTGTTGCTGCTTATTTGTTTTGTAGGCTGTAAAATTCGAACCATACCATGACAGTGCACTTGCCCGGTTTCTTCTCAAACGTGCACTTAGAGTAAGTCAGAACCTCATCCTTCGTCTATAGTCTTTTTAAAGAGTTTCCGGGTTTAACTCTTGTGACTCCTTCACAGAGCCAGCGGATTGGCCATTTCTTGTTCTGGTTCCTGCGTAGCGAAATTGCTCAATCCATGCACTATCAGCAGAGGTATGCCGTAATACTTGAAGCTTACCTCCGTGGCTGTGGTGAAGCCATGCTGCAGGACTTCAGGAAGCAGGTGGAGATAACAGAGGCCTTGCAAAAAGTTACTCGTGAGATTAAGCAAATGTCTGCGGAAAAGTATGACGTGTCAGCACAAGGTGATAACTACAGGCAGTGTTTGTCCCTAGCAAATTTGCAATAGGCAAATGCAGTACATATCTAATGTTGTGGGAACAATGTAGTTGTTTTACAGCTGCGTCAGAAACTGGAAGTTCTGCAGACGTCAGGGTTGCCAGACAGCTTTAAAGTGCCTTATGACCCAGGCCTACGGGCAGGGGCCCTTGTGGTACGTAAAACCATACAGCACACACAAAAAAATGATTTTCCTACTTGCTCTTGTTTTCTAGTATAAATATAAAAAAATTCTAGAACTTAGATACATTTCATTGACAAGCAAATTGTGATTGCTCAATTATTGCACCTTATTATGAATTGTAGATTGAACAATGCAAAGTGATGGCATCCAAGAAGAAACCCTTGTGGCTGCAGTTCAAACGAGCCGACCCCACCACCTTGTCAAGTGACACGATTGGGATCATCTTTAAAGACGGGGATGACCTTCGTCAGGACATGCTGATATTACAGGTAGACATCAATTAAATGCATGCTAGCAGTCCTGACCAACATTATCAGTGCTGTCTCTCAAATAGACCATTGTTTCTCTCAGATTCTACTGATAATGGAGTCTATCTGGGAACTGGAGTCTTTGGATCTTTCCTTGTTACCGTATGGATGTATTTCTACTGGAAATAAAATTGGTAATGGTGGTTGATGTGTTTCTTAATGTTATTAAGCAATGGAAAAAGTACATGCATTGCACACAGCATCAAGTCAAATAAAATGATGACTTCCTCATGTTCCTCTGGTAGGAATGATTGAAATAGTGAAGGATGCCACTACTATCGCTAACATTCAACAAAGTACTGTCGGGAACACCGGAGCTTTTAAAGATGAGATCCTCAGCCAGTGGCTTCGTGAAAAGTGTGTGAATGAGGACAAGGTATATTATTTCAATTTATACTGTTGTATGTGCAAAAGAGGAAGGAAATCTCTCACTTCCTGTCGCATTAGAGTCTTTGTTTGAGGGGGTTTGCCTTTGTGGAGACAAAACACAGCACCTACACACTTCCAGTGCGCTATTTTTAAACACTCATGTACCATCGTGGGCGGGTTTGGTAAAGTTCAGCTTCTGATAAGGGGGTTAGGGCTTACGTCAGAAGTTGGCTTGTTAATATGTCTGTGTTTGCTTTATGCAAATGTGAAAAAGGTCAGGCGTTGCTGATGTGTTTGTGCATTTTTCCATCCCACACCACCTCTTCAGCACCAGCAGGCTGTTGAACGCTTTGTGTTCTCCTGTGGAGGGTATTGCGTGGCAACTTATGTCCTGGGCATCGGTGATCGTCACAATGACAACATAATGATTACAGAGTCGGGTAATTATTGTCATTACTGGAATCTCTCTGCTATGAAATGGCTGTTAGAGGAATATTCCAGGTTCTGTTCCAGTTAAGCTCAGTCAACAGCATTTGGGCATAATTTACATTTTTTTAGCAAATATATATATATATATATATATATATATATATATATATATATATACAGTACGCACACACAGTTGTACTTACAAATTGAAGTGAATCAGTTTTGTTATTGTTAAATAAAACCATTATCTGAAATAAACAAAACTGAAATAAAATAATAATATAACAATAAATAATATTTATATTATATGAAAGACTTAAGCTTAATATACCTAACCCTAAATAATAAAATAATATTAATTACTAATGTTTTTTTTTTTTTTTTTTTTTTTTTAGGGTTCAGTATTTCAAGCTTAAGTCTTCCATATTCCATACATAAATAAATATAAATATATATATAGCTGCAAGACATGTTAATATGGTTTTGGTGTAGAAAAAAATTACTTTTTTACAACTGTAAACGTAAATTTACAACCTGCAAAAATGTGCTCTCTTTGCTTGCATTGTACAACCTTGATATGCACTTTATAAAATTTTATGGATTTTTTTTTTAATGCAAATGCTGCATTTGAGCTCTACTTGTATTAAAACCTGAATGTTTCATTAGTTAACCAGTTCAAGGAACAATAACAAAATGCATGTGTTTTCAATTAGGCAACCTATTCCACATTGATTTCGGTCACATACTTGGAAACTACAAGAGTTTCATGGGAATCAGCAAGGAGCGAGTTCCTTTTGTGCTGACTCCTGATTTTCTCTATGTGATGAGCACAACAGGCAAAAAAAACAGCCCTCATTTCCTCCAGTTTCAGGTACGTTCCTACAATTTGAGCTGTTGGCAACAGACTACTCTGCTGTGACTAAACGTAATCTCCCTCTCCCTCACCACAGAATGTTTGCCTGAAGGCCTACCTGGCTCTGAGACACCACACCAACCTGCTGATCATCCTGTTCTCCATGATGCTGATGACCGGCATGCCTCAGTTAACCAGCAAAGAGGACATCGAGTACATACGGGAAGCTCTAACGGTCGGACGCTCCGAGGAAGAGGCCAAACAACACTTCTTGGACCAAATCGAGATCTGTCGGGACAAGGGTTGGACTGTGCAGTTCAACTGGTTCCTACACTTGGTGCTAGGCATTAAACAGGGAGTGGAGAAACGTTCAGCTTGAAGACAAACATTACATTTCCTCAATGAAGTACATTAGTGTTTGCATTTTAAAAAAGTGCCGCTTTTTCAAGTGTTCAGTTGCTGTATTTTTATAATTTAACCAAAAAGCTTTTTATGGACCTAAATTATATTATACATCATGCATTGTGTTGTTTTTAATACTTGCAGTCTTGTTATCTTGCACTGTAATAAAATTCAAATGTACATGTTTTAAGAATTGGGTAAATTTAATGCCCATAATAAAGCTACAAATAGCAAAAGTCAGGAGAAGTTTTCCGGTATTCGGTTACTTTTGCTTAGATTATCTGCATACGTTTCGAGATGGAGTAATTTTGTTTCTGTCTCTGATATGACTTGGACCTATTAGCATGGATGCTGCATCATGAAAATGTTTTTATTTACAGATGTAATGGGTGAAATGCCCTATCCACACTTATTTGTCACCCTTTATTATTTTATTCTGTAAAGCGATGTAAAAATGGTGACCACCAGGTTGTACAAGGAAACCCCCTTTTCTAGATTTGTCTTAAAGAAATATTATCAAAAATAAAAAGGAAACAATGGAAACGATATTGGTTACAATAATTATTAATTGTAAGCTTTAGTTTTATTCAGTCAGGTAGAGAAATTATTGTATATACAGATTACCAATGTCTCACGTCAACATTAAAAGATGAAAAAAAAAAAAAATATATATATATATATATATATATATATATATGTGTGTGTATATTTAATAACTTCATATTAAATTGCTTTGTAAATAAACTGTCAATGTGTCTATTTCAGTTATTCATCTCAATTTGCAGTTCTTTTCATTTTATTTTTATGCATGAATTTAATGTTTTCTTTCTGCTGTGGAACACAAAAGAAGGTATTTTATTTTATTATTTATTTATTTTATGTCCATTAACATAAAAATAAATGGGGTCCAAAGCTTTTTCTATCCCATTGACTATCATTATCAAAAACTATTATTTTGTGTTCCAAAGAAATAAAGTCATAAAGGTTTGCAACTACAGACAAGTAAAAATGGCATTATGGTCATTTCTGGGATGAAATATACCTTCCTTAGTCATGTTTCAGAGATTTTACCGATTACTTGGTTACTTCTACATCACTGAACATGTACAGTAAGTGAGAAAAACAGTTAGCAGAGTTGAGGTAAGCCTTTGTTCAATGTAGTAATTCCAGTTTTACTCCTTCTTTAAGACATTAGCTTAAAACCATTCATTGCTAATGGGAATTTCCTTTCCACCTCAACGTATAAATCAACCAGAACTGCCAGTCTACTTAGTAAACAAAGCAGACTTTGTCATCTATCACTAATTTCACTTTTTCCACACCCAACGGCCAATTGGGAAGAGTGGTGGGGCGTGTCAACTTATTTCCAAAGAATGGAAATTTGATAGTTTACCATCTCTTACCAGCAACAGTTCATTTGAATCCCACACAATTACTATTACCCACCCTGTTACAATCAATTGTTCATCAAGTTATTTATAGTCCCCCAGATCAAATGAGTAACTTCTTAGATGAGCTTGATGTGTTACTCTCAAACTTCCCTAAGGTCAGTACACTTCTGGTACTACTCGTTGACCTCAACATCCACCTAAATAAACAACAGGCTGCTGACCTCAACACTCTGCTTGCCTTATTTAACCTCAAGCGTGTCTACTACAGCTACTCACAAATCAGGTAACCAATTGGACCTTATCTAGTACACACGCTACTGCTCAACGGACAACACTCAGACCACTTCGTCATCACTTCTAACCTCACACTGTCCGCTTGATCCTATCCCTACTCAAATCCTTCAGGCAATTTCTTCTTCATTTATACTCACGCTTACTCACATTATCAACACCTCTTTTCACTCTGGTTCATTTCCCACAGGCTTGGGTGACCCAACTGCTTAAGAAACCCTCTCTAAATCCAACACTTTTAGAAAACTACAGACTTTTATCCCTTTTTTGGTTCAATGCTAAGACACTTGAGTGAGTTATGTTGAACTAACTCTCTATGTTTCTTGCACAGAACAACCTCATGGACAGCAACCAATCTGGCTTCAAAAGCGGCCGCTCAACTGAGACTGCACTGTTCTCGGTTACTGAAGCCCTGAGACTGGTAAGAGCAGCTTCCAAATCCTAAGTACTCATCTTGATGGATCTGTCTACTGCTTTTGACAGTGTTAACCACCAGATCCTCCTGTCCACCCTCATGTAGAAGGGCATTTCAGGAACCGCACTCAAGTGGTTCAAGTCTTAACTCTCTGGTAGGTCCTTCAAGGTGTCTTGAGCCCCTTTCACACTGAAATTCCAGATAATACACAGGTAATGTGTCCCGGCAATTGTTCACGGATCGTTAGATTTTGGTTCATTCACAGTGCCAGTGATTTCCCAGAATGTGTGTGTGCATTCACATACAACCCGTAAAGGTCCAAAAGATCTCAGCTTTTGTGCGGATAGAAAGGAGCTAACTGATCTCTGCTTCATCATTACAGTTAGCATATATTTTTGCATCGTGAACGTTAATCTGCCTTCCAAACACCCGTTAATGAGTCGCACGATAATGTGCGTCATCACTACGACACATCCTTTATGGCATTGGTTCTGGCTTTTGTTCACACAGAGCTCATTCCGGCACTAAACCCGGCAATGTTACTAGGTTACTAGGATCGATCCCGGAATCAATCCTGGGATGTGTTTGCATTCACACAGAAGGCGATCTGGCAATGTTCCGGTAATTTTCCGGGACCAATGGTCAGTGTGAAAGGGGCTGTAGAGGAAGTCACAACTTCTTGCTACTGGGTTCCTCAAGGCTCAGTGCTTGGACCACTTCTTTTCTCCATCTACATATCATCTTTAGGATCTGTCGTTCAGAAGCATGGCTTTTCTTATCACTGCTATGCTGATGACACTCAACTCTTCTTCTTATTCCAACCAGATGATCCAACATTAGTTGTTTGCATTGCATAGGTTTTCCCTAACACAACATTAGGAAGATTAAACCCTTCCTAGCAGAGCAGACTGCACAACTCCTTGTCCAAGCTCTTGTTCTCTCCAGACTGGATTACTGTAATGCTCTCTTGGCAAGGCCTTCCTGCATGTACTATCAAGCCTCTGCAACTGATCCAGAATGCAGCAGCCAGAATGGTCTTCAACGACCACATCACACCTCTCTTCATCAGCTTGCAGTGACTGCCAATAGCCGCTCACATCAAATTCAAGGTACTGATGATGCTTGTCTACAAGACAACCAGTGCACATCACCAATATACCTAAACTCGCTAGTTCAGACATATGTGCTCTCCAGAAGCTTGTGTTCTGCAAGTGAAAATTAGCCTCATGGTGCCATCCCAAAGAGGCACACGTTTTCTGAGTGGTTGCTAGGGTGTTTGCTTTGCTATTCAAATTGGTTTATAAGATTTCAGATGGTAGCTAGGATGTTGTTGTTACAGCATTCTTTTTGGTTGCTAGGCTGTTGAAATCGGTCTCCACTGATTCAGACGGTAGCAACAGAGAGGTCTAAGGATTAAGGCGATAGAGCTTAATCTTTATTAATTAATTTTAATGTCAATGTCCTACTTTACAAAAAGCAATAAAGTGCATAAATCTTACGGACAGCTGCAATGACAAAAAGCATATTAACATTACAAATTGAAAATATACATAAAACATGATGTCACGAAGAGAAAGGCTAATAAATCACAACGCATAAATCAGACTTTGCTGAGATTGGTCTGCAAACAAACTTTTGTAAACTAAGACAATATAATGATTTACATAAATCACACGCTGAATGTTTTTACCAGTCTGATTGAGGTTGACATTATAATACATTCAATTAAAATATCTGATATTAATCAACTGACTGCATATGTATGCAATGAAAAATCTATTTATACACTCCCAAACAAATCCAATCTGTTCCTTATGGTTCCTTATCTAATCAACACATTCTATTCTGCTGAGTTACACGTGTAAGATGGAAAACTAAACTGCCTAGTCTTTTCAGGTACCATCAGGCACGTCTTCATGGCAGCCATTGACAAGGTCATCATCGACTGGTGTTTGGCATTCTGGAATCTCCCCGATCACGGCCTTGCGTATCACTTTTAGCCAGCGCAGTTTCACTTCCTCTGTGTCAGCAGTGAAGCAGTGGACAGATTTTGACTGGCACAGACGGAAGCTGGTGGCTGGATGATCCACAGACCGTTGGACATCCTCAACCTGGTAACCCAGGAGCGGGATGGTACACTGGGCTTTGACATCCTAAGAACAAAATCATAGAGAAACCGGTCTCATTCAAGGCTGAAAATGACCCTGTGATATACTCTCGAGACATACTAGGTGTATATGAGTTTATTTTTTCAGACAAATAAAATTTGAGTTATATTAAAAATCCCCTGGCTCTTCCAAGCTTTATAATGGCAGTGAATGGGGGTTGAGATATTAAAGCTAAAAAAAGTACATCCATCCATCATAAAAAGTACTCCACACGGCTCTGATGGGTTAATAAAGGCTAACTGTCGTATGCATATTCACAAGAGAGTAGTGTTCCAGTGGATGATGGATGATTTTATTTTTTTATTTTTATTATTTTTTTTATTTTAAGCGTTATTTTTAAAACAGCAGGAGAGTGCCGAGCACTGAGCATCTTTTTTGCATCGAGCGCTAAGCATTCGGGCGTTGCTTTATATCATAGCAGTCATAGCATCTCAAGAAAAAAAAAAAAAAACACTCAAATGCTCAAAGCTGGTTGTTTTCAGCTGGCAAAAAAAAACACTTTGGTGGACACATGGCCTTAGCATAAGCTCCGATATGAATACGCTAGTCTCATGAAAACCAAGCTTTGTTTACAGCAAAGGGAGAACAATCTCCTCTTGACTTATTTTGAAATCCTCAGACATTCGTCTCAACAAATGCACATTCTGTATTTATAACTTGTGACGGGTGTAGCTAAGTGGTTACAAAGGTGATCTGAGGTTTGCTAGGGCATTGCTTTGTCAAGCTAACATAATGTGAAGCAAGCTACACAAATATATTTATTACTTTTTAGTCATTTCCATTTGGTCTATATCGCATAATTGAAGGGTAATCAATGTGAGCTGGACTACACTTCATCTCTCACCTGTGGAGCGCCGTACAGGTAAAGAACAAGTGCGTCGTGCTGCGGGATCACACACCAGACCCTCTGACACGGTTTAGTTCGGTCTGTACTGTACTGCAGGAAGCCACAAAGGAAACTGTTTCCTGAGACCTGAGCTGCTTCAATCTGGTAAAGGTCAAGAGAAAGCAAAAGGGAAAAATTAAGCAGAAGTGTGAAGTATTTGATTAAATGTAATTAATTACAGTACTTGTGTATCTTCTTGGATACTCTGTAGTATTCCAAAGAAAAAAAATCAAAGATATTAGTTTTACTCTCTTCTTCACTACATTTTTGAATAAGCACTGTACTCTTTAATCCACTACAATGACAATGAGTGTCGCAATTACACATTAGATGTTCACTGTAAGGTATCTCTACATTTTCAGTGCACATTACACCTCTGAAATCAAGATTATTTCAAAAATGGTTCATGCGGACAGAAAAAAAACCCCCAAAACCTCAAGAATTCCTCTTTTCTTCCCGCTGACTGGTTCCTCAGCATCCACTCGTCCGGTAAGAATGAAGTAACAGTCCTTACACACTTTGTTTAATTTGTTGCCGTCGTACCTCAGCGATGCCTTGTAGTCCGAACATTTATAACACACCACCTAAGACACAGTTCAAAACATTACAATCATCATCTCTGAAGCATCTTTGAGTTTCGAGTTCAACAGGAAGTGCTCGTTCAGATTTCCAGATAAACGTAGACATGCAAACTCACGTATCCACATGCCCTGCAGTGGTGTCTCCTGCGGGTCAGAGGGTTGAAGGGCTCCTTGCACTTCATGCACATGGTCACCTCATTGTCCCGAATCCAGCGCGGGGCTCTCTTCCCCAGCTCCTCTTTCTGAAAATCACATGAGCACAGATAAGTGAAGTGTCTTTAATGAAGATTTCCCCCTCGACCCCCACCACAGTCTTCTTTATGCATGAACGGTCTGCTCTTTCTACTTACAGAAACCTCATCCGTTACTTCTTTAGAGGCTGATTTGAATGTTTCGTTCTTCTGCTGAAAGATTTCAATGGTCTCCTTGAACGCCTAGAAAACAAACAGTCTACATTGAAACTTTCCAATGGAAAAAAAAGATAATCAGATAGTAATTGCAACTTTTTAATCTCACAATTCAGATTTTTTTTCCGTGCAACTCTTGATTGCAGGATATAAACCTGCAATTGTGAGAAAGACGTTTTAATCGCAATTCTGAATATCATAAACTAGCAACTAAAAAAAACATTAAATTAGTTTATATAGTTATTATTTTTTAATAAGTTTAGCAATATCTTTATTTAGTGATCTTTATTCATTTTATGTCATTTAGTTTATATTTTCCTTGCAATTCTAAGAATAAAAGTCTGAACAGACCAGCTAAAAATTTAATATAAAAACGTTTTTCTCACAATTGCGAGTTTATATATTGCAATTAAGTGTCACGGGTTTATTTCTGCCAACAAAAAAATAAAACCAAAACGTAATTATGAGACAGAAATATGATAAACAAAATCCACCAGACTGAACTTGGGCTCGCAGTACAGCAACATGTTGTTAAACTGAAAAGAGAACGGCGTTGTTTCCAATTTAATTGGAAAATCGGATAAAAAATATTTTGGTAAAAAATTTTTTTTTTTATATATATATATAAAATTTTTTTTTATTTACTGCTATTCAACAAAACCAAAAAATTATTTAAAATATTTTTTAAATATACGTTTATAGCTATTTAATTGAAAATCATACAAATTTATTTTATGTTAATTATTTTAGATATATATATTAGCCATTTAACTAGACAGACAGACCAAATTATTTCATATTATTTGTATGTATTTGCAGCTATTTAAAAAAATAAATAAAACCAAAACGTAATTATGAGACAAAAATATGATAAACAGAAATATGAAATTCTGAAAAAAAAAAAAAAAAAAATCACAAAGTCACAAATTTCTGCCAAATAATAATAAAATATAACTAATTGCGAATTTTTAATCTCACAACATAACATTTTTTATCAGAACTACAAGAAAAGGAGAACCTAACTGCCCCAACAGTCTATTACTATCTATATTTATATACACATACACTATATGTGTTTTATTCATTTTTTATTTTGTGGTGGAAACCAGTCCTGATTCTAACATTGATATAATTCAGATTTAAAGCAGCTTTGAACAACTCAACAACACTGATACCTTGATCCAGTCCACTTTGTCTTGCTCGGAGCTGTGAATCACAGAAAGCTAGAGTCATTATGTGCTAAAACAGACACGTTCTCTGCTGTTCTCTATATCTGTATGGGTCTGCCCTCACCTGGCCTGCAGCTCCAGCGTTCGCTCTTTACCCGACACCTGGAAAGTGTGAGGATAGTCTTCATTAGACGTCTCAAGCACCTTCATGCCCTCAACGCAGATCCGCGTGCGCACAGTGTACCGCTGGCCCACCAGACTGAACTTGGGCACGCAGTACAGCAACATGTTGTTAAACTGAAAAGAGAAGGACGGCGTGGTTTCAACCCAATCGTTTTATGTCATGCTTTTCAGCCAAACATTAAATTCTACTTACTACTGAAAAGCAAAATTACATACTGTATTTTTCGGACTATAAGTCGCACCTGAGTATAAGTCGCATCAGTCCAAAAATACCTCATGATGAGGAAAAAAACATATATAAGTGGCACTGGACTATGAGTCGCATTCATTTAGAACCAAGAAAAAACATGACCGTCTACAGCCACCAGAGGGCGCTCTATGTTTTCAGTGTAGACTACAGGAGAACTGAGCAGCACAGAGCGCCCTCTGGCGGCTGGAGACGGTAATGTTTTATTTTGGTTCATGTCTCTTAGTTAATTTCTCTTGGTTCATGTCAAATTAATTTTGATAAATAAGTCACACCTGACTATAAGTCGCAGGACCAGCCAAACTATTAAAAAAGTGCGACTTACAGTCTGGAAAATACGGGTATCTTGTTTTCTGGAAAATCTAGAATGCTTTTTTTTGTCAATGCATTTTGATTGAAGGATGTTTAGATGGAAAACAAGGCAAAAATACTGCGTGAGAAGCATCTAACCAGGAAAAGGTATCTCTCCATGGACGAGGTGTTTCTGGCGGCCAGCTTTAGGATTTGTCCTTCTTTAATGAGCTCGTTGGATGGGTGAACGATGTCCTCCTCACCTCCCAGCATCTCATAGATCTCCATGAGCTTCTTCAGGTTCTCCTGAAACACATGCATATAAAACCAGTGAAGAATTTATAGAGAGCGAAACACTAATGACTTGTAGGGACCGATTGTTTGTTGGTTGGTTGGTTGGTTATTTGAATGCAATGCATTTTCAAGTTGAAATACTATACAAAAGATATATAAAGATATAAACGTTCAAATGGATTCAGCACATCTTGCTTGTGAAAGTGTCTCTCACCATCTTGCGGATGGCCGTGTTGGAGTGTGTGGCAGCCATTGAGATGATGTTCAGAGACTCTGGAAAGGAGAAGGAGAAGTGATATCTCAGCTGACTCATCCAGTTATGGAACTGAAAGCAGTTGGGAACTAAACAATACTTTCATTTGATCTCAAACCCTCACGTTCAGTTGCTCACAGAAGCGTGCAAAATAAGTTTACTTTGCTCAGAACATAAAAAAAAAAAATGTCCTTGTGAGCATATTATTTGCTTGACTTGTGAGAAAAGCGAAAGCAGATGTGTGTATCTCTCACTCTTGGCCTGGCTGCAGTCGGGGTCGTCCTCCGGGAGTCTCTTCAGATAGTCTTTGAGCAGCATCTCGTAGCGAGGAACCCTCTGCACCGGCTCCAGCATGTGATGCTGCAGAGTCAGGTTCCCACACACCTCCTGACTCTACACAAAACAATCAACAGCTCGTCGTTACCATCTTCTCCAACTACTACACAATCAGTGGTCTCTCGGCACTGGAACATTCAATCTAGTGTTAGAAGGTCATGCCATTCATGGATTCTCATGCAGAAAATTACTGGGGGAAAAATGTATTTTTTAATTAAGCTTAAAAAAAATAAAAAATAAATAATATATAAATATATATATATATATATATATATATATATATATATATATATATATATATATATATATATATATTATTATTATTTTTTATATATATATATATATATATATATAGTGATGAACAGTTTAATATACATTTTTTTTAAAATATATTCTCAGCTATTTAACTGGAAAATCCAGGCAAATTATTTTATATAATTTTTCTATATTTAGAGTTATTGGAAAAAACGGATAAAAATATTTTGGTTAAAAAAATATATGATAAGAATTTAGGTAGTGGGGAGTATTTTATTTTATTTTATTTTTTTATTTTATTTTTTATTTTTTTTATTTCAGATATTTACTGCTATTCAACAAAACCAAAAAATTATTTAAAATATTTTTTAAATATACATTTATAGCTATTTAATTGAAAATCATACAAATTTATTTGATGTTAATAATTTTAGATTAAGATTTAAATAAGATTTAAATATTTAGATTACAATAATTTGATCTGTCTGTCTAGTTAAATGGCTAATATATATATATATATATATATATATATATATATATTAGCCATTTAACTAGACAGACAGATCAAATTATTTTATATTATTTGTATGTATTTGCGGCTATTAAAAAAAAAAATTCACACCAAATTATTTTGATATTCGAATATATTTTTAGATATTAAACTGGAAAAAAGAAATCACCAAACTATCTAATATTATTTTGGTATATATATTGCACTGGAAAAATCTGAAAATCAATTATTTGTTATATTATGTAGCTATATAACTGGAAAATCAGACCAAAATGCCTTTAAAGGCGGTAGAATAAGAGTTCATGAAGTGATGAGTACTTTTCTGTTAAAAGTTTATTTATTGGGTTATCATCAAGTAAAAGCATGCACCCACACACACACACACACACCTGTATGTCCTGAATGATGGAGCTAAACTGCGCCGATCGCTCCGTCCACTGTTTGAGCAGGTCCATGGCGTTGTCAAAGTTCTTCACGTACTCGGCGTACATCCGGAGAAAGGGTGCGAGCTGTGCTAAGATGTCCCCGATGCGGGGCGTGGAGTCCCTGCAGGAGGACGCAGACGTGAGCGGGTGAGTGTGAGAGCTGAGGATGAGGAGAAGCGTGAGGACGAATCGGCCGGCGCTCACCACTGGTTCATGCGTGTCTCCAGATCCGGCAGGAGGAACTGGCTGTGGAAGGTGTAGATGGATCCCACATTGGAGAAGATGCCCTTCACCACCTCCACAGGAAACGTCCCCTTCCCAGCCTCCTCAGTGAGTTTAGCGCAGAACACCTGCAGAAACACAGAACTCACTTCACATGCACACTCTTAAAAATAAAGGGTTTCTAAATGGCTTCTTGTTGCAATGCTATAGAAGAACATCTTCGGTTCTTTAAAGAACCTTTCAGCAATAATTTCTTAAAAGAACCATTTTATATTAGTATGAAGAACATTATTAATCTAAAAAAGTTTTTTTCCATTATAAAGAACTTGTATGCAATACATGCGTTCCATTTTTCATTTAATAAAAAAAGTATAATCTATTAAAAATTTTTTTTTGACATTTTATATTTCAAGTAATTTAATCATTTTAAAATTAATAATTTAAATAAATATTTTTTAAATGAACAATTTAGCAATTTAATAATTTTATAAAGGTTTCATGGATGTTAAATGTTCATCATGGAGCCATTTATGATCAAATTAACCATTTAAATTATTAATTTTAAAATTAATAATTTAATGTAATGATTCGTTATCATTTAATAAAAAAAGGTTTCAGTGATGTTAAATATTGTTAATGGAGACACTTTAATAATTAAAGCAATTTAATAATTTAAAATGTATAATTTAATGTAATTTTTTTAAACATGATCACGATCAATTAAAAATGATTAGCTTAAACAATTAAACATTTATTAATTATTTAAAAAAATATTAAATACTAATTTTACATTTAGTAATTAAACTAAAAAATTTATAATAAATACATTTTATTCCTTTGAAAAGGTTCAATGGATGTTAAAGGATTTTCATGGAACCAAAGTTGATACTTTTTTATATATATAAATAAATAATTTAGCTAATAATAATATTTTTTTTTGAATAATTGTAAAATTGATCCTATGAGCCATTTAATCATATTAAAATATGAAAATAAAATTCCAGTTCTTCATGGAACCATAAACGGCCATTTTTTTAATTAATTATTTAACCAATTCAGCATTTGCGAGTAATTTATTAATAATGTAAATCATGCAATCCTTTGAAATAATTTGTCATAGGTTCCACGGATGTTAAAGATTCTTAAAGGAAGCATCGAAGCCAAATAAAGCAGCTTTATTTTGAAGGATGTAAAAGTGTGTGCCCTGACCTGGTCCAGTAAGTGCAGCCGGGTCACGTACGCTCTCTCCGTCTGCAGCAGCTCACTGGCGATCTTATACAGCTTGAGCTCTGTGATCTGCTCCTGATGAAAACAGCCTGTTATTTCCTCTCACTTATTCAATCTGAAAGCATGACACGTCTCTGCGGTAATGTAACTTAGGTCATGAATGCTGCTGGAAAGCCACTAACATTCAGTGTAAAACTACTGTACGCTGAGTGGAAAAAAACAGGGCCATGTGGTCGATAAAATCATCTGATAGCAGTCACACAAAGTCATGCAATATATACAAAGAAAATGAGTTGATGGCATGATGTTAAGGTGATGTAACTGACCGTCAGGATGCTGTTTTGTGCTTCCCAAGATACTGTTTTTAGTCAAAAGAGTCCACATCCCAAATCTCTGTGGTATTTTGGTCCCTAGATACGACTTGCATCCCTTTTTCAAGGGACTGCAGAGTTCACATTACATTTCCATTCATTTATTTAGCAAACTGTTTCCTCTAAAGCCTTTACGAAGAACTATTTTGAATAATTTGACATTTTTAATGATTATAATAATTGTTTTTACGTAATCATTTAAATCATCTTAAAAGTAATCAATTAAATAATGCGTAAGTAAAATATCGTTACAATAAATAATGCAATGCGAATCGTGTCATTTAAATAATAAAAATAATACATTTTCACCATTTTTATTGCCTGATTGTAATCTTTTCATCAAAGTATAACTAAATACAATAATGGAGACAAATACAATTTATATTATTTAAAAACAACAATAATAAATATCTCACAGATAACACGCTTTAATGAAATAATTGTAGATATTTAAATATTAAAATAATGTGTGCATTTTGTGTCATTTTAAAACAAATAATTTAATAACGTTAAAACAATAACTATAGTAATTCATAAATTAACTTTTTTTTTATTAAATAACACATTTTGCAATAATTAAGACAAATGCTATTTATATGATCTATATTATGCATTTTCACTCATATTGTTATATACAGATGAAAACTGCAGATCTAATCGCTTACCATTGCACAAGAAGTCATGCCAATGTTTATGAATTAGGCTTCGGCCTTTATTCAAATCCCTGATATGAAGTATAAGCTCTAGTTAAAGTGATAGTGGTGACGTCTCACTTGTTTGTCTTCATCTTTCTCCATGTTCTGCGTCTCTTCATTGAGGACGTTGTCCTGAGTCTCGTCCTCGTGGTCCTGTGGAGCTCTTTCACTGCTGCTGCTGCTGCTTTCTGAGCGAGCCGGGAGATGTTCAGCGTCCGTCTCTTGCTCTCCAAACTCAGCGTGACCTTTGACCTCTTCTGACCACCAGCCAGACCAGACGTGCCAGCCGGAGGGCGACTGGGTGCAGACGAGGCGCTCCGGTGGAGAGCCGTCTGATGAAGCTTTGGTGACGCTGGAGGAGAGAGTATTAGGTGACAAACAGCGTGTCTAGAACGCCACTTCAACAGGAAGTGAAAGTCTCAGAGGCGAAAAAAAGAAAAGAGGGGGTGAATTCCCCTTCACTGTCCTATTTATGAAGTGTGAACGTAAGATACTACTCAGCAATCTTTCTCATCATCTTAAACACCAAAACATTTGGTGCAGGACTGACAGAAACTATTTTCACAAAGAAAAAGTTACATTTCAGTACTTCCTCTGTTTTTTTTGTGTTCATTTTATGTGCCATTTTTGGAGAACATTATTTCTGGGTTTTTGGACCACAGAACAAATTATAAGGGTCCATTTTTTTTAAATTGAGATTGAATAAATAAGCTTTCCAATGATGTATGGTTTATTAGGATCGGAAAATATTAGACTGAGATACAACTATCTGAAAATCTAGAATTTGAGGGTGCAAAAAAAAAAAAAAAAATATTGAGAAAATATATTTTTTAGAAGTTTTCTAGAAGTGCATATTACTAATAAAAATGAAGTTTTAATATATTATTTTTACAAATTAAAATGTTATATATATATATAATTTTTATATATAATTTTTTTTAAATTAAAAATAAATACATTTATGCATTTATTCATTCATTCATTGTTTTACTTAATTGAATGATTTTTTTTTATTAAATTACAAAATGTAAATAACATTTTATAAACATTAATGCATTTATTTATTCATTGATTGTTTTACTGAATTGAATGATAATTTTTTTATTAAATTACAAAATGTTATTTAATAAAATAACAAATTAAAAAGCAACCCAGGATAAGTTGTTTGCTTAAACTTTTTTTTTTTTAGTGAAAATACTGGTCAAAATATGCATTAGTTTCAATGTAATAATAAAAAAATTTATTACTTTTTTTTTAATTAATTTTATAATAACTTGTTTTTTTTTTTAAGTTTGGTGTTTTTTTTTATGCTAATAAATAGACGTTTCTGATGCACACACAAATCAAACCCTCCGCACCTCCTGTCAATGTTTCTGTGGTATTTCGAGATCACTGACGTTCGTCCTCGGGTTATGTTTGTCGTCGTCTCCTCCTCATCCATGAGGTCTCCAGCTGAAATCTTGACTGGACACTGGAATTTGGGTTTGGGAAGAACTATAGCGAAAAATAAAGACATGAAAGACGCTTCAGAACTGATATTTTGTGATCATCTGTGACTAGGAAGTATTTTTTTCCAAAACAAACAGCAGAGGTCAGTGTAATCAAACCCATATGTGATATTTCTCATTTTAAAATTAAATTAATTAATTTTCATAATGTATTTTTGATTTTTAATTACACTTTCTGCAATAACCAAACTCAAATA
Organism: Carassius auratus; assembly: GCF_003368295.1. Classification (NCBI taxonomy): domain Eukaryota; kingdom Metazoa; phylum Chordata; class Actinopteri; order Cypriniformes; family Cyprinidae; genus Carassius; species Carassius auratus. Next base: position 27,016,048 of record NC_039246.1, on the reverse strand, counting down.
TGGGTCAGTGTAATCAAACCCACATGTAATATTTTTAAATTAATAAGTTCAATATTGTAAAATAAATAATCAATCATTTTAATAAATTAACTTTACAACAATGTCATTTATATTATTTAAAAATAAAATAGTATAATATAAAATATTAATAAATTTTCACCCATTTTATTGTCTTACAAAAGGATTAAGTTAAGAAATAATTCATTTGAATAATTTTTTATATTAATATAAATTGTTTATCATAATAAAATATTTAATTATAATTAAAAAAAACTTACTAATTTGAATAAACAATTTTATAAGCAAGCATTTGAATAAATTAAACCATTTTATATAAATAATAAAAAATATATAATTTCTTTCTCAAATTTAAGATCTAAGGAAATATGATGAGAAACCTACATAAAACCTCTAATACATAAATAATAATAAATTAAAAATAAACTTTCAGACCATTTTTTTTTTTATTTTCAAAGTCTAAAAACATTTTTAGTTTTCATTTCTAAGTCTTAAAAGAAAAAATCTTCCATGTTGTGTCTCAATAATAATAATAATAATAATAATAATAAACCATATTGATTTTATTTACACAAGAATCAATGTGGGAAAACAGTTCTAAATGTAAAGCATGACGCTCTGCTGTAAGTATTTGCCATTTCACTTATAACTTCATGCATAAATACTAGTAGTTTTTTTTTTTTTTTACAGGAGGTTTGTGGGTAAAGCCCACAGTGCCTGGCTCATGTTAAACAACCTACATGATCTAAACATCACTTCCTGTGCTCCTCCAGCTGCTTTACACTCAACCCGCACTACTTCATATTTCAGAAGGCTGTTAAAACGAGTGCAGTGTAAAGAGTTAACGGGATGCTGATGCTGATGCTGAAGTACCTGGTGGAGGAGGCATTGAGACGCTGTAGACCGCTGACCTTCTCAACACTGAGCTCCTGTTATTCAGCAAACGCTCCACTGTAACACTGTCACACTGGCCACCGCATCCAACATCTCCTGTCCACACACACACACACACACACACTTCACTTCTGCAAAGCCAGGTAAACCATTAAACCGACCGAGTGATGTGGGATGTTTCTGGGTACATTTTAAGCCAGCACAGACTCATTTGATGTGTGGAAACGTGTGGATAATGTTTTTTTTTTACTGTTAAAACTGTAAAAATCAGCATTTACTCCTTTGATTGAGAATCTGAAGTGAAAGCAGCATCTGAAGGATGTGTTTAGTGAAAACGGCTGCTTCCTCTATTGTGCGCTTGAACACATCCTCTTGAACAGCATTGTGTGATTATAGATTTATAAACCACACTGCTGCAGTGTTTCTGTGGTGGTATGCTGGTATAGCTCTAACTTAACAACTCTTTAAATGTGACCCTGGAGCACAAAAGCAGTCAGAAGTAGCGCAAGGATATTTAAAGCAATAGCCTACAGATTTTAGGAATTACAGATTTTTTCATTTTACGCCAGAAATCATTAGGATATCAAGTAAAGATCATGTTCCATGAAGAGATTTTGTAAATTTCCTACCATAAATATAATAAAACTTATTTTTTGATTATTCATATGCATCACTAAGGACTTCACTGGGACAACTTTAAAGGTGATTTTCTCAGTTTTTTTTTTTTTTGCACCATCAGATTCCAGATTTTCAAATAGTTGTATCTCTGCTAAATATTGTCAGATCCTAATGGAAAGCTTATTTATTCAGACACTTAAAACCAGCTCCAGAGTCACAAATGAGGATTTGTGTGTATTTTGGGTAGGGGCAGGTTGTCTCGATCATTTTATATTTGTTATGATATTTGTTAATCAAATCATAGATGGGTCACAAAAAATTATTATTATTTTTTTTAATTATTATTATTATGTTTTTCACTGCTAACATATAACATAAAAACAAAGAAATACAGCTAGATTATGAAATATGACTTCTAATTAAATTTTGCTTTTTGTCATTGTTGGTTATTCTTTTTTAATATTCCTATTCAGCTTAATTTTTTTCAGTGTGACCTGCTATAAGATCATATTTTGCATTGCACAGTTGCTATTATTTTTATATTTTCAGCTTTCACTTTAATTTTAGTTTAAGTTGTAATTTAATTATCTTCTGTGCTTTGTAATTTTGTATATTTTTATTCCTTTTTAAATATTTGTTAGAAAAATCTTTGATTTATTGTTACAAAGAGTACAAAAATATTTCGATTTCATTTTTATTTCAGTATATTCCTGTTATTTATTTGTTTTACTATAAATATTTTTTACAACACTACAATAAACAGCAGAATCCAAGATCATATTTTTAATCACCTTTCATTTTTATATTTCCATTTGTGTGTGTGTGTGTCTATCTATCTATCTATCTATCTATATATATATATATATATATATATATATATATATATATATATATATATATAGTTTAAGTTGATTATTATAAGAGTTTATTCAACAATAACTGCAATGAATCCAGATACTGTGTGACAACGTGCCCCACTATAAGAGCAGTGAGCATTAAATGAGCTGTAATGTGTGTGTGTGTGTGTGTGTGTGTGTGTGTTAGAGAAAATAATCATAGAAAAGTTAGAAGACTTTAATAGCCTAAACTCTGATGACAACTTATAAAATATTTTCTCCTATAACTTTAAAAATATGTTTATTTGATGTATTATCATTTCCGTTGTATTCCTTTTTGTCTCTTAATAAATAAAAGATTAATTATGCTGAAATAAAGGCAGCATGTTGGACTGCGGTTGACAATCTTTTAAGAAATGTGAGTTAGTGGAGGCCTGTGCTTCCTCAGTCTGCTTTCTCAGTTCCACAGGCTCTGAGTCCATGACAAAGACTCCCTCACTCATGCTTTCAACAACAGACCCTCAGAAGGAGAAGTGCTGCATCCACAAGCTCTCAGTGTCATGAGAAACTTCAAAAACCCTTTCCGTTTGCACAAAAATCACTTGACAGAGATTTCACTTTTTCAGCAATCATATATTTTGGAGATGAGCAAAACCAGGAAATTCATTTTTAAAATGACGCACCAAATGTCATATTTTTGTTAAGTAAACAAACAAAAATGTATATATAAAAATTCTCCAAAAAAAAAAAAACATAACCCTAACCCTAAATACATATAAATAAAAATATGTAATACTATTTAAGTAAATAATAATATAAATAAATATAATAGAGATATAAAAAATTATGTAAATATAAAAAATAACCCTATTTAAAAATACAAATTAAAATGTTTATTGTATTTTAAATAAATGAATTAAATAGAAAATAATAAACACACACACGTGTATAAATAAATAAATAAATAAACATAAAATAAAATTATTATATACATTTCGGTTTATGAATTTCATCTGCAAATAATAAATAAATATATAATATATATATATATATATATATAATAAATATAAATATATATTATATGTGCATGTGTGTGCTTCACAGATGAAATTCATAAACTGCAAAACGTAAACATGACATATGAACATATGAAAAACAAATAAACAACAGCACACACACTGACCTGTTCTCCGGTCACACACTGCTCTCCTAAATCATGTATGTTGACAGTGAACATGACTCCTGCGATCACTGCATGCCCTTCTCTATCTGTTCACTGCATTTCCCTTTTTTCTGCACGAGCGCATGTGTGTGACATTTATTGTGCAAGAAACTGCTGACATTGAGACTCTGTCAGGCCTCATCAGTTAGTTTGGTTAAGTTCACTAACTTGTTTTCATCTGGAAAATAAACACTGTAGTTCCCCACACACCTGTTTTTGCTCCTCATTAAATCAAATATCATTAGTGAAGATTCGAGCGACTGAGTTAGTTCCTCATATTGATGTGTCATTTGAGATTCTTCTGTATATGAACTACCCTTTTAATTATCTTTTGAAACCACGTGTTGTTTTCTGAGATAATGTGTCAAATAATAAAACAATTCTCTGGGCTACATGAGCTGTTGTTTTGATTGAGGTTAAGTCTAATATACAGTGTGTGTGTATTAGTGTTTATACTGTCCTCTGCTGGCAGAAAGTTATACTGCTATTAAATGAAAAGTTATTGCAGAAACCAAATAAACTAGTAATATAGGCCTACATTTAGCCAAAGCGACTTACAAATGAGGCATTTTTATTATAATTTTAAAAATATATGTATATACATTTTTTCCTTCAGTTTTAAATATTTTAAAAGTTAAACTAAATAAAAACGATAAACGTTTCCTTGTCAACTAACTGAAATAAAATACATTTATTTATATTATATAGGCTATATTTAATGTATAGGCCTACTTCAGGTAATAAAAACGTGTTTTGTTTATAATTTGTTTTTATTTATTTATTTGTTAACTATAATATCCCTGCATTGCATACATAAAATTAAAATATGTTTAAACAAAATAATCTACAAAATAATATAACATTTTGCTCATTTAGTATAACACAATAGATATAAAAATAAATAATTAAATAAAAAATAAATGCGTTCATAAAAATGGCAGATAAACAGATTCGCTGATGCGAAAAAAACAAAAACAGGAAACTGATATTTAATCACGAAGATTTCTGAGTCGTTGTGCAATCCCACAACAAGCTCAAACATGTGACGCTGTGTAAAACGGTAAAGATGTCTCACCGGGAACCGATCCCCGTCTGAATTTCTTCTCTCCATTCGGTGCAGATCTTCTCCTGAACTCCTCCAGATCATACGCGCCCTTCTTCACCTTCTCAAACATCTCAGAATCGCAGGAACTTTAAATAATCACTTTAAATCCTCAGTAAAGGTGTAAAGTTATCGTGCTGTGTTGTGCTTGCTGCGCGCTTCAACCAACCTTCACCCGTCGAATCTTTAGTATGAATGAACGTAGAGCATCAATACTGTGAGTATGCGCACTAAAGTACATCATAAATTAATTAAACTATACTTACTATAATTAACTCAAATTATTTCTTAGAAAGATATCTATCACCTGGACACGAACGTCACATCTACATTTATTCATTTAGCAGACGCTTTTATCCAAAGGGACTTACAAATGAGGACAATGGAAAGAATCAAAATCAACAAAAGAGCAATGATATACAAGTGCTAGAAACAAGTCTCAGTTAGCTTAACAGTACACGTAGCAAGGGCTTTTAAATAATATAATAAATAAAAAGAAAACAGAAAATAAAAAAAGAATAGAGCAAGCTAGTGTTAGAGGTCTTTTTTTTTTGCTTTTGTTTATTGTATAATAAATTAAAAGAAAATAGAATACAAAATATTAGAAAGCTACTTAGTATTTTTTTTTAAGAAAACAAGCTGTAAATTTAATAGAGTGGAAGTCTAAAAGGGAAAAGCGTTTATATATATATATATAATAAAATTCGACTAGAGAGTGCTAGAGTTAGAGGGTCAAATAAAGACGGAAGAGACGTGTTTTAGCCGATTCTTGAAGATGGCTAAGGACTCAGATTGAGTTGGGGAGGTCATTCCACCAGGAGGGAACATTTAATTTAAAAGTCTGTAAAAGTGACTTTGTGCTTCTTTGGGATGGCACAATCAAGCAACGTTCACTTGCAGAACGCAAGCTTCTAGAGGGCATATAAGTCTGAAGTAATGAATTTAGGTAAAGGGGTGCAGAGCTATTGGTGGCCCTTGCAAATTGATAGACAGAGATGTGACGTGCATTCTTTTCAGCTCATTAAAAAGTAATCTTGCTGCCATGTTCTGAATCAACGTGAAAGGTTTGACATAACTGTCTGGAAGACCTCCCAAGAGAGCATTGCAATAGTCCAGCCTGGACATAACAAGAGCTTGAACAAGGAGTTGTGTTGCATGTTCTGAAAGAAAGGGCCTGATCTTCTTGATGTTGAATAAAGCAAATATGCAGGACTAGACAGTTGGATCATCGGGATGAAACGAGAGGTAGAGTTGAGTGTCATCAGCATAGCAGTGATAAGAAAAGCCATGTTTCTGAATGACAGAACCTAATAAGGTCAAGTAGACGAAGAAGAGAAGTGGTCTAAGAACTGAGCCCTGAGGCACCCCAGTAGTTAGATGTTGTATCTTTTGAATGTCCACTTCTGAAGCCAGACTGGTTGCTATCAAGGAGGTTGTTCTGTGTGAGAAAGGCAGAGCCTTGGTTAAACACAGCTTGTTCAAGTGTTTTTGCAATGAAAGGAAGTGAAGAAGAAACCATTGCAGATAGCCGGGAGGGTGAGAGTAAGTGTAGGTTACATCAAAAGGTGACATGTAGAGGGGTGTGTTTTGTGTCAGGAACCATGTTGAGGTTAAGAGTGAGGAGGAAGTGATCCAAAGTGTGCAGTGGAGTAACCAGTATATGATCAGTGGAGCAGTGTCATGTGAAAATAATGTCCACTTGGTTGCCTGATTTGTGAGTAGCAGTAGTTAACTCTCGGTTGAGATCAAAAGAGGCAAGCAGAGTGTGGACGTCTGCCAACTGAGGTTTATCTAGGTGGAGTTAACGTCTCCAAGCATAACTAGGGGAGTACCATCCTCAGGAAAGGTTGAGAGCAGCACATCTAATTCATCCAAAAAGTTACCAAGTGGTCCTGGGGTTCGATAGACAACTACAAAATGGATTTTAAGAGGGCAGGTAAAAGTAACTGAATGAGATTCAAAGAAGCTGTTGATACCCAAAGATGGTAAAGGATTACATTTCCGATCATTAGAGAGAAACAGAACAATACCTCCACCTCTTCCAGTCAAACGGGGGATTGGGAAAAAAAGATAAATTATTGGAGAGTGCTGCAGGTGTAGCATTGTCCTCTGGTTTGATCCAGGTCTCTGTCAGGGCCATGAGATCTAGCTTTGAATGACTAATAAAAGATATAATAAAATCAGATTTTTTTTTACAACAGACTGGCAATTCCAGAGGTCAACAGAAAAGTGTATTAGCAGACATAGGCAAAGTGTGCAGGTTGATAGGATTGCGCTAGTCTAGCATAGCCAGACCTTCAGACTGACGGGCGAAGGACTGATATCTATGGCAGCTTTCAGTGGACAAGGCCCGCCCATAAGACCGTTTAACTGACATGTCAAACAACCAATCAGAGATTGTTTCGTTCAGCGTCAATTTTCACGTTGTGGAAATGTCGCCACAATAACAGACCAGTGTGTAAAACTCTTGGACATATTTTAAAGATTCAATGCCACGAAATTTAAATATTTCACATACTTTTGAATATCCAGCATTTAGTTGATCCTGATAAGCACTCATCATCACAGTTGTAAACGGCTTTCTTCTTTCATGAGGGGGTTTGGTGCCACAAATTTTTGTTTCCAGGTGGATCATTAAAGAACTCAACACACACATCTCCCAGAAATCCAGTATAATTCAACCAATCCAATGACGACTTCAACACTCCTGAAGTGTTTCCACTTTTGTGTCCCATAAGCATCAGACGTTTAGCCAACAGTCCGTTGGCGTGACATTTGAGGCTGGGACTAGGATTGCGCTGGCTACAATGTGTGGTAGTGATAGTAGGGATCTGGAAACACATAGTAAGAATCGGTTATAAAACTGAAACAGAAGTGAAACAAGTAGTAGGAAAAAGGATGAATCAAAACGATACTTATATCCCTTGCCGTTGTCCCTGCCCAGTGGAGTCATAGGGCAGCATGTCTCAATACAGTTAAAAAAACAAGCGTTCATACAAAACAAGTGTTTACATTTAATGTGAAAATACCATTACTTTTAGTTGTTATTCTTTCCAGTTTACAAAAACAAAACATGTATAGTATATATATGTTTTAAATAGCCTAAGTGAGTCCCGCCCACTGATATGTCTCCCACCTTTTCAAATAAACAGCCAATCACATCGCGTCACTGCAGCGGCCGTTACAAACAGTGTTGCCACGTCCACAGTTTTCCCACGGAATTGAGCTACTTTCACACTGTTGCAGTGGGTTGTTTTTTCATGTCCGTGGGAGAGGTGACCTCAATAACGTGAGATTTAGCCACTGGAATGCAGATTTTACTGGAGGATCCCTGCCAAAAAACATGTATTTTACACCCCAGAATGCGATTTTTACTGGGGAACCACGCTCAAAGCGCAATTGGGCTAGTTTTGTGTATCAACTGGGTGGGTTTTGTTGCGAAAACCTGGCATTGGTTGGTAAAATTTTTCTTTTTTTAAAATTCAAGTTGCTCTTGACTGAAAAATACGTTTTTAATGTATTTGAGAATAAAAAGCAACATTTATGAGACAGTTGTGGTCAGATGTCATTGGTGATTTCAAATATGAAATTTAATCATAAGGTAGTTTAGTGAAGAGCTGAGGAGAATCTGATGCTTGATTAATGAATTTGATGAATCAGTCAATACTCACTCGATGTTATCAGATTAAAGAATGAGTGCACAATATGATTCCTCCCTAAAATTAAGAGATCTTACAATATATATTTGACCTTTTTTTGCTATTTATTTAGGCTACATGAACATGATTTGTAACACAGCAGCTTCTAGAGACTTTTCTAGAGTTTTATTAAATCAATTTATTTTTATATTCATTAAACAGGAAAATGGTACACCATATAATATCATCTAGTAATAGATAAATGCAGTAAAGCGGTATTGCTGTTTGCCAGGAAGACACTAATCAGCTACTTATTCATCATTTATATTTGTCTTTCATTTATTTTTATTATTTAATTAGTTAAATACATGAGACTAAGACTACTGAGTCATACATGAATGGTCAAAAATGCATATCAGTTATTTTCAATTAAATAAAAAACAATATACCACATGGTTAATACTTTAGATGGCTTCATAGCTGATAAAGTTGGAAGTTTGAGTGTCCGAATGAGCATGATGGGATTGTCCAGATCTTTGGACAATCGGTCAGGAGATCCAGTGTGAGTGAAACAGCAGGTTAAGACATTTTAGTGATCCTTAGTCTTGGTTAACAGTCATACTGAAAACTGATAGTGCTGGAATGCTCTGGTTTTGTGTATGTGTGTGTTTGTGCTTGCAGCTCAAATAGCTGCTGGGTTGCAGAAGTTCAAGATTATACACACTTCAGCAGCAGTGCAAACAGAGACGATTATATAGTGATGATATCTCATGGACAAAATCACGCATGCAACATTCCCATCGGATGGACTGTGATGATCTGAAACAAATGTACAGAGAGGTAGTTTATGGCATTGAATGAATATGTTTTCGAAGAGTAAGGCTTAAAATAGGATACATAAGCTTACTGCATCTTCCAATGTCCAGTCTTTAGGTAAATGTTGTTCCCTCAGTTTCAGGGGATTTTAAAGGCTTTGGTAAGTCCAGCCTGAATGTTCTAGTTTAAATACTCTATCAGCAACATATAACATGCTGTTGATTATTACAGAAAATAACTTCAAGTCAAACTTCAGTCAATAAAAACAACCAAAAATTGCATTTATAGTAATGCACTTACAGATATGAAATAAAGTGATATAATAGTCTACATAATATAAGGTAAAATAATAAATAAAATGGTAATATTAGATTTAAAAAAAAAAACTAAAAAGAAAAAAAATTATTTGGAAATTCAGCTTTTAATTAATAAACCAAATTCAAATTAAAGTAAAAATTTTTTTTATTAATAATATATATATATATATATATATATATATATATATATATATATATATATATAAAATAGAACTATGAAAAATAATGCATATTAATTTTTTACTACTCTACAATTCCAGTGATTATTCCATTATAATAGTACTATTATCAGTATTTAAGGTTTTATATTTAAAAAAAAAAAATTCTCCCTCCTAATTTCCCTTTGTATTCAACAGTCCACATTCTGTAACATCCATCAGTGATTGTACATCACCACATTCAACAGACAAAACTGTGAAACATGAACACTTCTTAAGTTAGCGTGTAAAAAAGTGTCATAGGCAAAAAGCTGCTGGACAAGGATGCAAATGTACAAGAGACCACATGACCATGATGTCAGAGCATCATGTGATCAGCATTCAGGGCTTGTGTTGTACTTTGGCTTGTGCCTCTCTGCCATCACCGCAGTGTGTCCAGTGAACTCGGCTCACGGTGCGGTAAGGTCGCGGGCGTGAGGCACTCCTGTGGTGTTTAAGCTCCAAGCGGTGCCTTAGATCTAGTCTAGGGGAGGCGGGAATCGAGGAGAAAAGCTTCAGGGTGCTGAGACCTGGGCAGTTAAGAGGGAAAAGTAATCAGAGGACTCCAGATGTTGTTGCATCCAAGGCTGCATATATTTAACCAAAAGTACAGTAAAACTGTGTAATATTTTTACAATAAAAAAAAATAAATTCTAATTGAATATATTTTAAAATGCAATTTATTTCTGTGATGCAAATCTGAATTTTTAGCATCATTACTCCAGTCTTCAGTGTCACATGATCCTTCAGAAATCATTCTAATGTGCTGATTTGCTGCTCAAGTTTTTTCTCAATCTTTTGATCAAAAAGCAACTCCATACTTGGTTACCTGTAGGTTAACAGGGTCCGGCGTGTTTAGTTCTTGGTAGGCAGGAGGAAGTTGACGACTTTCTAGAAGAGACTGACGGATTAGTTCTCACACAGCTAGACTATCAACAATTTGTGCACACTTTTGCAGTATGGGAGAACTGAGGCATATAATTTTGCCTGGACATGCAAACACTATTGTTTGCATTTACATGTAAGTATTAATGCATTAATGTCATTTTAAAATCATGTCAATACACGCAAGCTTGGATGCACACTTTAAAAATAAATAATATAACATAGACTCCTTTGAAATACTATGTTTAATGTACTATGATGTAGTTCTGTTTATAATAAAAAAAATTATATTTATTACTGTTCTGTTTTTAAATGTTATGAAAATAAGTCTACTTATATAAATAATTATAGTTTTATAATATATTTTAAAATGTCATTTATTCCTGTGGTCAAAGCTGAATTTTCAGCATCATTACTCCAGTCTTCAGTGTCTGCTTGCATCTTGCAGTGCACCAACTTGTATCTTATTTACAGGATTCTTCGCTGAATAGAATGTTTTTATTCTAATATTATGATTCAAAAGATTGGGACACAGCTTCTACTTACCTCACTATTGTGACATTACAGCATCAATGTCAAACCGCTTTCTGAGATAGCTGGTTTATTCCTGATCCAAAATGGTCTACAAGCCCAGCCAGGTCCCAATGAGCTGATTTTCTTCCTTATCAACCATTTAAACTAGATTGGAACAGCTAGAAACTATAGCTACCTTGTTCCCAGGTGCATTTTCCAATAGATAATTTTAAAACATTCACATTTCTTGTTTCTTGATGCTTTGACAATTTATAAAAACAGTGAGGACGCAGACTCAATCAATGCATTCAAACCTGTTATTTACAGTATATATGAAGAATATACAACATTACAGTCCAGTTCACAACAGACATGTACAGTGTTTTGCTGTAGGCCGTGTACTGTATACACATGCATATGACAGCAGACAGGGACATGAATAACAGTCTGCCCTCAAAAAGTGTTTTGCATTAGCACAAAGTGTCTGTTTACAGTAACACACACATTAGAAAACACATTCATCTACAACTCCACCAAGTGCAGACGTCGCAGCGCGACATGAATGAGAGAAAATCAAAGAGAAAGTGATGCGGGAAGCAAGAAGCATTTGACAGGTTCCCTAAAACTGGACGATGGACTGAATGAGACGGCGACACACAGGGATTCAGATTTTGATGCAGTGATGTCATGATCATGTGATCATGTGCAAACATGTTTGTTTGTGTGCATCAGGCCTCAGCTGCGCAGGTGCGACAGAGAGGAGGTATCACATGGTTTCTGTCCTGATCTGAAAACAACACCCATAAACTGCCGTCTGATCACAGATAATTACACGAGGCCCTCTGTACGAACCAAAACAAACGTTCATCAGTCCCAGATTTGACTTCAGTGTAGGAAACCGGCATAAAACAGCAAGAATAGAAAAAAGATCCTACTTTTTAAAGATCGCCACCTAATTATTGATCTAGAAGTCATAAAGCGCTAAACTGAAATTTACACTCCAATTTCATGCAATACTGAGGCCTGTGTGAGCAATAATGAATTAAATGCTGAATTGGGATCAGAATTGAGTCTTTCTATAATAGCGGTGACGTTTCCATGAATTTTTTTTTTTTTTTACTCTTGATTTACTGAAACTCAAGAAACAATGTATTTTTTTATGTAGGAAAAATCACAGCAATTGCAGAAGGACCAATTTATTCAAAAAAAAGAAAAAAAAGAAAGTATATTTAAAAAATGTATTCAGCAAAAAACAGCAGTTAAAAAGTGGCATGCAGGGAAATCACGGCAGGCTTGGGTTGAGGGTTTGATACCTGTCAAATGCTTCAAGCACTGTGTGATGTGGTGTAGGTTGGTGTGGGTCTGATATAGCTCTAGAAGGCCAGTGTGCAGCCCGTCAGTGTCACACAAGGTGTTAAATGGGAGGAAACAGCCACCTCTCATGAAATACAGCAATTTTTGGACAGAAAAGACAGATGTTTGGACCCATGCACGTCCCTTTCTAAGAGATGCTTTCGGCGCTATTTGAGTTTTGGAGTATGGTGTCTTAAATATAATTATGTAAGGGGAAAAACAACAACAAAAACATCAATGCAACTGATAAAAGTGCAACAAACAGAAGAACACTGACTAGACAGGACATGAGCACTGCATCTGTTATATTGTAAATCACTGCTGCAGATCATATGTGCTGAAAAAAAAAACGTTGCAATGTTATTGGCCACCGTTAGACAGCTAACAAATAATGTTATTCCCTGAGAATTTAGTCATCTCTAGACAATTGCATCCCTTCACCATTAACATATATTCAATGCAGCGTCACTGTTCTTTATAAGCACTCACAACATTAATGAGTTCACATCTGACCCAATCTGATCTTAACTGCAAATTCAAATAGTGTCTTATATTTCTATAAACCAGACTCAACTATTTTTGCAAACTCACCATTACATGGGATGGGCCACATTTTCACTGTTTATCCACTGGATGGCACTGTGACTTTGGCTATGTTTGGAATAGCATACTGCAGTTTGCATGCAGTACACACTATGTAACACAAAAAAGTTGACGTCCTACAGCATTTTCCCACTTTATTGACTTATTTTATAAGATTTTAAAGGAATAGTTTGACAAAAAAAATGAAAACTGGGTATGCTATTATGAACTTGTATTTTGGCGATAAGTGACGGTTTATGGTGTGAAATGCCTTAATTATGGATTTGTTTCTTACAAACATGCAGCTTTTTGCTTCATAAGACATTAACTGATGGACTGGAGTGGTGTGGATTACTTGTGGATTATTGTGATGTTTTTATCAACTGTTTGGACTCTCATTCTGATGGCACCCATTCACTGCAGAGCATCCATTGGTATGAGCAAGTGAGGGAATGTTACATTTCTCCAAATCTGAAGAAACAAACTCATCTACATCTTGGATGACCTGAGGGTGAGTAAACTGTCACTAAAGTAATTTTTTATCAGTGTATTATTTGAAAACAGTAGTATGCAATGTGCGTTGTATAGTACATTAGTACCCTATTCCAAACATAGCCATCTTTCTCAGATACTGCAATCGACATTTCATATAAAATCTTGTTGTTACAAATCAACCACTTAAATGACTCTCAGTGTTCAAATCATGTGACAATCACACATTCAGTCTCATACACACACCAACAACCCACTACCAAATCTGATTCTGATAACGTCACATCCTGTTGAATCTGTCTTAAAGTCCCTCATTCGCGTAATTGGACAGTCCACGTGCGCTCAGATCGGGACAGAGAACACAGTGTCCTGAGAACTGATCAACAGTCTCTTTTGAAGAAGGCCGGGCCACTTGTGCTCCATTAAATCCCTGAGTTAAAAAACAAACAAAACACTCCCCGAAACATTCAAACACAGAAACCAGTGTGTTTCCTCCTCTCTGCGGCACCCGTCAGTAGCGGGGATGCTGGGAGCCGTAGTTTCTGGGATACAAAGGGCTGTAGGTGGACGAAGGAGGCGTGTAGCGGGATGTAGAGCGCTGGAAGTGGCTGGGAAGGGGGCGGGATTGGGACGAGCTCCACACGGAGCGGCGACTGGCCAATAGGGGCGAGCGGTAGGGCGAGGAAGGGGCGGAGCCTGGGGAATAGTGCGACTCATTTGCATAGCGACGGGCCAGGAGGTTGGTGTAAGTGTGTGGTTCAACAACATACGCCCGGACGCCCATCGTCCAGTGACGGTACGGTGTGGTTGGGGGCGTCCAGGAGGATGAGGAAGATGATGCGGGAGACGAAGGGGCTTCTAGGGAGGGTGGGCTGTTGGGGGCGGACGGTTGGGTGGGTGTGGTGGGCGAGGTGATGGCGGCTGCTGCCGTAAGGACCTCTGTAATTGTCAAAGGGGTGTCTGGAAGGGGCGGGACTGGCGTTCCACTTACTTTGGGTGTGCTTCTCCTCAGCCGGGACGTTTTTGCCAGGCGGGGGCGGTGCGACTGCTCTTGGTCGAACTCCAGGTCTTCCAGTTTCTGCGTGAGGGCGAGTTTTTGCTGGATGGCCATGCGGAGGAGAGAGTTGAGTGTCTTTTTCTCGTCCTCCGCCGCCGCGAGTTGTCTCTGCATCTCGTCCAGCTGAGACACGTACTCATCACACCTGATCAGAGAGGAGGAGAAAATAGAAATTAGTATTTGTGCTGAACAATTTATCGAAACCAAACTGATTATTTCAATAAATAATCGTTAAAATCTGGTGTCTTCAGTATCTTAGTTGACAGTAAATGTTGCATATTATGTGCATTTGGGAATGCAATATGTGACAACCATCTTTCCAAAGTTGTTATTAGAAGTGTTTATGAACTTAAAAAACTTTAAAGGGCTTTTTGTGGTTTTAGAACAAAAACTAGAAAATATTTTTTTTTATAAATACATATTTTTTTATTTTACAGTGAAATATTACAATAGTATAATTTTTGTGTTTAGTATCTATAATTTATAGAATAAAAAAATATATGTATTTATTTATTTTATTAATCTATTTATTATTTAATTATTTATTAGGTTTAATATTTTTATTAAGTAGTAGTAAAAATTATTAGATATAGGCCTATATTATTAAATAGTCATATTGATAAATAACCAAAAAAAATTTAATTATTTAAAAAAAACTTCTACGCGGCTTTCAACCAAAAGCTGGATGTTGTAACAATTTATTTATTTTTTTATTTTTTTTTGGGTTTTTTAAATATTACACTAGGAATATTTCTTGTTTTGTTTCTTTTTTATATAGTAGTAGCAGTAAAAATAATAATTACCTACTATGCAAAAACCCCACCACCCCCCACACCAAGAAAATCTAAAATTAGCAATTGCATTTTTCTGCATCACACATCCCTAATTAGTAAACATCCACTCTGATGTGCTGTGAAAGCTCTGGTTGGCTCCTTATTCAGTCATCTGTCCACCTGATTGTGCCCTGAACAGCAAAAATAATCAAAATCACAGATGGGAAAAAATGCTCATCTTGTCAGATATAGCTTCGGCTTTAGTCTCTAAACTCGTATATGATGCTGTCAGCATACCGCACCAGTGGATGTTGTAAAGCAACTAACTTAAACAGAATCTCAGCATTATATGACAACTGGAAAATACGAAATACTTTTCCAGTAGCAAGCTACTTTTCCCAGCGAGTAGTTGTGTAGTGCAACAAAATGCGATTTTTGTCACTTTGGATTATATGCTATTTTGCAGTATTTGTTTGTTTGTATGGTTCATTGAAATGAACTCCAAAATGAATTTTGAATGTTGCATATTTCTCACCGTGTGGCAAACATGGCTCTGAGGGAAGAAAAGGTGGCTGCGTCCTCTTTCAAGGCCTTTAGCTCGTTCCTCAGCTTCAACATGGTCTCAGTCACCATTGTCTTCTCGTTCTCGTATTTACTCTTCAGGTTGGCCAGAGCCACCTCAGCCGTCTGTGAGCATTACAACCAACAAACAACTAGTTCTGCCAACAATAAGTTAATTAAGCACTGCTGATATAATATAGACTACATAAGAAAGCACTGATTCATTACGACCATTGAAGGTGGTAGTAACTAAGAACTCCTCTTGTGTGTCTTTGCACATAATCATGGATGCAGTAATCACTTTGTGGCCCACAGAGCACAGCACTTTCTCTATGGAGTTGGATCTATAAATCGTAATGTCCATTAATCATCTCTGGCCTGGAAGGGTCATACAACATGCTTTATATCACACAGTGGCCAACAAAGAGAAAGAAATGATGTGTCGGATATAATGGTCCCTTTTCTTCAACATTTCATTTTACTGGCTATAGATCAAACGCCTCCGTCGAGGTACACCGCTCCGCCTCAAATGCCATGTTTACATGGTACCGGAGCATTTAAACTTTTAACTAAATGCTAGATTTGCCAATGTTGGCCAGATTAGCGACATCAGATCTTTGGCTTTTACTCTGTTTGGTTTAAGGCACTTGTGTTCACAATGTACAGTAAGTGGACTTAAAAAGGGAACATTTCATGAGTGAATCAAACCACAAATAGTGAGGTGGATGAGGGTGGTTGAACATTAAAGAGACATTGGAATAAGTTGAAAACTGAACCAGACTTGATGCTGATAGTTTAAAATCTTGGTACGCTAGACTATAATTAAGCGAGAAATAGTGACCTATATAGAAACATTTTAAAAAACATTAAAAAAAATTAAATGTAACATTTGAAAAAAATTTGCAACTATTCTAGGCGAAAGATGGCAACTCGTGTTACAAAATTAAACGTTTCACCGAGAAATTAGATGTCAGAGTAAGTGGCAAAGTAGACAAAGACTTAATGCCAATGGTTAATAATCTAGGTACTCAAGACTACTGTAGCCACAAAATGTGGAAACATAACCGTTCTACCAAGAAATGTAGAAGCTACAGAGTAACATTAATGAGAAGTCAGAGAGTCTCAGTCAATTTAAGGACTCTCATGGTTCAATACTCACAGGCCTCATGGCAATCAATAGGATGCTGGGTAATAAATAGAGCTGATTAGCCTACCTGCTTGTTGGCTTTGAGCAAAAGGCGCAAGGTTGCGATCTGCTCCCTCTTTGTGCTCGTGAGGGACTTGAGTTTGAGAATCTCCTCCATGCAGGCCTCCTTGTCCTTGTCCATCAGCGGGGCGAGTTCACTAGCGGCCGCCCTCTGGCGGGACAGCTGGAGTGAGCGGTCCACCGCCTTCTGCAAGTGCTTGATCTGGTCGCGGATGATGGCGTTTAGGTGGTGGATGTTGGTGGGTTCCCGGCGGAGGTCGGACCCCGTGGCCGACTCGGGTGCTGGGGATGACGATGAAGATGAGGAAGAGGCACTAACGACGGGTGAACCCTGTGGCGTACGGACTGGGCTCTGCTCAGCAGTGAGAGAATCTTTGGATGGTGAGTCCGACGGGCTACGAGACTCTGCAGATGTTGCAGCGTTAATTGCCGCCAGACGACGTGCGAGACGCGGGGTCAAAAACACACGGTGATCGTCCTGCCCCTTGTGGCCAGGGGTGGAAATGCGCGTTGGTATTCGGCCCTGCCGGTAGTACTCCAGCATAACGCGGTTGGGTGTCTCATTATTGCACAGGCAGACGTGGTGGTAAAGTTGCGCTAACTCCTCACTGAATGTCGCCAGCTCTTCTTGGGCAGTTCCCAGGATTCCCTGCGTCTCCAAGCCTGTGTTAGTGGATGCCCGCAGCTCACGTTCCAGATTCACCGCCTTCTCCCGGCTTTCCCTGCACCTGTGCTCCAGCTGTGCCACTTGTGTCTCCAATGCTTGCAGCTGCGCCTTGCCCTGCTCCTCCGCCCGCAATCTTGCCTCCACGCTCTCATTATATCTATCTTTCATCTCCTTAAGCTCCGCCTTCAGTCCAACCACCTCTGTCACAGCCACCCTGTATTTACATTGCAGCAATTCCAGACTCAGTCCTTCCTGGCTGCTAGGGACGCATGTTGTCTCCTCTTCTTCGTCCTCCTCTTCTCCCTTGGTTTCCTTGCTGCTGCGCATGCGGCGAAGTTTCCGGAATCGCTCGCCCAATCGACTGGCCTTCTCCTGCTGCTCCGTCAGCGCCCCCTGTGTGTGACGGAGCAAAGCCTGTGATTCCTGCAAGCTGTTGAGCAAAGACGCTTTTTCACGTTCCACCTGCGGCAAATAAACAAGTCAACTAATGACTTTATTTGGTGTATACTGGTTAGTCCTGATGCTGGTCTAGACGATAAACCATCGTAGCCATGAAAAACAACAGTAATATCTATCTAGTGAAGCAGGTCAACCAACAAGGTCTTATTTAACATAGATATCACCATGCTTTCCTCATTGATTAATCACAGTACATTAAGACAACAGTTTTGTAATACAAGTTTTCTGAAATGTTATGTCTAGCAATATGTATGCAAATTATGCATTATGCAATTTAATATGCACTAATTTGCATATCTTTTCAGGATAGAAAACATTGGACGAAGCCAGATTCAAAATTCTTGTTTCATTTTGTTGACATATTACAATTAATAGTTTTTACATAGGACTTCTTCTACTCTTAACACTCTCTATCTCTCTTTTTATATATATTGCAATTATATAGATTTCTATATAATAGAAGCTCTACTTACAGAAAATGGATTTTAAAGATATACATTTTAATTGATTTTATCTACAAATGCAAATAGATAAAGTGCAATAAAATAAATTTAAATATGTGTTTTGGATGTTTGCTTGCACCAGTCTGAAAAGGAAGACAAAATAGCCATATGGTTTTGCTTGTACTGTCCTGACTTAATCTAATGCATGCAAAGGAGCACTGTAATGCTCAGGAGACTTAATGGAGATATGCTTAATTTAATAAACTCTGTCTCATATGTTTCTTCTAAATGAGTTTACACGTGAATCAGACATGATCAGTGCATTTTGCACAGTTAATGCATGATCAATGTAAACCCATAGATGCAAAGTTCATATGAATATATATGACTCAAATAAACTTGCACTGTAGGAACAGTGATCTCTTGTGACTGGAAGGATATAAATAAGCTAGTAGCATGGCCCATTAGTGTGTATGGTGGTCTCATATTTCATCCCACGACACTGCAGCATCCCGTTGTAAACAGAACAACGCCTAAAGCAATGCAGCATTCGTTTTTCACTATTTAGGATCTTGAGCATGAAAGATGAGATTAAAAAGCTTTAAAAATAGGTTAATTAAGAGAAGAAAACAACAACCAAAGGATATATGAAAGAAATATTAAAGAGGTAAATGTATTATACCTCTGGGCTGGCAACATAAAGCTTTGCTGTACAAAAATCAATACATGCTAATAGAAATGTTTATATATGTTTATGCCGTTTATATATTCATTATATGGGTGTGGCTAACATAGGCCCCACCCTCCACACTGACCTGCTGAAGCTGTTGTCTTTGTTTCAGGATTTCAGGGCCATTTAGCTCACTAAAGAGGTCAGGGGTCAGAATTTCAGTCTTCCTCAAACTCGATGGCCTGAAGTCTCCATTCAGTCGGCTCAAAACTGATCCCGCCGCGCCTTGAAGCATGTGCCCATTGCACTTGCCACCGTCCTCACTGCTGGGTGATGTGGCGGCTGTCGGGGTGGCACTGCCACTAGGTGGCGCTGAGGTCAGGGCGATCAGGTGCGCACAGCCTGAGCTGAAACCCCCGTCGCACACGGTTAGATGATGTGCTAATTCCTTGCGCAAAGCGTACTTCTGTTCTCGCTCGCTTTTCAGAGAATCCAAAGCCTCCTCCAACTGGTTCTCAGAGATGTCCTTCAGGCGCAGCGCATCTTCTAATTGGCTTTTAAGCAGAGCTGTTTCCTCCTCCAGAACTTTGATTTCATGCTTCAAGCCCTCGTACTCCACCTGATAAAAACAGAGAATATCCGAGACCGTTTCTACATAACCTGCCACAAACAAATATGATGCATAAAGCATTTACAACTAGTTTTGAGAATTTATTTTAACATTTAAAGTAATACAATTTTGTGCAAGTATGTCCTCTGTGACTGTGAACGGTCAGAAGTTTTTAAAATATCAATTAAAAAATGTGTAATGTAAAATCAAAATTCTTTATAAATATGTATAAAAAATAAATATTATTTTATAGTATTTAATTGGTCACAAGATATTTGAATATCAACTTAAATGTAAGTATAACTTAAAATATATAGAAAGACTTATAAGTTCATAAATGTATATAAAAATAAAATCTATAGTAATCAATAAGTCTGAAGCTATTTAAATATGAATTAAAAAATAATAAGTATAATATAATGTAACATAAACACATATATAAATAATTTTATAAATAGTTCTTAAATGTATGTGATAACTATTTGCATATCAATTTAAATATATGTACAAACCCGATTCCAAAAAAGTTGGGACACTGTACAAATTATGAGTAAAAAAGGAATGGAATAATTTACAAATCTCATAAACTTATATTTTATTCACAATAGAATATAGATAACATATCAGATGTTTAAAGTCAGACATTTTGAAATGTCATGCCAAATATTGGCTCATTTTGGAGTTCAAATACACTTTCCAAAAAAGTTGGGACAGGTAGCAATAAGAGGATCAATTTGCAACTTATTAGGTCAATTGGCAACATGATTGGGTATAAAAAGAGCCTCTCAGAGTGACAGTGTCTCTCAGAAGTCAAGATGGACAGAGGATCACCAATTCCCCCAATGCTGCAGCGAAAAATAGTGGAGCAATATCAGAAAGGAGTTTCTCAGGGAAAAAATTGCAAAGAGTTTGAAGTTATCATCCTCTACAGTGCATAATATCATCCAAAGATTCAGAGAATCTGGAACAATCTTTGTGCGTAAGGGTCAAGGCTGGAAGACCATACTGGATGCCTGTGATCTTCAGCTCTTAGACGGCACTGCATCACATACAGGAATGATACTGTAATGTAAATCACAACATGGGCTCAGGAATACTTCCAGAAAACATTATCGGTGAACACAATCCACTGTGCAATTCGCTGTTGCCGGCTAAAACTCTATAGGTCAAAAAAGACACCATATCTAAACATGATCCAGACGCGCAGGCATTTTCTCTGGACCAAGGCTCATTTAAAATGGACTGTGGCAAAGTGCAAAACTGTTCTGTGGTCAGACAAATCAAAATTTGAAGTTCTTTTTGGAAAACTGGGACACCATGTCATCCGAACTAAAGAGGACGAGGACAGCCCAAGTTGTTATCAGCGCTCAGTTCAGAAGTCTGCATCTCTGATGGTGTTGGGTTGCATGAGTGTGTGTGGCATGGGCAGCTTACACATCTGGAAAGGCACCATCAATGCAGGGAAGTCGTGGCCTGACGGTTAGTGACTCGGACTCGCAATCGAAAGGTTGTGAGTTTGGCAGGAATTATGGGTGGGGGGAGTGCATGTACAGTGCTCTCTCCACCCTCAATACCACGTCTTAGGTGCCCTTGAGCAAGGCACCGAACCCCCAACTGCTCCCCGGGCGCTGCAGCATAAATGGCTGCCCACTGCTCCGGTTGTGTGTTCACAGTGCGTGTGTGTGTTCACTGCTCTGTGTGTGTGCACTTCGGATGGGTTAAATGCAGAGCACAAATTCTGAGTATGGGTCACCATACTTGGCTGAATGTCACTTTCAGGTATATCCAAGTTCTAGAACAACATATGCTCCCATCCAGACATCGTCTCTTTCAGGGAAGACCTTGCATTTTCCAACATGACAATGCCAGACCACATACTGCATGTCCCTTAAAATTATACATTTTCTCCGTTTAAACATTTGATATGTCATCTATTTTGTATTCTGAATAAAATATTGAAATCATTGCATTCTGTTTTTATTCACAATTTGTACAGTGTCCCAACTTTTTTGGAATCAGGTTTGTATAATATAATATAAAAATATGTAAGTACAGTACTTATAAGTAAAAAATACTAATACTATTTCACACGTAATGTTTATAATTTTAATAATAATACTTATAATTACAGGTGGATGGGTAAATATAGTAACATAGTAAAAATAGTAACATTTTGTCTGTCTACTGAATACATGTTGCATATAATAGAAGTGATCTTATTTTGTATCAGATAGTTTTCTGTAGTTTCTGTATTTACGTTATTTTTTTGTTCTGAGTCCAGAAAGGCCAGTGCTAAGACATTAGAACCGTCTTTTCTTTAGTGTAAATGTGTGTAATGGTTCTACACTGCTCACCAGAGCTGTGTCGGTGTGAAGGGGATAACTTGAGTGTGTTTACCTGGTTCTGCCTGAGCGTGGACACCAGTTTCTGCAGCGAGATGTTCTCCTCCTCCAGTTCGGTGTAGTCTTGCAGTAATCTGGCCTCTCGAAACTTAAACTCCCTGATCTCCTCTCTCATCTGGTTTCTCTGTAACTCCAACATCTCGTTACTCTGAGAGACACAGAAGGGGAAAACAGAGAAAGATTTAAACACGGGGATACATTTGAGATGTCAAACCAATAATGGATTTATGCTGTTTATTTAGAGAGTTTGTGACCTCTCTCAGCTCCTGTAGGATGGTGCTGAGTCTCTCGTTCTCAGCCTGCGTGCAGGACGCCTGTGATCTGCTGCTCTTCAGCTCGGCCTGCTGCTCAAGTAGGCGGCCCATGTAGTACGCTTCCTTAGTGGCCGACTCCTGCAGCAGCGTCTCCTCATTGGTCTCCCCATCTTCAGCCACCTTCCTTTGGGTGGTGTACGCCTGGCTGAAGGCCTGAGGAAGATTAAAAAAGATGCTAAATTAAGGAATACATTCATGCATAAAATGCAATTTGGATGCATCACAATTTGTACCTTAAGCATAGTATGCAATATAACGATTAGTCCATCCCAAATAACAGTACATTTAATATACAGTAACATGCATTTAAAAAGTATGCATCTGTGCATGATATTTTGGGCTAGAAATCCTTGCATTCATTTTTCAGTTTTATAATAACAAGGAGGAATCCAATGCCAACAGTTTTTAATCTATAAGTGATATATATTAATTCATTTTTAGGTATAATGAATAGCTAGATACCAACACTTTTCATGTAAACACAAACCGTACCCGACAAAGCAATCTGGGATTTAGATTTGTGATAGTATTTCAAAAGGGACCTAAAATACTATTGAAGTTGGATTTTTGAAGTATTCACAGAGTATGCTTTTAATTCCTTGTGGTAAGACCATTGTAGTTTTATGAAACAGTATTGTGTACTATCACAATCCAAAGCATGTACTACATCAACAGTAAAGCACATACTTTTAACAGTACTATTTAATTGTAATACATTCACATCAGTGCTTGAAATCCAGGTTTAAATGTGAAATATCTTGTTTTGCCATTTTTACCAAAAGCATATGCTAAGATGTCCATGCTCTAATATATAATGTCAAAAATCTAAGATTCCTTACTTAAAAAGTAGATACAGTATGTATGTGTGATCTGAGAGTCACATTTTAGTATTACTTATATACTGTCACACTATTAATATTTTAAATTAGCTTTTATTTTTAGATTTTCAGTTTAATTTTAGGTTTTTTTTACATATAAATATTACTATTTAGGTTTAATATATTTTTGTAGTTTTAGCTTTAGCTCAGTTATAGTTATCATTTATTCCCAACTAATAATTTTATTGCTTCAGTTTAAAATTATTCCAGGTTTATCTGCCAAGGCAACATTTCAAATTCTCATTTAGCTTCTTTCTCTCATATTTTATTTTAATCTTAATGTTTTACCTTTATTTCTGCTCTTATTTCAATTAACACAAATGTTTAGTTCTAGTTAATGATAATAACCATGGATTAAATATCTAAAAAACTCCAATAAAAAGGGGAAGCTATAAAGTACAGGAGACAATGATGCGGTTCAGGCAAATTCAGGCAAGATTGTCCATAATCTGAAAAACGTGAGGGGAATTAATGACAACAGTGATCTTCCATAAGACACTGAGAAAAGCTCATAGTGTGAAAAATCAATAAGGAGGTGTAGAGGAGCTCAATGCTCCAGGTATGAGGAATGACAGGAGAAATAACAGACTTATGGAGCAGTGCATCATGGGACAGAACTGATAACAGCATGCATGATCGGAGGCAGAATGACCATAGAATTTGCTGAATGTCCGCTTTACTGTGTGAGAGAGCGTCACTGTAATGGAGAGAGAGCCGAATGAGTCTTATTCTGCTATCAGAGGAAGGCAATGGAGCCTTTCAAAAAGATGCCACTGGGGTTTTCCATCAGCTGGAAATTTAATCAAACTCTCCCTCATGGTCAGTCAGTGAAAGAGAGCTGTTTTTACACTCGGATGAGATCAGAGTCGGGGTTGAACTCTTGAATTATTTAGTGGGGTTTGTTAAATCAAGACTCACTATTACTATTGCTCAAATCATTTGAACACACACCTAATTCTATTAAACTTTGGGATAGAATTTCCCCTTGAGAGGGTCTATGAACACCAGGCAAATCTCTTATAACTGGACAATATAGTGGGGTCAAAACTAGCTTAACATAATGTAATAATAAAGATAACAGATAACATGAACTAACAATCAGCAATATATTTTATTTATTTATTCATCTTTGTTAATGTTTAATAATAATAATAAAATATAAAAAAAATATTATGTTAACAAAAATAGTAGTTCACAAAGCATTATAATTAATGTCAAAAGATCAGGGATATTATCATAAGTTTAAATGGAAACTAAAACCATAAACAAATTTAATTACTTCAACAAAAAAAAAAGAACAAAAAATATATATATATATGTATATATATATATATATATATATATATATATATATATATATATATAACTAACATAAAATAAAATAAAATACAATAAAAATGAATTAAAAACAATGTAATGCATTAAAATAAAATAGAATCAAAATATAAATTGAAGTATTAAAATAACTAAAACTAAATATATAAAAATGTAACTTAATAAACAATAAAAATTTACAAAAACAAGAAAATTGCAAAAACTTTACAATTAAGATTATAAATAGAATTCACATTATGAAATGCTTAAATATAATTCCCAATAATAATAAAATCTATAATAGCATATAAACTGAATTGTTATAGTACATTTTTTAATTTTACATTAGGATTAGGAGAATATTATTTATTGTTAGTTCAAAATAATAGTAACTGAAACTATTTTTTAAATAGTTTCAATATTTTAAATTTTAAATATTACATTTTGAAATCTACGTTAGGATTAGGAAAAATACTGTATTATTTATTGTTAGTTCATGTTAACTAATGTAGTTAAGTAATGTTAGTATATGAAACCTTTTTGTAAAGTATTACCAGAAAATCACATTTGAGGAGAACTTTTTGACTTGGGCCAGAAAGTAACCACCTAGCAACCACATTTACCACCCTAGCAACCGTCCACAACACCTTAGCAACCAAATAACAACACCCTGGTAACCATTCACAACATCCTTGCATCAATGCAGCCAGTTTTATTCAATATATAGTCAAAAATCTAGTTAGAAGTGACTTTAACTGTACAGCGGTGACGTTTAGGGCTGTGCAGCAGTGAATTATGGGAAAACTTGCCATATGTGATTGGGACAGGACACAAAAGACAAAATATAGACTGTGCTGAGCAAACATTTTTGTGACGTGCCTCAAGACGTCCTGAGACTATAATTCATCAGTTCAGTAATAATATGGTGTGATATAATGAGTGACGCACTGAGCCTTTATCACAGGACTCTTATCACGCTTTATTTATCCCACAAATCAGTAACTTGATTGTGTCTTGATTTAGACCTTATGATGTGGAATAAACACAAATTAAATAGATAATTGTCGTGCAGTATTATAAAAAGCATGGCAGCGGGTCAGTAATCTGCAAGGTTAAACGTTTCGGCTGATCCGAGTCCAGTTCTGGCTCTTGCCAAAAGCATTTGTTAGATAATATTAATTACATGCATGATATCACATCCAGCATGCCTAATAAATCAAGCACAAAATCATGTTCTTTTCCAACAACAGTCTGTCGATAATATTTCATAATGATATTCTTAAGCATCAATATCATCACAGTCACAATCTGAGCTCTTTTGACCGGATCTCATTAAAAAGCTTTTAAATGTATTTTATAAATGTTATTAAGATGAACTGAATTTATGTTATTCACTGAATGAAATTATTATACACTTTAAAAATGTTAAATTATTAATTAAATTGAAACAGTTCATTGAAATAATGATGAAATGAATATAAGCTAAATAGATTAAAAAGCTAATGTAAATGGCAAAAGCACATAAAAATACTAAACATATTAATAAGTAATTATATAAACATTACTAACATAACACTGCACGGTATGCACTTAATTATAGGGAGTATCAGATGTTAGCGGCATGAGGAACAGTACATTCATGTATCACATGACAGGAAGCAGACTGGAGAGATATAGCCCTGAGTCACTGTGATTCACCTCCATACATAGGATAAAATAAACATGGTGAAAAGTGACCAACGTTTACACTTAATTTACCTCAGTGGTTACTAGTTTGAGAAGGATATGTGGCAATGAAAATATTTATTTTCAGATAAAACATAGTTATTTATATTTTAATGAGATATTTAAATGAATTTAAATGCATAATATTTATATAAATACACTTGGATGTCTTATTTATATATTAATTATATTTAAATACGATTTATATTTGTTTTCACAAGTTTTTTTGAATTGTTTAAAGTGTTTTTATCATACTCCTCCTAATCTCTGTTTGATGTTTGATGTCAACTCTTTGATGACGTTTCCAAACATTCCAAAAGAACAAACTGTTTCAAGTAAAGTGAAACTTCAACAGATCTGTCTGACTGACTGCATGAGAGCCAAACACGCACAACACACACACACACACACACACACACAGAGAGACAGAGAGGCTGTGAAAATCACCCAGGAGATTCTCTTTCTTCACAAAGACAAAGCTGAAGCACAGCAGCCCTCCGTCTCTCTCTCTCTCTCTCTCTCTATCTCTCTACACATCTATCTATCTATCTATCTATCTATCTATCTATCTATCTGTCTGTCTGTCTCTCTGTCTGTCTCTCTTTCTCTCTGTCTGTCTGGTTTAAACAGTGAGAGGCAGGCGGTAAGCTAAGCATTATCATTTTCTGGAGGGAGCTCCACACAGATACAGGGATCGATATGAAGGCCCGTGGGTGCAGTGAACCTTTATATGTGACCCTCTCTGCAGCAGCAGCAGAGCTCCAAAGCAGCTCAAAGTCAGGTTATTTCTGTACAAGAATCAGATCAGATGGCGCTGCAACAGAAACATGATGTCTGTTAGATGCATGTTGTACAGTGCTTGTGAGAGACAGAGCTGGTGAAAAGGACGCCTTCGTGAGTTTCTTGTTGCGTTAAACAAAATAATCATTAATTACTGACAGCTTTGCCCTTGCCTGAGTTTGTAAAAGTGTGCTTGAGAGATATATACTATATATATTAACTGGTATGTATATTGAAATTCTGTATATGATCAATAAAAGTTAACATATATGAATCAGATAGAGCCAATAAAATAAGCAGTTGTGTGTTACAAAAACATGCCAACATCAAAAAAAATATATATATTTTTTTTATATATATATATATTATATATATATAGATGCAAGAAAATTAAGCATATTTTATACAGTATGCTATTCATGAAGCATAAGCATGTTTGACAAATATTAAAAAAGAAAAAATTAAATGTGAAAAAAATTATAAAATATAAATTCCATATATTTAATATATATATATATATATATATATATATATATATATATATATATATATATATATATATTCATACTAAAGATATATTATTTCAATATATTGTTAGATTTAGCATTGTATTACATTAATGACACATCTGAGCATAAAAATAATTAAAAAAAATATAAAAAACATAATACAAAAAAATACAAAATGGAGAGTTTCCATGTGATTAAGTCTCATGATAAAGAATGTAATATTTAATCCTGGGCTTAATTAAATAGGCTTAATTTTCTTTATGCTAATTAATTAGGCTTTTTTTTCTTATGATATTATGCTTAAATCTGACCTGGATGTTTTATTGAAGTCAAGTGCATGGCATCACTCATCACATGAATTATGCAGCGAATTTTTCTCTGTGTGTATTATACAACCTGACGTTCACATGTCTCCCCCTAAGAGCCTGGATCTGTCCCATCCATAATTCATAACTCAGTGTGTCCAAGCTCCGGGCCGAGCACATCAGGAACTCGGCATGAACTCTGAAGAAATCCGTCACTGAATTATTTCAAAAAGATAAAGCACAAGCCTTTGTTTTAAAGGTCACAAAGTGCCTTTATTCTCAACACTTTATCTACTGTTTCATCACTTCAAACCCACATATCCATCAGGTTTTTCCCAGGTTATTTTGGATACCTATTCTGATATCTGCACACATTCAAACACACTTGAGCTGCATTGAGACATGCTGCTCTGCCGACTGATGCTTTTAGCTCCGGGCTGCTGCAACTAATGCACCTCTGCATTTTTCATTTGATGTACATTACAAGCCAAACATGATGCACCGCCAGAAACACCAATCCAGAAACCACTTCAGCATGCTCTTAATGCATATTACCATCAACCAATCAGCAATTAGCAAATGCAGTGCTATGAGTCTAAACATCTCATTAACAGCGAATAAGTAAACATTGTACAGTTCATGTGTAAATGGCCACAATAATAAGCTATTGCATCAATCATATTAATTATATAATCCTCCGAAAGCATAGAAATGCACAAGAGGATCACAAGAACCCAGTTTTTCTCAGATCTAGATTTGTTGGAAAAACTCCCACTAGAAAAAGACACAGCCTCGGATATCCCTATCGTTCTGAGACAGATTCAATCCTCAAAGCCTTCAGAAGACTCTCAGTAGGAGTAAAAAATGCTCTCATACTGAGGATATCAGAGAAGTAAGACGACATCTGAGTGTTTGCTTGTATTTGTGATATTAAAGGAACAACTGTTGACATTGTGTTTGATTGGCAGCTTACAAGCCACAACAGACACTGTTATATTCTACCAATATTACAAATGGAGGTAAACCGGCATCAGCCAATAAACTGTCAGCTCTTCTTGTTCATTATGAAAGACTGTGGGAAAAGTGATTGGGAGACTCGCTCTGAATGATGCATGTGCTCGGTGGATTCCAAGTAAACAACTATAATGAAGCTTTTTAATGAATGGCCGTTTGTAATGGGAATTCTTGGGAAGGTCACACAAGGCTCCTGGAAGCTTCTGAGCTCACGGGGTTGTGGTTTTGCAAAGGAAACATGCTTTTGTAACAACAATAACAACAAAAAGTATATATATTAATTTAATTTAATTTAATTTAATTTAATTTATATATATATATATATATATATATATATTATATATATATATATATATATATATATATATATATATATATATATATATATTTATTTATTTATTTTTTTTTGTCTGTGTGTGTTTGTCATTTTTAAGCATATTATTGCTCTTTTCCAGTTTCAGGTTATAGTAGGGGAGTATTGTATGTCAGAAATAGACATTTATGAATAATGTATCAGCAGTTGCCTTTATCATCTGGTATGTCTCAAGATTACCATTACTATTGCATTTAATTACCAATGCATATTACAATAAATTATATGAGCAATATTAATTAATGACAATTAAAAAAATCTAATGTGAGCTGCTTACATTTTATTTTAAGCATTTAGTCATCACAGACTGACTTGCACTACTTTCTAAGATACCTTCCTATATACTTGCAACAAAAAACAATCCATCTATTACAAAGGATAAAGAAAGAAATTCTGGCTATACATTTAAAAACATACTTACAATTTACTTATAATTCATCCATCCAAAAAGAACCAATAAAATGCAGTTCAACCTAAATAAAAATGAAATATGTTATCCAATAGTTGGGTATTATCTTGATATGCAATGATGGCTTTCATCCCAGTTCTCTTATTATCTGAAGTCACTGAAGAATATCGATCAATGGCAAATTTGTGAGCAATTTCCAGCACAGAGCTCTGATCTGTAAGTCAACGATCAATAAAGTTCATTGAGGTTTAATGAAGAAACGAAGCAGCCAAATAAAGATGTGCATTAGCAAAACCTCCAGTTCTTATTTTAATCTCATATTCTTATTATAACC
The DNA here is from genome assembly GCF_003368295.1 of Carassius auratus. NCBI lineage: Eukaryota > Metazoa > Chordata > Actinopteri > Cypriniformes > Cyprinidae > Carassius > Carassius auratus. The sequence continues at coordinate 26,985,761 of NC_039246.1, read as the reverse complement.
TTATTCACATCCATTACAACAAAAGTTAAGATTATAATATGATTCTTTAAAACAGAGTCATAAATCCAGCCAGACTTATGCCTGTAATTCAATCTACTCTGGAGTTTAGTTTCATTTCGCTTTGGATTTTTAGGGGGTTTTAATGATAGTCTTTGACACTCAAGTGTACTATATGAAGGACTCCTGAAGCAGACGCGTTTCTATGTGACTCTGTCAATCTTATTATCGCTGTGCTAACCTTCAGCGCAGTCCACTGCAGTCAGCAAGAGTACACTGCCTCTACTAATGAAGCTATGAATAAACTCAGGCTGTGGGAATATACATGCATCGGTCAAGAACACCATTTACTCTGCGGCTCTGTAACGGTAACATGTTGAAGAACTGTTTACTCAGACCTTTTGAGATAGCTGCTGAGAATTTAAAACTAGATATCTGAAACTATGTTGCAACTTTGTAAATAAATGCTGCAAACAAACATGCATGAGCAGACTCACAATCTCTGAGCACAGTGGACACAAAACGACATTATTCAGGTCAGAGCACAGACTCCATTGAACAGTATAGCACAGACTCTAGTGCGTATGGTTTACAGCACATTAATTACACATGCTTTGCTTTTTTAAGTTTCATAGGGCATGGGGGGGGGTCACATTTTTGTGACTAGCATTTATTCATTTTTTGTACTATAATCTGTTCTATTCTATTTTATTCTACAATTCCTTCTACAGTTTTCTGTTCTACACACATATTGTATGTCAATCTATCTTTAAGTTTTGGGCAAAATTATATTATTTTCCTTTTTTTTTTTTTTTTTGCAATATTCTATTCTATTGTTCTGTTTCACTCTAACATAAAATTATTTCCTTTTCAACAACATAATACAACTAAATATAGCATATATGTTGTCAATATTCTTTTCCAAAACATAAAATGACATGAACAGATTTGTATTTTTTAATTTATTTTTAAAATGTATTTACTTATTTGCAATAATCAAATTTATTCTACTCTTTTCAGTTATAACATTACCATACTTCTGACAATATTCTATTCTATTGATTTCTATCCTTTTAATAACAAAACACAAAATAACATATCATTTACAGTATATTGTCAATATTCTATGCAAACCATAACATGAACAGTTTTTTATTTATGTATTTTTTAAATGTTTGTATTTATTTATTTGCAATCGTCAAATTTATTCTACTCTTTTAAATAATAACATTACCAGATTTCTGACAACGTTCTATTCTACTGATCTCTATTCTTTTAAGAACATAATGAAAAACAACATAACATAAATATTATCAATATCCTGTCCAAAACATAACATGACATGAACAGACGTTTGCAAGTCTATTTTATTCTATACTCTATTCAATAATAACTTGACAATATTCTATACTTTTAAAAAATGTTCATTCTTTTCTGTAGCATAACATGAGTTGACCAGTATTCTATTCCAAACATAACATGACATCATCAGATTTTTGCAGTAGTCTATTCTTTGCAATAATAACACAAGCAGCTGATTTTTTGTCAAAATTCCATTCTATTGTTCTCTATTCTTTTCCTATTCTATTCAGATTTCCTATTTCCTATTCTTTTCATAACATGACATGAACCGATTTTGCCCAATATTCTGTTCTGTTTCATAACATAACATAACATAACATAACATAACATAACATAACATAACCTATTTCTTAGCAATATTCAATTCAATGTAATTGTTGTTTTCTGTTCTATAACATTAGCGCACAATAGGCCTGTTGTCTGAAAAGCATCTTCAGTGACTGTTATTACAGAAGAATGAGCTGTACCTCCTGCAGCTGCTCCAGCTCCTGTCTGAGAGTCTCCTGCTCGGCCTCGAGCTCCGCATACTGCTGTTTGAGGCTCTGGTTCTCCTCCAGCACCGCGAGCCCGCACTCCGCCGCCCGGACCTTCTCCCGGTTCGCCTCCGCGAGCTCTCGGGTCAGCCGCTCCACCTCCGCCCGGTAATGATCCACCGACTCCCCGCATCCTCCTCCACCTCCCCCAGCAGCCATCGGGCCGGCCCGGCCCCTCCACTGCGCTGGATGGACGGATAGATGAACGGATGGATGGAGGCACCTGCGCCTTACCCCAACCTCCAACACAAAGTCAATGATCCGGACATATCAGCAACAAAAGACGAACGAACTGAAGTCCGAAGCAAAAATTAATCATCGCGATCCTGAAAGGGGCCTCGCTTTCTTTCTTTCTTCCTTTCTTTCTTCCTCGTCTTTTTCTGCTTGCTCATGGGTGTGGGGACGCCATCATCGCTAGGATGGAGAAGAGTGGCCCGGCTCACTTCTGCTCTCCTCCTGCTGTGACGTCAGCGCATCTTGCTGCAGCTCATGCATATGAATCGAGTCGCGCCGACGTTGCTTGACTTAATTAATATTCATAAGCTGCTCCTTTTTTTTTTATTTGTATATACTGAATAATTAACTTTCATGCCATAATTAAATATAACAAACAGGACAATCACATTTTAGGAAAGAAAAAGGAAGATAAAATAATAATAAAAACAAGGAGGGTAGGCCTATCAATAATATTAACAATAGTGAGTCGGAGTTTAGTTCTTTAAGCATTTTCATAGTTCTGGTTGCTTTCCGACTTGAAAATCCTTGAAGAGTATTAACATAAATCCCTAAGTCAGCTTTGGGAGATACTGGCCTTCCTTTCCGACCATTTACATTTGTGTATATAAAACGTATCTAATAATATTAGATTTAATATAAAATGTGACTCTTCTCCATATCTTTATTTATCAAAATACGTCCTATCCTGTGTCCTTAACTCCTGAAACATTGGTGTCTCATATTTTAGAGCAGCACTGCAATTTGTGAAAAAACAATTAAATCTGTATGTCGTTGTGTGTGAAAAAAAAAACATTTTTATAAGTAATTGTAATTTAATTACAGATTTTTTTTCTCAGTAACTGTAACTAATTACAATTAAATTTATATTGTAATTACGTAATTTAGTCATGCATATCCTCAAATTAGTTTTATATAAACAATGCATAGGTCTATTTCAGTCTGTTTGAGGAGTTTTTTTTTTTTTTTTGCTAAAAATGCCACAAGAGGGCAGAAGTCTAGCGAATATTGATGATAATGCAAACAAGACTGCGCATTAATTATTATATAATTGAAAGGTACTTTGATTATAGGCCTTTCACGTAACCTATATACTTGTCGTAGTGTATTGTAAGTCTGCGTCACTGTTCACCATGTTAACGTGTTTTACTCCACAGAAATCCCTGATCCAACATTTATTTTATCACTCAGAAAATATTGAATAATCCTCATGTTAATCAATTAAATAACGTAGTCAGAAGGGTGCACTGATAACACCGAGATAGTGGGATTTCGCTTCATTGCATAGAGGTTGTAAACACAGATAAACACGAAGGTGAAAAGTTGAACATTTGGAAGAGTAGCCCACGTTTATGATGTAAAGGTGAGGCCACGACAGTAAAAATAAACACAAGTGTGTGAAGGTGCAGAAAAAAACCTGAACCCGCCACAACACAATATATGAATCAGTAGGTAAACTATTTCTTCTGTAGCTATTTTCCCGTTTTTAACGTGAGTATTTTATTACGAAAAAAAAACAATGTTGAACCAAAGCAGCTTTAATCTTAGGTTAAACAGAGATTCCCATTTCGCGAGCTTCAACAACATGACCGATTCGCAAATGAATCATTGCTTTGATTTGGATCTTTGTATTAATAATAATAAAACACACACACACACACACACACACACACACACACACACACACACACATACATATATATATATATATATATATATATATATATATATATATATATATATATATATATATATATATATATATATTTTTTTTTTTTTTTTTTTTTTTTTTTTTTTTTTTTTTTTTTTTTTTAAGATCATAGCATAGCTATTGTTTAAAAAAAAAAAAAAATTTTACATTTTTTTTTTCATATATATTTAATGCATTTATTTTTCAGGCCTTTTCCAAAGACTATAGATGTTGTTAATTATTCCTTAATTAGAACACCTAAGGAACTTTGCCTTTTCCATTAGTTTTTACATATATAGGCTAATAGCAAGCAAATGATAATTAAATCACATATAAATTTTACTAGTGGGGAAATCACAAAATAAATTACTAATATATATCAGTGATCTTCTGTTAATTGTTTGATCCGGTTCACAGAAGGATTTGTTCACTAATCGGACCGAATCATTTGGGGGAACAACCGACTCGACTCAGTGAAGCACGAACGATTCGTAATGAGCCAAGCCATGAGTCATTTAAGTATTTAAATGAGCTGAATCATTGTTAAAACAAAATGCACTGCCACATATAAAATGAAAATAAATAACTTTATTAAATAAAAAAAAGATTTTAAAAACTCGTCTATGCTATCCAAGACCACGTGATAAAAGAATCAATGAATCATTTTTATAACCGAACTTTTTTTGTTGAAAAAAAGTCTCTGTACTCTTACTACTTTTACCTAATCTTTCTGTGGCATAAAGAGTAAGAGTATTAGTTATGACATAGCTTTGTTGATTTACTGTGATAAGTGTCATCTTTACCATCAGACTCCAACAAATTTCCCATAATGTAGCCCATAAAAATACATACATTTTACATAAAGAAAATATTCCAGCTCAGACAGATTTTCGTGTTCACCGTTTAGTGTAAAGTCACTTTGAATCAGCTTGTCATCATTTATGACACACAAACTGAATCCATCTCAAAGTCCAATAAAAAGTTTTGTTTATTTACCGTTTTATGAGGTATGTCTAAGTGTGTGCCCAAGTGCACTGTTCCGACATCATTGTGTGTCAAAAAAAATGAGTTGATATACATAGTCCAAATGAGCTTTACAAGAAACCAAATGATTCTTCAGAACAGTTTTTAAAAGTATGTCAAATAATAGTTGTCTCTGTAAGAATTTGAGTCAAAAGTCCAATGAGACAAAAGCATGCTCTTCTGTGTTGGTTTCAAGAAAAACATTTAGTGTTTTCTGTCCTCCAGCCTAAAAACATGTGGATTTACTTCATGAATCAGCTCCATTACCCTCAGATAACTCAAGACTAGGTTTGATTTTTGCTGTTATCTGTTGTCTGTTTTCCTTCAGTATTCAACTTTAAGTCACTCTCGCGTTTGCCCTCTCTACCCGTCGTGACCCGCCTGTGAACTCAGTCAAATTAAGATAAAACTGTACTTTATGGGTTACGAGCCAATAAACCAATTCAGTGATAATTAGAAATTTCGACAATGAAATTCATTTATGGCACCATATCCATTCAAGTTTACAAGTTCATCTCTTGGAGGGCGGCAATAACATAGAACACTTGTTCTAAACAATTAGTTAAATACATATTTAATGTTTTTTAATTAACCACAGACACATGCACACATCCACAATTTCATGCACTGGGTGTGAAATTGAATTATAGATGTTGGACTACACTGATTTACTTGCATGAGCCTGAATGGTCTCTTTTTCTCTTTTTAAAGATGAAATTTAAGCATCTTCGAAAGACTGGAAATGGCATTTCATCATTTGTCTTCTTGTATGATTCTGGGAATCCATCGGTTTAGTCAGTGAGTGCTGTGTCACAAATGATTGCATTCACTTACTGCTTTTATCAGGGTTTTATTGTGATGAGATAAGGAAATTGAATTACAACTTGCAACATGGTCATCACTTCACGTACGAGTTCTGTTTTAGAATAAAAAAGAAGGAAGTTCTTAAATACAAAGCACATGAGGGAAAAGCTGTTAACAGTCGATATAAAACAAGACACGATATGTCCTTTTATTCATAGAAAGGATCCTTGATCTTGTGAAAATGTCTGTTTGGCAGTGGCCCATGAAGGTGATGAGGTCAGAAGTATGAACCGTGTTGAAGTGTGACGAGTTCAGGAGAACCAGTGCGAGGACAGATTGACTCCGGCAGCCAGAGCTTCTGGTGAGAACTCAGGTACTGCAATTGAAAACAGCCAATCAGAAACAGGGTATTTAAATTCAGACGCTTTTAAATGACGAAAAAAAGTGATGAAATAGAAATAGCTTTTATTCCGTACTGTGATATACATTTGATTAGCGGAAAACAGGAAATGGAGGGCGGGACTTGGTTCTATGCAGTGGTAGCTGATTGGCAGTTGAGATGTAGGCGTGGCTTGTGAGGGCGGAGTTAAAGCACACTAAATGATAGGAGAATTTTTAACTACACACAACTTAACTATTTCAACTTAAATGACATTAAACTGGCTTAGAAAAAAACTGTTGTACCATGTGCGTGCAAATGAAAGTTGCAAATTGCTTATTGCTTATAACTTATTTTGATGAGATAATGTAAAAACACGTCGTAATTTATTGGTCATATAATAGTTTACAGTATATACATCTGATGTTTTCACCAGAAGATCCAGTTATCTGATTAAACATTATGAGGTCAAAACATTAAAAAAGTAAATAAAAAAATAAAATGATGCAAATTTACAACTGAATGTTGCCACAGAACTATTTATACCTTTCCAAAAAGCTGAAATGTGATTAAAATAAAGAGTAATTTGTGTTTAGTTTGTAAATATGTTTTTTGAAATCTCAATGAAATTTCTTTGCCCTTTGTCCGCAGTGTTTTTGGGGAGATGAGTCCAGTCACTGCAGAGGATGCGGTGATTGTGATGGAGGTGAATGAAAGTATTTACGTGAACCCAGAGGACAGGAGTCTGGAGGTGAGTGTGTTCTGCATCTCTCAGCACTGTCAGAGGTGTGTGTGCTGCTTTAGCTTCACTGCGTCTCCACTTCGCCCGCCGGTTCTGGAACCAGATCTAAACACATGATACACACCTGGACTTGCAAACTTATAATGCAAACATTTCGTAAACTTTCATTAAACATTTATTATATATTCAATAGACAGACGGACGGATAGATAGATGGATGGATTTATTTTTTATTTTTTTTATTATTATTATTATTTTATTTTATTTTATTTATTTTTTATTTTTTTTATGCTTAAATAGCACAAATATTGAGGCAATCTTTGTGAAAAAAACATTTCATAAAGTTTCTTAAAAAAAAAAAAAAAAAAAAAAAAAAATGACCCCCACACACACACACACACACACACACACACACACACACACACACACACACATATTATATATAAGATATTATATTAAGGTTATTATATATAAGTATTATTATTATTTTACTTGCAAATACAGAAAAAAAAAAAAAAAAAATATATATATATATATATATATATATATATATATATATATACACACACACACACAAATATTTGCATATTATATTTTGTAAAAATGTTTACCTTCATGTAAATTCATTAATTACTAAAATTACTAAAAGATATTACAATTAAGAATAATCTGTGTTTAGTTGCAAGTTATTACAAATTATACACTTTTTACTTACATGCCTGCATATTAACATTTAAACTACCCATATTTTATGAAATCATCCCCTGGTCGTGGAAAACAAGATTATTGCAGACGCAGTGTGTTTTCAGGAGATAGTGTACTGTACCTGAACTCTTCCCTCAGACAGCTGCGTTCGACAGGCGAGCTGGTCTCTGGTGTGAACGTCAGGATAATGTGTTTCCTGAAAAACTCTCTCCAGCTCCTCCAGCTGGATCACGGTGAACGTGGTCCTTACCCGTCTGCGACCGGACCCTCGAGCTACCATCAGAATATGATACAGTAGATCTCATAACTTCAGGAAATACATTCAAGTCGGTCCAAAAGATAAGAAAGAGTGTCTTTTTCTTAACCCGATCAATATACAAGCTGCAAAACCTATTCAAAAATACAAAAAAGAACACACCTGTGTATAGAGTGATTTTAGGAGCATCCGTCTTTATCTTGGTCTGTGTGCATCCAGATGTTTTAAGTGTCTTGTTGACAGGTTTCTTCAGTATTTCTTCAATAGAGTGTGACAGAAGTTTTGGGCTGTCTGTGGCCGTCCTGCTCTCACGGGATGACGTCTCCACATATTTTTCTAACTCCACATCATCTAATTGCATTGTCTTTGAATCTTCACCGGTGTCTCAGAAGTTCAGGATACTATCGACTTGTGTAATAGTAAGTCTGTGTGTGTTGATATGACTGAAGCATTTATAGGAGGAGCGACAGGTTTACTGTGTAACAAACCTCCTCAGTCATAAATGCTTGACATCATCATGAACTGGTGCACATTTTTCATCTCTATCCAAAACACTAAAGATCTGAGATTTCCGTTTATATATTGTGTAACGCAGTTGTAGCAAGGTTTGTGCTATCGGCACTATTGGGATTGGTTACTAAACACATCGTAGCAATCATCACAACTTCTTGTTGAGTTTATTAAAAAAGCATTTAATGTAAATTATGACAACCCTTCATTAACTGTTTGTAGTGCACAGATGTGTGTGAGAGAACAGCAGCTGTTCATGCAGCACCTAGTGACTCTTCTTTAGACGACAGCGACATCAAGCGGTCAGCTCTAGAATTACACGTTTATTAAAGTTGCTGCATATGCAATGATGAAAATCACAATTGCATGTCTTTTAGTCCATGTATGTTAGCTTTCAGGTCATCTATATTGCTAGTGTACAGAATATATATTTACTTATATAACACACATATCGTTAAATTGCATTTAAGGGTCTTATTGGACAAATAAAAAAAAATTGATATGTATATATATATGCATTAAATAAGAAATTACATATTGGATAATTTAGTATTGGATATCTACATCAGGATTACTGTAGTCAGAGACAGTTTGCTATAGTTAACTAAAACCATAAAAAAAAAAAAATTTCGTGCATAAGAAACATTAAATAAAAATAAAAAATAAATTAACTTAAAATAAAACATAAAAAAATCATTTTTTACATTTTTATTTCTGGTAGTTGCTAAGGAAGCATTTCTCATTTTAACTAAAACTGAAATACATACAAAAAATTATAAATATATATATATATATATATATATATATATATATATATATAAGTTGCTAAAGTAACAATAACAGAAAATAATGATTTTTTTTTTAAACTAAGTATAATTGAAATGGAGATGGATAACAATAAAATAAAACAAAATAGCATATCAATGAATAAATAAATAAAATCAGTTTTCTGTAATATGACCTTTTTAACTCTTCATGTAGTTCCATTTGACAATCACTTTATTTCATGCATATATGATTCTAAACATGCATATATCATACTGAAAATTGATGAGGATAGTTAAATATAAATGAGGATAGTTAGTTCACAGAAGCACATGTGTGGGTGTGTGTGTGTGCATGTGTGTGTGTGTGTGTGTGTGTGTGTGTGGTCTGTATACACCACCCCTCTCTAGCAGACGTTGTGGGAGCAGAGTACATACAGTAGGGTGAAAGTCATTTCTAATCCTCGTAGAGCCTGAGCTGAATAATTCACTAGCACAAATCTATTTATCCACACACTTCTAAAAGTCCTTCTGTGGAGACACAGGAGCAAGGCCATGTATGCAGTGCAGAAGTCCTTCATTGACGACTCCAGGGACAAACATTCATCTATATTTTATCACTATATTTAACGCTTTCGTCCGTGACAGACGTGTCTCTGGCTCAATCTGTGTGGCTCTGTTTATCTCTGCTGGGTTTCTGGAAGCACTTGAAAGTCTTTTACCCCCAGAGACACTAGATGGCATCCTAAGACATCAAAAGCAGTGTGTATTTTATGTAAATCACTCTCAGGAACCATTGAAATATGTCTGAATATATCAGATCCAGTTCTGATGCTGGATGTGAGTAGCTGTAAAACAAGAAAAAAATTGAAATCAGTATATTCATAATCAAAAATTAAAGACTGAGGAGGCTGAAATCCATATCACACCACAATCAGAGTAAAATAAAATTGTGTATATGTGTGTGTGTGTGTTTGTGTGTGTGTGTGTTTGTGTGTGTACTTGTTTATTCTATATTGAAGGTACCAAATGTCCACTCAAGGATAGTAAAACCTGAAATTTTGTGGGGGAAAAAAATTAATATTAATAAATGATGTTTATCTGAAAACAGTGCACACAGGTTTTTGAAGTCTATGGAAAGTCCCCACAATTCACAGAAACAAGTGTGTGTGTGTGTGTGTGTGTGTGTGTGAAATTGAGATAATTCATTTGAATATTTATAATATTGGAATTTTAGCATCAGATTTGTATTCATTTTAAGTGATTATTTAATCAGTCTTCCAAAAGTCAAGACATCTGACGCTAAATTAAATGCAACTTATATTTATAGATTAAAAGTATGCAGCTTTATATAGAAATTGGCAGGATGTTGGAACTACATGTTGCATTTAAAAATATTAAAATCTTTTTAATTACAATTAATGAAACAATACAATTATTGGTGATTATTTATCCAATTTATGCAAAATTAAATTAATTTAAAATGAGGTTTTTAAAATATTTATTTTTAAGATGTTACTGTTTGAATTAAATATGGCTTATAGAACTTCTTTTGTTTTTTAGTACCAGTCAATCATCATGCTGAGTCAGAACTGATTTATATTAAACTGCAACATTTGTATTGTGTATATAAAGCATCGTGCCATTCCAAGCATCCTTAGCATGCTATACTTAAATTGATTAATATAAGAACATATGAACAGTTTTCTTTTTCGGCTTCACTTTCTCTCTCTCTCTTTCCTCTCCGGCATCTGCTGCTCCTCTGACAGTCGACCTTTTCTCCCTGAGTCTCTGGTGTAATCTGTCTCTCTGAGAGGAAGGAGTTGTGCCAGATAGCTTTATTTCTGCAGTCTGAAGCAGCAAATGCATTACACTTTCAATTAACACACAATCCCTCCTGCACTCTCAGCCTCACGGTCAATTTACATCAGACAATACAGCACACTTTAACTATAAAATGTATATTATTTTAATGTTATTTTTGTATTTTTAATTACTATAATGTTTTATTATATTTAAAAAAATATTTATAATGAATTTAACACATTAAATAATGTTTTATGTCATTTGTTTTTATCAGTCCACAGTCTCCCTGCAGTACTTTCATGGGCCCCTGGGGGTCTGTGGACCTTCTTTTGAAACCTGTGTCTTTACAGGATGCAACTGAGTTTGTGACTAATAACTCTGAACTGCAAAAGTGTGACAAAATCACGTCTGTTAACTCCGAGCCTGCAGCTAAAGAGCACAGGTCTGTAAAAAGTTCTCACAAGTGACAGAGAATTTGGAACACAGCTGTGTTTGGAATGAAACAGCAGCGTAGTGCACACTACATAGTATGTACTGTGTACTGTTTGCTGCTTTAGTGAGTGAACTGTATGTGAAACTATACAATATGCAATGTCAAATATTTTGTATTGTCGTCACATGAAACAATACTGACTGTTTAAATCAGACACACATTCAAAATGCCATTGCACAAAAAAAGAGAATGTTTAATCTTTAAAATCTAATGTAAAGTTGCATGTAGTTTAGAATAAATTGTCTTTATCTGATCAAATAGTTACTCAAATAATAAATTTACTTTTAATAAAAATGATGAATATTGTAATATAAATATTCTAAATAAACATAATTCATATTTTAATTTTAAGTTGATTTATTTATTTATATAAAATATATTTTGTCAGTCTGATCAAATAATCAGATCATACAAATAAGAATTTTACATTTTCTTTAAAAGTTTAAAAATGTAGTTCAAATATTTAAATTCCAACATTCTAAAGATTCAAACAATTTCCTCTAACTTTTTTTTTATTTACTGTTGAAAGTCATTTGTCACAAAGTAATTTGTGAAGTTGAATGCATTGCATTGTGGGATCTGTTATTTCCATGCATACAGAACATCTGAACACTATACATACTGTATATTGCAAAAATATTCTAATATTCTTTTTTCTATGTCATTAGTTACCTGGTGCTGTTGGGTGATTTATAGAGAGCTGTCACAGCCCGTTGGCTCGTCTACTAACCGTCGACATGTCAATGCCAGTCAATTCACTGAAGGTCAATCTCAAACACTTCTCCGGAGCGAAGGCTTTGGCACAGTCTGATGGCAGCGCATCTTCCAGGTGGAAGGCATCTGAGCGAGCGCATTTCATGCAACATTAAAGAGACTGCAATCAGTCCAAAGTGCACAAAGTTCCTTCTGGATCTAACAGAGCTTTTTGAAGCAGAATCAAAATTCTGTCATCATCCTCTCCCAGTGTGACTATATTTTTAGATTATAGCTTTATGTGATGCACAGAATTATACTTAAGTCATTTATTTACTGATACCATCACATATACTAATTCAATGGTGCTTTTTAGAGTAAATGAGGACGATATTTTTTTTATGAACTGTCCCTTTAAGTGGGTGTTTCATTATCAGAAGGACAGTTAGTTGCTGCTTCTACTGTATATGGAGGACACACATCAGACTGTTCAGTATGCATCATACTCTACATGCCTGTATCTATTTTTGATCATCCTTCACTCGCCTTAAGGTTAAATGACTCACAGAATAGCACCGAACAGGCTGGAGTTTCTGTGTGCCATAATATCCTCTTCATTATTCCCTCGCTAATTGTCCTGTGTCCTGTTCTGTCTCGGTTCTTTGCTTTTTTTCCTCTTCAAATCTTGACGGAAAGTTCTTAATCTCGTTAAAGGCACTGCAGTGTCATTGTGCATTCTGTTCACAGTTCACACAGGGGAGCTCGTTTTGGTGCAGACTGGTGGAGTTCGATAGTCTCACATAAAAAATAAATAAATAAAAAGTGAGACTATCATTTTTTTGTGTGTCACGACGTACATTATCACACATATTTGCATGCATATTTGCATGGCAATCACATAGAACATCCTAGCAACCATATTGAAATGCCTTGGCAGCCACTCACAGCCACATAACAACATTGCAGCAACATCTTGGTAACAAACACTGTAGAAACCCACTTAAACTACTAAAAGGATTTTCTTACATAGCATGACCCTAGCAACCATCCAACTCACCTTAGCAACTATATAACAACAACCCGACAACCATCCACAATACATTAGCAACCACAAGAAATGGCAAGGGCAACAATCTGGAACAACCACCCACAGCTGCATACTGTAGCAACATTCTGGAAACTAGTAGCATCTGCATAGCAACAGGCCAAAAACACCAACAACACCATATTTTTAAACACCCTGACAACCACACACAACACATTAGCAACCGCATACCAGTACCCTGACAACCACTAACAACCAAATCATTTGCGTGTTTCTAAGACGATCTTGTTCATTTAGGGCCCCATGAAATTTACGTTGAATTTAATTTTTTCACATTTTTAAATCTTTTTTTATTTTTATTTAAAAACTTTTCATAAATGACTTTTATTTTGTTTGTTTTTTTGAAATTTTGTGTTGTGCTTTTATAATTTTTTTCTGGTAAATCATTTTCTGGTAAATATAGCTTAAAAATAATCATTTTAGTATTAGTAGTAGTATTATTATTACATTAAGTAATATATTTCTGTCATAGTTTCTTCAAGTTAAACCTAACTTTTATTTTGACAGGTTTTGTTCAGACTTTTAAGTTTGCGTCTGCACCATTCATTCACACAGAGACGCGCAGAACATTCATATTTAAATAGTGTTTTGTTTCTTAATATTTTGCTTTTGATTCAAGTGTACTGACCTATTTTTGATTTATTCATGACATTCCGATTTTTTATGACTGGATTCTGTGATTCCGTCCACATGTATTTTTTTATTTTTTTTCTGCATCGGGGGTATCCTATTTATTTGTTTTGGGGTTATTTATTTTCTATCATTTCTTTCTTGAACATATGATTGCATAAATTTTTTTTCTGTTTTTATTATCATGCAGAACTGGACATGACATGGATATACATGTCATCATAAAATATACACACTGTGAATTGTTAATACAGTCGTTGTGCTGTCAGTGCTGTGCTGTGCTTCCTGCTTCTGATTTTGTTTTTCCAAGCATCATTACCCATCATTCTGCATTATGGGAGCACAGCAGCGCTCCAATGAGATGCTTCCCTATGAATGAGAGATCTCTCATTGGTCCGTTGACTTATTGCTCTGCCATTGGTGCACCACTCGTTATCATAGAGACAGAACAGAAAGAACAGATCCTTTTTTGACAGTAAACGTGATTTCTGTGGATTGTAAAATTCTAGATCAAACGTCTGTCATTCCAGCTCTGCGTGATCCTGGTGGCCCACACCTTTAAGGGGTTTTATCATAGAAACAGGATTTTTACATTTGCATATGCACACTTATTCAGCAAATTATTCTTGCGTAAGAGCAAATTCAGTACATCATACTATTTATTTATTTATTTGGCAGGATTTAAAATGCAAAAAACAACTTAAAATATAGATTTTTATTTATTATATAATTATATGTACAGTTAATGATTATGAACAATATAATAAAAAATATATTATACGATAAATTATTTAGACATTATTCAATCTTATTGAATTTGTTCTTTATCTTATATTTGAAATGTGACAAATTACTTTATTTATTTGAAATATGTTTTTTATTTATTTTAATATATTTAGCATATTCTACATTTTCTGTTGTTTGTTTGTTTATTTACATATGTAATTTATTATATAAATGCAAATAATTTAATTATTATAAATGATGCAAAGAGTAAATGAAAGTTTATACATTATATTTTAATTAATTTAGTTATTTTTTTGTATATATTAGAATGTTTCATGTATAAAAATTATATCCTACAATTTGTATGTATGTTTTTAATTAAAATGTGCCTTCAAATTTATTAATATTGTATATATATATATATATATATATATATATATATATATATATATACAATTATCATTATTTTTTTTTTTCAAAGGCCATTAGCAAAAAGATGTTTTATCTTAAGGATGAGAAATATGTAATGGAAAATATTAATGTGAAAAAAGTATACATCATTTTGCTACAGTGAACACACTAAACAAGCATAATTTAGTTTTTTTTGTTTTTTTATTCTTCAAAAGATGATGCCATATCTTTATGACAAGTATGTGTGAGTGTGAGATTTATAATTGCATTTAATATTCAGTACAGTTTATCAGTTCATGCTGGAAACTGAGCCTATGGCCCTGGCTTTGCTAGTATAATACAGTTTGAGTTACAGTAAAGAGCATCAGTTAATCTACAACTGGAAGCAAATAATAATCATGTGAGGCATCCAGGTGAAGTTTGATGGTGTAATCTCATGGATGTAGGTGGGCCCGACTGCTTCACCCAGCGGACTCCTTTGTCTTGAAGGCAGAAGCAGATGCGGTTAGCCGCTCTGACGTGAATGACAGTACAGAGGAGAACGCTGTCAGGTCAGATTTAGTCTGGCTGCTTTACACTCTCTGATCTGAGACAGACACGGTTTTTGGGCCCATTAACCCTGAAATGAAATCAGCTTCAAGTCAAACGCCGCTCCTCCTCTACCTTCTATCTTTCGGTATGGAGACGGCTGAAAGTTGAGCTTTCAAGCCAGAGGAAGAAGAAATGACTAACTCTAAACCCAACGACTGGCAGCATATACACAGACCTTCAGTCAGTAAAATCAATGCTCTGTACACCACATTCACCGATACTTCTGCTGTAAGCTGCTTGTTTGTCTTTATTACCATATACCATATTTCACAAGGATCATGTGACATTGAAGACTGGATGTAATGATGCTGAAAAGTTAGCTTTGATCACAGGAATAAATTGCATTTAAAATATTTAAATAGAAAACAGTTATTTTAAATGATATTATATTTCATAGTTTTACTGTTTTTGTTTTGGATCAAATAAATACAGGCTTGGTGAGCAGAAAAGACTTCTTTAGGAATAATACTGTTCAAAAACTTTTGACTGGCTGTGTGTGTATGTGTGCATTTTTTATTTTTTTATCTATAATTTAACATCTTAAATGTATTATATTATTTAATACATGCATTAATTTATTTATTCAAATGTTTAATCATTAATTTTCATGTAGTCAACTAAAAAATATCCTATAAAACGAAGAGTGTTTTTCTGCACAGAACCATTGAAGAACCATAAGAATTGGATTGAATTTGTCAGCTAAAATATAGTTTTATTGATGTTTTCCTAGTAGTTTTGTTTTCTATATTTTCACAAACAAAAAGAAAAACATCATTTACTCTGCTTTCATTTGCTGTAATAAGATCATACTTATGAAAATGGTGGTTAGATTTTTGCACATTTAATAATGCTCTTAAAATGAATTGGGCCAAACGCTTTCTCAAAAATCCAACCTCAGTCTGGAACTTTATTCCACAAAATATTTTCTCCAAATTTGGTGGATTAAATTTGTTATTGCTTTGTATTTATAATGTTGAAATTCCAGCTAAATGATCTAAATTCCATCAGCAGGTCCTTCTCGCCTGGTCTTTTCTATACAAGCACAACTTTTCTCCTCATAAATATTTTATATGGAATAACAGAGATACTCTATATAAAAACTGATATCTCTTTTCTTCCAGCAATGGTTTGAGGCAGATATTTGGCCTGTAAGTCAATTATTTAATGCAAATGACCCTTTATTAAATTATGATGAATTTCTTAATTGTTTAAACATTCTTATTACCCCTAAAGATTTTGCTATTGTATTCTTAGCCATACCATCTGGAGTAATTAAGACTATTTTAGCATATCCCCTCAATTTTAGCTTTTTTAGATGCTACAGTGGGTAAATATTGCTTTTCGTCTACTTCTTCTAATAGATCAATACGTTCATTATTTCTAAAGGAAAATATTTCAATTCCTAATGTGACAGTTTATTTATTTATTTTGTGATTTGTGATATTGCCTGGAGGAAAATTTGGCTGATTCCAAATAGATACTTAATTACTAATAAGATAAGATAAGTTTCCTTTGCTATTATCCACCGTGCGTATCCTGTAAATAGCTTCTTACAGAAATTCAAAAAAAAAGAAATTGATACAAATTATTCTTTTTGTAAACAGCACCCAGAGACTATTGTGCATTAGTCTGAATAATTGAGAAAAGATTTGTCCGTATTTGTGACTGAGAACATTGATAAGGATTTTTCTTTACTTTAGAAAATTTTTTTGTTTGGAATTGTTAATTGTAAAAAATGACATTTACTTCAAAACAAAATCGACTTAATCTTATTTTATTAACAACATTTTATATACATAAATGTACATTTTCAGGTCAGAAACCACTTTTTTTATGTTTTGCTTGCTTTACTTTTTAACTTGTGTAACAAGAAGGCTTTGAAATTTGTAAGTCTTTTAATCTTTTTCTTTGATGTGATCTTTTGGGATTATAGTTATATACCGTCTTGTACTCTGTAGTGTTTTTTTCTTGTATTTTTGTTTATTTGTTGTTCTACAATGTGAATGATTTTTTTCTTTGTCTATATAATGTTCTTAATAAACAAAATAAGATCAGATCTCCTGCTCTTCCGTCCTGAGGATTGATTTGGGAACACGAGGCTTGTCATCTCTGACAAACATCAGAGGAGGATCATCATGACGGTGGTTGTTCCTCGTTAGCCTGCGGCAGTGTGCGGCATGGTTCCTGTAGTCCTGACCTGTATGACAGCATTACCTGAACCACAGAAAACAGCATAGAAAAGACCTGTGCTTTCAGACAGAATGTCCTGCATTCATCCAAAAGAAATGTGTGTGTGTTTTATGATCAAACATGAAAGAGACATGAGGATTGATGGACTGTCACATGCACAGATGGATGTTTAGGAATGGCATACTACTTCTGCTGTATCCCACAATGCAATGAGCTCAACTTGATCTTCCATATCTTTGTGTTGCATGATATAAACAGTTACATTTTTTAAATTGCAGAATGCACTTCTCATTGCAGATTTAATTCCAATGATATGCAGTTCTCCTTTTGAAAATAATTATTTATTTATTAAACATTTCTTTTAGAATCCAATTTAGCTTTATCAGATTAGGTTTCAAAAACCAGATGGGTGTGTGTTGTACTGTGTCCCATTCTGAGTATTGTACTTATTATTTACTGTACTTTTTGATTACTAAAAAGATAAAAATAAATTCTGTAAAAAACTGCATATGAGCTAAAAATTAATTCAAAAACTATGCTGACATACAAAAAAAAAGAAATCTGTATTGAAAGAAAAATTATTCAAAAACACAAAACTACTAAAAAATTCAACAAAAATTCAATGTAAATCAATGCAAAAAATAAAAACTAATTCAAGATGAAAAGAATAGTAGAAGTATCACTATTATAGTGTGTTAACGATAATAAAATAATACTAGGATTCAGTAGTGCACACTGTGTAGAAACAAATTTTACTCAGAAATTGTTACTAAATATAGTAATTGACAATATCTCCAATCTCCAATAATGTTTAAAAATGTTCGCATGCTATACACAGTGTACTTGCTATAGACACTTTAGAAATAGCAAGAGCAGTGTGTTAGTGTGCTTTTACAAACACAACCAGAGAAATAAATGTGCAAGAGTAGAGACATGAAGTGTGCAAAGCAATAGTTAAAGTGTCATTGCAGGAAAGCTCTGTGTTTCTGTCAGGTGTTTAATGTTCTCGACACAAGTTTGTCTTTAAGAACAGCCTGCTGAGGAAACATGAAAATGTGTGCAGTCCATTAGCATTCACCTCGGCGTGACGAGACGAGGCCCATCCAGAGCCACTCACAGATTGACTGACAGCTAATATGCTTTAGTTTCATCCATTCCAGCTGGATCCGAATCTCTCCGGACTGTTTCTAAATAACCAGCAGCCAGGCGACATCGTGGTGCATTTGGCTTGGGATTCGAACACCGAGGCTTTAGCACCTCAAAGCCTCATACAGTACGGCTTTATTGTGTTCCTCTATCCCTCGACAGCACTTGACAATAGCAATACAGGAGGTTATGACAGAGCGCCTTACGATAAAGAACACCGTTCAGCCTTCGTGTCCTTATCACGCTGAATATAAAGTGTGATCTTCCTTCAGAACGGTTTCAGTCTTTCATGAAATCCTGTCGGAGGGGTTGTGAAATATCCAGTTCTTATAGACGTGCATAACAATTACTGCATTATTGACTCGAGTAGGATTTGTTTTTGATGTAAATGATTTCTTTCATTCAGTTAGGATTCTTAAATTGATCAAAAGTGACAGTAAAGACGATTACGTTAATTTTAAAAAAGTGCTGTTCTTTTTAATTTTCAAAACATCAGTGAATTCTGAAAGAAAAAAATGTATGGTGTCACGATTAGTCCAAGGATGAAGACAATGATGAAAATAAAACGCACGGAAAAGTCAAACGGCACAAATTAAAACCTATGCCACAAGTAAAGGCTTTTTATATTACAGACTTTCCTTCTCAGAATGACAAATTTACGTCTATCAATTATCAGCCTATATTTTGAAATTCTGAGTTTGTATCTCACAATTGTGAGGAAAAAATACAAACATCTGAATTATGAGAAAAAAGTCAGAACTGTGGGATAAAGTCAAAAGTGTAAACCACTTCAGATGTAGGAAATAAAAAGCAATATGTCTCAGATTATCATGTTATGCTTTTTTGTGCGTCGTCTGTGGACAACCAGTGAAAACACCATAAATCGCAGCTTAATAAAGCTTACGGTGTACATTTTCCATCTTTGTTGAGCTCAGCCTCAGTGCTGCTGATGTAGGTTACTCATGTAGCAATGTAGGTGCATTTAGTTACATTGCCATTGCCCTTTACAAGAAACTAGCATGACTTCCCATAGACGTGTACACATAATTAACAAACCGTTTTGCGGTTGTGAGACCAGTGCACCTGCGGTGTCTCAATCTTTCCTCGTTGTGACTGTTATTTGTCTAATGTTTGCTTTGTAAATGCACATATCACTGCGCTAATTGTCAAGATATCCTTTCTAGTTGACAGGTTCTGCTAATTGGCAATCAACCTCATGAGACTGTTCATCTGCAGCTGCGTTTGTAATTTCGAATTTAATTACATTGAAGTCAGGAGTGTCCTTTTGTAGCGTCTCTGTTGTTTTATTCACAGTCTGTGTTAACACTACTTGCACTCATACAATGCAACATGCAAATGCATCTGAAATAGCTACTAAAATGCTGCTAAAATTGAAATGGCCAGCACACCGTTTCATGAAATTAGCTTTGCAGGACATACGGAAATTTCCAGCACATCTCTGCCAGGTCAGGCTCTATATCCGTGTAAAATGTGCTCAGATGCAGCTCTAAGAGTGAGAGCAGATAAATACTTTAGGTGCCATTTACAGTGATGAAACTCAGTGGACTGTTCGCCTCAGTCTGAGGACTGAAGGATGAATATAGAAAAAGAAGGAAAGAAATAGGTCATTTGGCTAAGAGATACTGTCCATAGAGAGAGAGAGAGAAAATTAATAAATGAATGCTTAAAAAACCTGTCCGAGTCACATTTCAACCTGAAATCAAAAGAAGAAATTAAACTTTGCAAATGCATTCTATTTTATGAAAATATTTTTTTCTCAAGGTAAATAAGTATGATTTAATACTATTTACATTTTAAAGTATTTATCACATTTAAGTAATAAAATTTAGCTTAATCATCATCATATCTTTTTTGTAATGCAATAAATTCTTAATGATCATAGGCTTCTTTTTATGCTAAATATAATTTCTTATTTTTCTGTATTATTTCTTTGCAGAATGAGCTAGGTTAGGGATGGGTGTGAGAGATAAAAATAAAATGCAATGAAAATCAATGCAGATGGCAAGGGTACAGCAAAAGGCTAAGAAAGGGTTGAGTTGGCAAAGGATGAAGTTACTGACATTTCGATTAGACCTGGAAAGGTCGTGAGTGTCCCAAGATACCAGTTTTGTTCAACTTTGACATCTAGTATAAAATCATTGTCCATGTTGCACTACTATGGCTAAATGGTAGGACCATTTTCTGTTGCTTTCATCTTTATTTTAAAACACTTTTTGATGCAATTTAAATCAATAAGTTCATTGACATTACACCAATCTTACAGTATGTATGCTTACAGCAAGATTCAGTCTTTGCTCATTGGTAGTTGCTTGTTGAGATGATTTTGTGATTTGCATTTTTATATTTTGGATCACTGCCACCAACACAAAAACTTCCAAACAAAGTCACAGCAGAATAATTGTCACACCAGGAAACACACAGCTTTTCTTTGCTGAATGATTCAGTGGTCTTTAACAAATCAGCTGAGTGATCAATTGAGCAGCTCAGAAAGATAATCACTTTTTCATAAAGAGCCATTTTTGAGTGAATGATTCAATCACACACACATAAAGTACAGACCAAAAGTTTGGACACATTACAATTTTTTATGTTTTGAAAGAAGTTTCTTCTGCTCATCAAGCCTGCATTTATTTGATCAAAAATACAGAAAAAAAAACAGTAATATTGTGAAATATTATTACGACTTAAAATAATAGTTGATCGCATGAT
This sequence comes from Carassius auratus, assembly GCF_003368295.1. Classification (NCBI taxonomy): domain Eukaryota; kingdom Metazoa; phylum Chordata; class Actinopteri; order Cypriniformes; family Cyprinidae; genus Carassius; species Carassius auratus. The sequence goes on along the minus strand of NC_039246.1, from coordinate 26,964,241 downwards.
CATTTAGAAATCATTCTAATATTCTGATTTATTATGAGTGTTGGAAACAGTTCTGCTGTCTAATATATTTGATGAATAAAAGGTTAAAAAGAACTGCATTTATTTAAAAAAATATTATAATAATATATATTCTAATAATATATTTTCTTTACTATCACTTTTTATCAATTTAACACATCCTTACTGAATAAAAGTATTGATTTTATTAAAAAAAAGAAAGAAAAAAAATTACTGACCCCAAATTACTGACCAGTAGTGTATATTGTTATTACAAAATATTTATATTTTAATAACATAGCTTCTTTTTTTTCTTTTTTTTAACTTTTTTTCATCAAAGTATCCTAAAAAAGTATCACATGTTCTGAAAAAATATTAAGCAGCAGAACTGTTTCCAACTTATGAATCATCATATTAGAATGATTTCTAAAATTTCAAAAAAATAATCTTTGCATCACAGAAATAAATGATAATTTAAAGTATAATACATTTAAAAACAATTATTTTAAATTGTAATAATATTTCACAATATAACATCTTTTTCTGTATTTTTGATCAAATAAACGCAGGCTTGATGAGCAGAAGAAACTTCTTTCAAAAACATTAAAAATAGTAACGTTTCCAAACTTTTGGTCTGTACTGTATGTATAATAATATAATTTAAATATTTAAAATGAAATAAGACTGTAATTATATATTTCTATATATGTTTGAAAAGTCTATTTATTTCATTTGTGTATGACAGCAACTTTCCAACATGAAGTTCATTTGGATTTTGGCTCCAATATTTCAGTCTTTGCCTGAAGTGTCTGTGTCATGCATTTCATTCATATTTTTGGGTCTTTGCTTTCCTGATAGTCGAGGCATTAATATATAGTCAAGCTCTGGTGTAGTCCATAAATATTTGCCTTTAAGTGTGACAAAAAGAAGAAGAAGAAGAAGAAACCAGGCACTCTTTAGTCCCTTTTTTCTTTCATTCCCATTATAAGACTATTTCAGCAAAACAGTATTAAAATAATAGATGCTTGAATACTATATACAAGGGACCTGAGACAAGGGCATATTCAGCTACAACCTCCTACATGCTCAAAGAGCTTTTGATTTGTTCTGCAAACTGGAGCAGAACATCCTGGACTAAAAAAAAAACTATAGTGTTGAGAGTCAGCACACTTACAGCAGGATGGAAAACAAACACGTCTTCTCATATCACTGCTGTAACATAGAAGCGAGATGCAGAGACGTCAGCGTAGCCGAGCGGAAGAGTATGATTAGTGTTTTCCTGAGGTGTGCTACAGCAAAATCTCTACATTTCCACTGTCACACAGTATATACTAGCCCAGAGTGGAAAAATCATATTCATACAAGGTGTATAAATGAAAACCTGCAGTGGAATCTCTTCAGAAGCTGCTAATGACAGCCATGGGCAGGTTTCGCATCTCCAGATGCCGACAAAGGAAAGACGTTGCCAGTGTGTTTCCTTGGAAACTTCTTGAATAACAATTGCTGCTAGCTGTTTATTGATGTTGCCAACTCTTCCAGTCTGATGCATGCCAGCATGAGCCTGTTTTTCAAGTGTGAGGCGCTGGTGTTGAACATATGCTTGGCATCATTGAAGCCGAACACATGCAGCCCTGCACTCAGATGTTTGCAGTTGACCTGGAGTCACTAAGACCTGCCCTGAAAACATTTCTGACCAATCAAACCTCAGAAACTGTTTTTTCTTTTTAATAGAGTCCATCAGTCAGGTTCTGTAAGTAAAAACCCCATTCATTTTCTCCATAGGGGAAGTGATACTTAATGATAAAACCATTAACCAGATCTACTGAGAGTACATGGTTGTTAATGAATATTATATGATTCACTTGAAGCCACCAGGCCTCATTATTTGCATTTAACATTGGGATATCTAGTGAAAAACTACATTACCCATGATTCTGCAAAAGAATCTCCACCAATCAGAGAGCTGATGCAAACAAATTGCACCAAAAAAAAAAAAAAAACACCGACTCTCATTAAGCATAATGAATCAACTGAGTCTCTTTATGGTCTCTCTCTCTCTCTCTCTCTCTCTCTCTCTCTTCTCTCTCTCTCTCTCTCTCTCTATATATATATATATCTAACCAAATCTCATGAGAAAATTTAACTAGTTCACGATGTGGCGAAGTCATATTAATTAAATAAATGTGATTTGTAAGGAAATTTGCGACTTTTGACCAAGCAACACAGTGTTTGTTTGCTAATTGATTTAGTTTTTAGTTTTTTTGAACAAATCAGTTGAGTGAATAATTGACCCATTCATAAAGACAATCCTGTGTTTCACAATAAGTCAGCGTTTTAAACAAATCAATTGAGTGAACAATTCAATGACCCTTTAATAGAGATATCCACTTGTTCTGTTGCTGATTGAATTGTTGCTTTTGAATGAATCAGTTGAATGAATGATCCAATAAACATATACTAGAAGGTCCATCTCTAAACCGAACAGTGAGTGGGAAGTAAGCAGATGATATGAAACCGTACAAATTAGATTGTATTGAATTAGCTGCCAGTTTACCAAATGTAAAATAGTCACAAATTGTAGTGATATAATGGCGTAAGTGTACTAAGTTTATCATATACTTGTTAATTTATTGAAAGATAGTTGGTCAAACCAACTATTTTGAACAAAGTTGTGTGAATAAATCCCATAGTGCATTGCTCTCAGCCAGTATGGAACTTTACATGCTTACAGAAAAAAGATGACAGCCAGGAACAAATTAGCCATAAGTACAGTGCTAAAGCTAACGGCAAAACTGTTGCTAGTGCCAACTCAGCCTCAAAGAAGCCTTGTGACGTTCCCCATCCAGTGTATTTTCCCTCGGAGAGCAAAGGCTGTGGTATGAATGTTGACTCTAGACACTTTTCCAATTGGCTCTTACGACGCTTGCCGCTGCGAGCTTATGTGAAGAGATGCTATGAAGCTCTACAGAGACACTCAGCTGATAACATGTTGGGAGTCATCATTTTGAGTGCCTAGCACAGGCTGTCAGACGTAGACTGAACATTAATACCAATGTTTCCAAAAGCTATTGATGGCATCAGATGCTACACTGCAATTAAGTGCTGCTAGCGTGTAATTCACATGGCACCATCTTAAGAACAAAAGACAGGTTGTGGTTAGCTTTGTTTGCTTAGCCAAGCAACACTATTACATGGGCTCTTAGTTGGGGTAGTGATTTGAACAAACCCCTAATGATAAGTCTGGTTTGTAACCTGGTAGCTTGTTTAACTTTTCTATGCATTATTTGTGTATGTTAAAACAGGTGGATAAAATGTCACATACACTAGCAACCACTTAAAACACGCTAAATCTCAACCAGAACAACTAAGCAACTGCATAGCAATTGACTAAAATTTAGTCTCTCCTCACAGAGGGTTAATTGAATACGCTGAGTAGATGAAGCATTGCAATGTCTTTAAATAACCCCCATAAGAATATAAGTGTTTCTGTGTAAGAGTAAAGTCAGTCCGCTTCACTTTCTCTCACACTCGGCTGCCTGGCGACGTTGCCTTGGCAACTGCACTGCATCCGTGAAGTCTGTTGAAAAAAACACACACAAAGTCAAGGAGAAACACTGTGATGACTTAATTTTCTTCCCTAGATGAGAGTCTATCGCTGGCTTTTAAACTGATGAGCATTTAAAGAATTTCCCCTGACACTCGCCTCTCTGATAGATACATGCCCCGCCCACTGAGACAGAGAGGAACCAATCAGCATCTAGCATTTTGTTTGTGGAGATCAAGCGAGAAAGCCATTTAAGCTGCTTATATCGGCCACCTGAGCTTTAGCAATCCAGGATCAGGCCGTCTGATGAGGAGAAACATTGAAATTGTTTTAAATTGGCTCAAGAGCTCAGAATCTTAAAGGGATAGTTCAGGCAAAAAATGAAAATTGACTTTTAATGTACGCACCCTCAGGTCATCCAAGATTTACTGTAGGTCAATGGCTGCCGTCACTTTGAGAGTAAAAAACGACATATACAGACAACACAAAATTAATTCCCATGGTCTGAATTAAGGTCTTAGGAAGCAAAATGATTAGTCTGTGCAAGAAACTGAACATTATTTACGACATTAATACCTGTAATCCAGAGCCTCAAGCAAACTGGGAGATCCAATTATTTTCCGTGAACTGGTTCTTTGAGACAGTTTGATTTTAAGATCTGGTTCAATTCACTAGACGCAAGATACATGCAATTATATTATTAAAGCACACAATAGTTATTATGTTTTACATGTCTAAAGCATGTAAAGTGAATAAATATAAACATCACCATAAAAACTTTCATTTCAGCCAAAAAGAACCGTTCAAAAGAATGATTCCTTCGCAAACAAAACATCACACCAAACCATTTAAAAAGCAAAAAAAATCTTCTTTACTGTTGGGTGAGGCCCGAGGGTGAGTAAATTAACAGCAAATGTACATTTTTGGATGAACTATTCCTTTAAAGCAGTGTCTGATTGTCTAGTTGAAATGACATGATTCATATTAAACCACAAACGTTGGTTGCGTTGTGAATACTGGGTCAGTCTCTATTGGGACTTGTATTGGAGATGTTAAATCTTGACTGAAGTCGGTGTCTGCATTATTTCACTCCTGTGCTCACCACGGGAAAGCTCACACATGTAATGTATGTAGAAATGAAACACTGCTTCTATTTTTAGCCCAGAGCTGCATTCTCACCGTGCGCTTCACCACCAGCTGTGCTTCAGGTCGACACGCTGACACGCATCAAAACACTGCTGGCTGTGTGTACTTCCTCTAGAATCACTGTTTGATTTTACTTCACATCACTCCAGGTAAGAGGCTGGAGAGTGGATCCTATAGCAGCGTGACGGATGGGTTTTAAAACTGGGATTGTATGGCGTTTAGAACTGAATTAAATTCAATTTCTTTCCACAGCTCCAATTCAACGACTAAAAAAAAGTGAACAGGATGCTGAATCTCAACTTTGAAAATAAAATATATAGCAATAGAAAAAAAACAGGGGAAAAACTAATATATATAAATAAAAATCATATAAAATTGTTATAGATTATGCCAGAATTCAGTTCTCAAAATGCTCTTATTTACTCTTTTAAAATCTCAATATATATATATATATATATATATATATATATATATATATATATATATATATATATATATATATATATATATATATATATATATATAAGGCATAATTTATTTATATATATATATTATTATAAATTATTATAAATATTAATCACACACACACACACACACACATATATATATATATATATATATATATATATATTTTTTTTTTTGTATATTAATAATAATAATAATATATATTTTAATTTTTTAATTATTTTTATGTTATTAATATCGTATTATAATTATTATTTATTTATTTATTTACAATTATTTAATGAACGTGCTGTGTGCTTATTTTTTTATATCTGTGTTAATTCCTTTGACCATATTAAACTATCAGGGAATACATAGGCATAATTAGTGGTGTAATTATTTTGCAGAACTTTTGTTGTCCAATTCAGCGTCCTGTAACCCAATTATTTTCCGATTCACGCTTCCAGTTTAAAGGAAGCCAGTACAAACCGTGTCTCGTCGCTGTTGCTCCATATGAGAGCCGAGAGCCACAGCTATGCTAATCTCGCTCCCCGCTGACTGAGACCGGCCAGGAGCCCTGAAGAATCCTCTCGATGGTCATGCCATGCCTGTCGCAGAAAGATGAAAACAGATGATTATGCGTGGCAGCCATGCAGGGCCGGAGGCGATGATCTAAGTCAACTTTAATCACAGAGATTAGAGACACCAGGGGCGCGGCCGAACAACACCTAGCAAAGTCTGTCTGCAGGGCTCTGTTTGGAGACGACAAACTCATGTAATATACATGAGTGCATTCTCATTTAGATACGCCACGCCGACGCGATGGCAGCCCACGGCTAGGAGTTTTAGGATGCTAGACTGGTGCTTAAGAATTAAATGATTCTTGTTCCAATTCCACTGAACAATTCCAGTGCTAAGACAACAGTAATGCTCAGAAAGACTCACAAATATCAGATAAAAGATTGATTCATTCATAGTTAGTTTTTTTTTAATCTTTTCGACCAGTTCATTTAAAGATTTGTGATTCATTCTGACCGATTCATTAAAAGATTTGTGAAGCCATCTGAATGATTCATTAAAAGATTTTGACTGATTTATTAATAGTTTGTGAGTCTTTTCGATAAATTGATTATGTGAGTCTTTTTGATGAATTTGTTTTCTTCATCAGTTCATTATAAAATTTATGAATGTTTTTGACTGATTCAGCAGAACATTTCTAAAGCTTTTTGACCAATTCATTAAAAGTATGATCCTTTTCGATGAATTCATTAGAGGATTTGTGAATTTTCTAGACCATTTTGAAAGAGAATTTGTGCATCTTTTTGACCGATTCATTAAAAGATCTGTGAATCTTTTTGGCTGATTCAAGAGAAGGGTTGTGAAACTTTTTAGTTTTTTCCGATCGATTTAATAGAAGATTAGTGTAGCTTTTCACTGTTTTATTAGTGATTCATTGTTTTGAGAAATTAGAGGAATGAATTAGAAGAAGTGTGAGTGTTTTTGGTCAATTCATTGTAGGATTTGTGAGTCTTTTTGTTTCATTAAATGTATTAAATTATTTTCAGTGTTTTTAGACTGAATCATTAAAATACTGTATCTCTGAGGATTTTTTTCTGACCGATTCATTAAAGGATTTGAAAGAGTCATTTTTTGGGGTGTATCAGACTACACAGGTCATGCTTTATGTTTGTTATATTTGTGCTAGTTATTTGTCAACTGAAACGAGTTATCAGTTCACTGTTTTGGCATCATTGCACTTTATTTATTTCTCATTACATTCAGTTCAGACAGCAAGTTCATAATTAAGCCAAAGCAGTTTCTAATAATGTTGACTTACTCTATTTAGATTCAATAGTGATTTTGACTATTTCACTATGTCCTTTTTTCACGTTGTAATATTTAGACTAATCTTCCTCTATAATTTTTGTTCATTATAAATATCATCAAGTTAATTTCGAGCTCTACCACCTGAGGCCATTTTTATTATGAAGGTTAAAAGGTTACAGCCAATATAGTCACATGTTTAATCCCCCGCTTCCGTCCAATCTCTGCTATGTATTATTATGAAGACAGGACACTTCCTGTCCTGTCATAACACAAATCAACACTGACTGTTATTTCTTGTTGGGAAAACTAACATTGCACACTAATTACTGCAGGAGAAAATGATAAGATAGGCTTCCTCAGGCGGCATGCTGTTAAATTCATGACCACGCAGCACCGGTCTCGGTGTTTGGTGATGCCGTGCATTCATCCTGCTCTTAACGCAGACTCCAAGAGCAAATACCTTGCCCCTCAAGGTGAGAGACCCTCTGCATACCAAATCAGTCCTGCCCCGTCCTGTCAGGACCCATTCGGTGGAGCATCCATCTCCCCCCGCTCCCCCCTCTCTCACAGGAGGGTTAGAAAAGGCATTGTGGGAAATGATATGCCATCATCTCTTTGCTTATGGTGCATGGCATCTAATGGCCCCAGAAAAACATGCTCATGTATGCATCTGTGCACGTGGATGTTCACCAGCCTCAGGCGATTGAGGGAGAGATTTTACTGGAAATGATTTGAACATGATAAACGGGGACCAAACGTTGGATTCATTCTGGATGATTTTGCAGTAACCAGGCTATTGTCTTTTGGGAAAATTAAAGAAATGCTTTGCAATGTTTTTACTTTTTTTAACTTTATCTTGTATCTTTTTTTTTTTTTTGTCTAATCAAAAATGCACTAGAATGGGAATTTTTACTCATTTAATAAATTTTTTTATGATTCAGTTCAAAGCGCTCGATTCAACAAATCAGTTAAAAAAATCATTCTGAGCAATTCATTACTCAAAAATGTTGTATTATGTATTATTGTAGGAAGAAAATAAATAAATAACATAAAAATTCAATTAATAACAAGGGGGAAATATTTCTATCTATCTATCTCTATAATTTAGTTGTTAATTTTTTATTATTTTATAAATAAGATCATTTTATTAGTATATTATTATTGAACTATATTATTTATAACTATTTCATGCATATAATAAATTTTAAATAATCTGTCTATATATAATTTGTTAAATATAAAAATTGCATATTAATTATTTACATATATATTTTATAAATATACTATTATTCAATCATTGTATTGTTATCTATTTAATATAATCTATAAATTTTTTCTCTAATCAAATATGCACTAGAATTGTGATTCTTTTAATTCATTTCTGTGAATCAGTTAATATATATATATATATATATATATATATATATATATATATATATATGAACGAGTGTGTATATTATTATTAATATTCAAAATTAATACATATCTATACATAAATTGTTAAACAATATGCAGTATATATATATATATATATATATATATATATATATATATATATATATATATATATATATATATATATATAAAAATGACATTTAAATAGCAGAATAAATATCAAAATAAATAAGGAAATTCAGCCATTAGGTCCAAAAAGTTAAGACAGACTTATTTTTGCATCAGAGAAATGGTCAGCTGAACTTGAAGGCTGATTTTGAGAGGGTCAAAGGTCAGAGGCAATGAAGAGCTCTTCAAAAACACATCTGCATCAAACCCAGGATGTAAACAGACAGTTGTCAAAGCCACTTTGTCGTGTCTCATAACACATCTCTGTCTGAGCTCTCATAATCTGTCTCTTTTGTTTAGCAGAGAGATACTACTGAAGATCCCTGGCGGCGCACAGATAAAGATTATCATTAATCCTGTTTCTCTTAATAAGAATTTCATACAAAGCAGCTGGTGCATATTAAAAAGAGAGCTTTGCAATAAAAGGTAATGCACTAATTTTTTCTAATATATCACATTAACGTGCAAACAAATGGGCACTGAGCCTCGAAGACACGGTTTGGAAACGTTTCCCAAATGTCTTTGCTTTGAAGGACCACGTTTTCTTCATTAAATTTTATTAATGTATTCTAAAAGAAAGACAATGTGCAAAGCATGGCAGTTGAACTTTAAGATGTTGTTGAAAACTGTGGTTTGACCACGTTTGAAGTCCGGTTTGGAGGAAGGAGAAGGTAGAGTCACACGGATGAGGACACATCTGGAAACGTGATGGTCACTCAAACTTCATTCAGTCTGCTTTGAGAATAAGCACCTCTGGAAAACTCATTAAAACAGTCAAGATGAAACTCGTTTTGCTTTCTTAGTAAGTTTACATTGCAATAAAGCACAGGACGAAAATACAAAAGGTAATTGCGACTTTTTTCCTCACAGATAAAAAAAAAAGTTATGTGAGATAAAATGTTGCAACTAGGTGAAAAAAAAAATCAGGATTTGTCTGAAAAAAGTTGCAATTACATAAAAAAAAAAAAAAAATATTCTGTTGTGGAAACAAGAAAAACCGATTGCGAGATGTCAACTTGATGTAAACAGTTCTGAGAAGCAGAGTCCAAATTAAAAAGGCTTAAGTCAAATAAAATTAGAATTGGGAAAAAAGTGAGAATTGCGAAAATCAGAATATTGAGGGGAAAAATAGGAATTTCAGTTAAACTCTGAAAAAACTCAGAACTGAGAGATAAAATGTTGCAATTACCTTTAATATTCTTTTAATCTGTGGTGGATTAAAAGAACCCAGAATTCAAAGGAACATTTCTGAATTGTGAGAAGAAATAAACTGGCAATGGGGAAAATAAAAGTCATAATTTTGAGATAAAAAGTCACAATATAAACAAAAATGGAGAAAAATAAACTCAATATTAATGCAGAAAAGTCCAAATTGTAAAATAAATGTAGAAATCTGAGTAAAAAAAAGTCAGAATTGTGAGATTTAAACTGGAAATGGAAGAAAAAAGTAGCAATTGATCGTTCGCAAAGAGCTTGATTGACAGGCGACCTGACTAATCATAATGCCCGATCTGCCATCTTGTCCAACAAACAAATCAGGAGAATAGATTAACGTCTGTGAACTTAAACTTGAAAAAATTGTGTGTTTTAATGTCCTTTCGCAGTTGAAATATAACATGTTATGATGTTCATTCATGTTTATTTCATGCTTCAACAGACAATCGACTCATATGTAGTAGCCCTTTTTTTGATCATATGTATGTTATATGTGCCCCTTGAACTGAGGCAATACAGCAATCTGTCACAAAAACTGTACATTAAAGAGCTAAAAAATGCTTGCTCTTTGCTCTGCAGTGTATTTTTTTTACTGCGTGAGACTATGGTGTATAGTGTGGGAGAGGCATGGATTGTCAGACATAGCAACATTAACTAAGGAGGGTGGGTCAGTTGCAGTTAAACTCTGAAACAAAACCTAGAATATAGAGATATAATGTTGCAATTAACTTTTCGATTTTTTAATCCGTGGTGGAAACATAAAGCACTCAGAATACAGCTGGAAAAGTCTTAAATGTGAGATGTAATAAACCCGCAATTGGGAAAATTAATTGCAATATAAAAAGTCAATATCAGCTAAGAATTGAGAAATATAAACTCAAAATAAATGCAGTTTTGAGAAGAAAAGTCCAAAGAGAGAGAGAGAGAGAGAGAGTAAGGGGATGCAATAATATTGTGATAATCATAACAAAAATGTTTTGATTTGCACTCTTGATCATGACTAGCAACTTTAGTTAGTATGAAACTCTGTTCAAAAACCAATTTGATGTAGTACATTAGAAAGTAAATCAACTCCATTTTAAAAGCTCAAATTAGCCAAAATGATCAAATGAGGCATATGAACATCTACTGCATGTGACCAACAGATTCTAGCATTAGCAGGACATCTGTCCATAAATTATAACATACATTTACTCTTTCTTTCGCTCTGTTCATCACATTACAGAGGTACTTGTAACTGCACGAGATGAGATATAGCTGGAACTCAAGGCCTACAGATGCGTAAAGACAGGAGACAAATTATGGATTTTTACAAGCGCAGCATTTTTTTCGTATTTCAATCAATGTCTGCCTGAGGTTGTACATTATCCTGTTAGCGATTGAGTTCAAGTGAGGTGAATACAGCAATGCAGTGCGACGATTAACTTAATTATCAGGCCTGTTTGCAATTATGGTACAAGAGAGAGTTACAGAGCTTTGATCCTGAGCAAGACGTTTGTGTACGTCAGGATTGAGCTGGAGGAACCAGCTAAACTCCACTTCATGCACTCATTGCAACACATTTTGCTTGTACTTATTGAGAATAAAAGAAACATTGGATGGTTGACTAAGTTAGGCTGTTTCAACAGTTTTTGTTTTTTTCAGATCTTGTAGTAATAAAACACAAGTTGTTGGAAATTTGTTAGTGTTTTTTTGTATTTGTGTGTGTGTGTGTGTGTTCGTGGATGTATTTCTTTATTTCTTGTTTGTTAGTTTAGGACTGTGTAATGTAAATAATAACAAGGTAAAATAATTCTAACAGGTAACTAATTTATGTATTTTAATTATATATGATTAATATTTATTTACAGAAATATATGTAAAATTAACTTAAATGCAATTTTTTTAAAAAAATTGCATTTGACTATTTATTTATATTAATATATATATTTTAAATAAACCCCAATTTCAACCAAACAGTCAAGTCTACATCTGAGATGCAAGATGTTTTTGAACACAATATTATTTAATCTGTAATCAAACCTGTTATCTTGAATGCATTTTTAAATGAAAGTTTCTTTTAAAACATTAGCAAACACCTTCGTATTACAGTGGTGAGTTTTGTATTTGCAAACTCTAATTATCTTCAGAACATGTAAAAATGCAATTCAACCAAATCTCCTACCAGAACATGAATTAATCAGCAGAATTAATTTATCTCATAAAGTGCATTCATTGGCAGTCCATCTATTACTGTACATATGTATGAGCATATTAATTATGAATGATGTTAATGCATGTTTTTGTGTTTGGAGCGCTCTGTGTCCATCTCTGTATGATCTATAGTGCATCAGAGGGACATAGAGCCCTCGGGGGAGTTCGTTCAGCACATTTAGATCTGACTGCCACTAAAAGGGGCTCGTTGAAGGCTTCTCTATAGTGCAAACCCAAAAGAAAGAGATGTCAGGAGTCTGTAAGGTAGCTTTTGAGTTTCTTTGGTTCACTGTAAACCAAAATTAAGTTGACAAAACTGGAGTTAATCAGTTAAAGAATTGTAAGGAAAAGAAAATTTTTACGTCACTACAATGTCACAACAGCACCACAACAATGCCACTACAATATCACAACAGTGTCAAAACAATGCCACTACAATATCACAACAGCGTCACTAAAATGTCACTACAATGTCACAACAGCACCACTAAAGCATCACAGCAATTCCAATTGTACGTTGTACGTCACTACAGCATCACAACAACGCCACTACAATATCACAACAGCATCACTACAGCGTCACAACAATGCCACTACAATATCACAACAGCATCACAACAATGTCTCTACAATATCACAACAGCATCACTATAGTGTCACTACAATATCACAACAGCATCACTACAGCGTCACAACAATGCCACTACAATATCACAACAGAGTCACTACAATGTCACTACAATGTCACAACAGCACCACTAAAGCATCACAGCAATGCCAATTGTACGTTGTACGTCACTACATCATCACAACAACGCCACTACAATATGACAACAGCGTCACTACAGCGTCACAACAATGCCACTACAATATGACAACAGCGTCACTACAGTGTCACAACAATATCTCTACAATATCACAACAGCGTCACTACAGTGTCACTACAGTGTCACTACAATATCACAACAGCACCACTACAGCATCACAACAATGCCACTACAATGTCACTACAGCATCACAAATATGCCACTACAATATCACAACAGCATCACAACAATGTCACTACAATGTCACAACAGCACCACTACAGCGTCACAACAATGCCACTACAATGTCAGTACAGCAGCACAACAACGCCACAACAACGCCACTACAATATCACAACAGCGTCACAACAATGCCACTACAATATCACTACAGCATCACAACAACGCTACAACAACGCCACTACAATATCACAACAGCGTCACAACAATGCCACTACAATATCACAACAGCATCACAACAATGCCACTACAATATCACAACAATGCCACTACAATATCACAACAGCGTCACTACAACGCCACTACAATGTCACAACAGCGTCACAACAATGCCACTACAACATGGCAACAGAGGCACTACAGCGTCACAATAACTCCACTACAACGTCACAACAGCGTCACAAAAAACTCCTCTACAATGTCACTACAGTGTCACTACATTGTATTATTTTATTTAAGTTATTGACAGATACTTTATTTCAACATTTCTTATTTTCATTTAATTTTACTTGATAAAATAAAACAACACCAAAACTAATAATATACCAAAATAATAACACAGAAATATTTAAAATAATTAAAAATGATAAAAACAAAATGAATGCAACTTTAATGCAACTTTTGAATGCAAGATGTATTATTTTACACTCCATCATTGATTTGAAACTAAGAACTAATCAATACTAAATTGTTTTAAATAATTTAAAAAAAGGATCGTAGCACGTACTGTGTATTTTTTTTTCTGCATGAACTGCTTTGTTGTGATCTTCTAAATGGCACATCAGTCTCAGGTTGGTGCAGAACTTACTCTTGGATCACCACTAAATCAATGCTGGAGACAAACTTTGTCCATTTAGTATTAATCATGAGCAGGAGACATCAAAGCAGTGCAGCTATAATCCTGAGCTGCCGAGCCATTAGAATTCTCTGCAAGTTTGTCATGACGGGCAGAAAATGTGTAATTACTTTATTTTCATCCCAAAAGTAATTTCCTGACCCGCTCAAGCAAGGATGATACATACAGTATTAATGAGAGCGAACTAGGGGCACAATCTCCTCCACACATCCGAAACGAATGTGATAAAAAGGAGAAAGAAAGGCATTTGCTAGAGGAATAGCCCATCTGTAGATTAATATGGATGTTGAATTCAGTCGCTCAGTCTGATCAGACATGTTTAGTTTTATGAGTCAATCTCATAAAACCTGCCAAGAATACCAAAAAATAAAAAATAAAATGTATCCTTGAAGCAAAAAAAATCATTTTTAATTATTAATAATAAAAATATCAGTAGCAATTTATTTTACAAAGTCTACAATATTGCATGATAAAAATGTTTATACTACATTTTATATTAAATATGTAAACATTAAACCATTTATAAATGTAAGTATTTGAAGATTGAAGTCATTGTATTCATTTAAATTATTGTTGAAAATAATGGGAACTACTAACTAACTTACTAAATAAATAAATAATAAGGTTAAGAGATTTTGTTGGTTTAAATGTACCAGAAAAAATTTAGACAATAGAATAGCAATTTCAATATGAATTTCCATTATGCAAAACCATAGTTTTTTTTTTTTTCTTCTGATTTTGAAGTGGTTTTAGAGAGATTCTTCCTGATGAAATGAACTGGAAAGAGAGATCCTTCACAAAATCAAAACAGCATTTGATACATAATTGAGATTCCTGATAACCATGGTAATTGCATTATATCACTTAGGGCTAGATATAGATGATGAGCCATGTCATGTGTGACACCATGGAAAAAGATGCAATACCTCACACCCCATATCAGCCGTCCGTCCAGAAACACAGCAGATGACAGCTCTCTGACAGAAATTCATAAGTCAGGTTCACAGCAGGTCAATGAAAGCTGCAGGAAAACGCAGAAAAACCAAGTCCAGAGAGCACCAGAGTGCTTGAAGACTAGAGTTGAAAACAGCAAAGAACAGATTGACTTGATTAGGATATAATACTGTTGTGAAGAGACTCACACACGTTTCTCACACATGGGAAACCTGTTCGGCGGTGACACAGTCGGCTGTTCTCAGGCTGCGTGAACATCAATTGAATTTCTTTTGTGTTGAACGAAAGTTGAATGAGTTTGTATTGATCTGTGTGCAAACAGGCTGGAATAATAAAAGA